>NC_090440.1:1550154477-1550473644 GCF_031143425.1 Pleurodeles waltl
GCTCTAGTTCCACCTCAGCAAGGGCTCCAACAAGGTTCAGTGCAGTACTTTCAATTTGTCATCTGGATCTTCCACACATGGGAGCCTTTTCCATCCCTGATGCTCAGAGGAAGCTAGCTATCTGACTCTTGAAGAGCCCTTTCAGTACCTGGGTTCAGGAGCAAAGCAGGTCACACTTCAGTTCTCTTAACAGAGAAAGCCATACACAACTTCTTTTTTCTGTTTGTTATCCATTCCAGTTATGGTCTGGAGAGCTGGTGGTGGGAAGCCAGTTTAATAATATGAGCCAACCTACTTGTCAGGATTTCCTCTTTACTTTCCTGCAAACCATCCAATAGTAGTCTGCTGTGGGGTCTTCCTAGAAAGCAGAATGTCTGCCTCCCCTCCCCCATCCAGAGATCCCAATTTTTTCCAGGGGGACTTTGTTATTGAAATGAGAATCCACATGAGCCAAAGCTTCCCTGACTGATTCTGGAAACAGGTACCCCAACTATGAGCAGAGATAGGATGTCTGATAAAGATCCTGCAGCAAAAGGGCTCCCCACATTAGAAACTTTCTTGAACTCACCTGTGAAAAGGCAGGGCCAAGCCTTATCCTTCATGAAATCATCCATGCCCCTGTCCCCTCTCCTCTGTCACATCACTGGGTAAGTCACCATCGATAAATCCTCCCAGTCTTTCTGTTTGCAGGGACAGGTCTATTGTGTCTGGACAGGAAGGTTTGTCATACCTCATCAAAGGGCTAATCACTAGCAGGACCACTGACTTACATTTTTTAAATGTTAAAACAGTGTTGGAACTACTGCTGCAGAGTACGTAGCGGCTCATTTTAGATAATGGTATGCCCTCTTTTAACGCCTCTTTTAGATTTCCATGCCCCATTTTCCCCCCCCCCCAAGTGGGGCAACGCCCCCCTTGTATACATTATGCCTGCCACAGATATAATATGGCGCAAGGGTTTACAAAGTGGCACAAAGCATTTGATGCGCCACTTTGTAAATGTTGTGTGGGGAAAATGCCATGGTAGCGCTGCCTCAGCGTAAACAAAATGATGCTATCGGGCGCTAAGGTGGCGCTAGGGGCTCTTAAATCTGCCCCTCAATCTTCTAAATCGAAATACTATGCAATGACACTTGTTGGACTCTTTCCTTTTCTCTTTTCCGTCTTTCCTTTCCACAAATGTTTAACAATCTGTATTCTGTGCCATTTGATCATAATATATTCTAAGAAGGGACCTCAGTGTTCCCGCTGCCCAAAGAGTCTGTCCTAATTGCTCAAAACAACTAATTCTCGTTATTTTGTGGCTGAACCCCTGATGGGAATCACACATTCTTCATCAAAAGCCTAAGCATCAGAATGTTGAAACATATGTTGAAATGTATATGCCCAAAAAATGAGTGCAAGTATTTATCACTGACTGTGGCTTACTCGAGGCAGACTTGCAAAGCTACTGATCAGAGATGTGTTCTTGACACAATCAGTGTGAAACTGCTGTTAACGGGCCAAGAGGCGCCCTAAAATACTTTCACCTCTAGAGCAACCCTATTACATCTGGGACATCTAACAGCAACTTTCTCATTCTGAGGAGTACCAATCTAAGTACTCAGCAGTTCTAAAGCAGACATTAGCCCCTGAAGCCTACCCTTGCAAGATGCACCTAAGGAGACCATAAACCTGTCAAGGGCTGAGCGTAGGGGCTCCTCACAAAGGAGGGCAACCCCTCACAGAAACCATCCCATCTGTGCTAACAGTAACACAGTGTAGGAAAGAGTCCCCTGGGAAAGCAGTGCTATAGTGCAATGCACAAGAAGAAAAAAGTGCTAATGGATAAACAAATGTTTTTGACGCTTGTCCATTTGACTGGACCAATTCTCAGTGCAATGTCTCGGGGCTTGGAGGTCTGCAATGGAGCATAAGAGCTGCAAATGTACTGTACACCCAAGGCAAGAAACACATGGCAGGCACTGAATGGACATAGGCAGCATAGTGGAAAGCTTCAAGGCAGCCAGAACATACACAGAAGATGTGAATTGGAAGGTGTTCTCTAGTTGTAGGGTATGTGAGAAAGTAGACTCTTTCTAGCATGGTTACCCCAACTTTTGGCCTGTTTGTGAGTGTGTGTCAGTGTGTTTTTACTGTGTCACTGGGATCCTGCTAGCCAGGATCCCAGTGCTCATGGCTAAAAACCTATATGTCAGTGTGTTTTGTCTGTCTCACTGGGATCCCGCTAGCCAGGACCTCAGTGCTCATATTTTGTGGCCTAATGTGTATGCCTGTGAAGAGCCTAACTGTGTCACTGAGGCTCGGCTAACCAGAACCTCAGTGCTTATGCTCTCTCTGCTTTTAAATTTGTCACTGTAGGCCAGTGACTTAATTTACAAATTTCAATTGGCATAATGGACCCCTCTTATAAGTCCCTAGTATATGGTACCTAGGTACCCAGGGCATTGGGGTTCCAGGAGATCCATATGGGCTGCAGCATTTTATTTTGCCACCCATAGGGAGTTCAGACAAACCCTTACACAGGACTGTCATTGTAGCCTGCGTGAAATAACGCACACATTATTTCACAGCCATTTTCACTGTACTTAAGTAACCTATAAGTCACCTATATGTCTAACCTTCACTTGCTGAACGTTAGGTGCAAAGTTCCTAAGTGTGAGGGCACCCTTGCACTAACAAAGGTGCCCCCACATAGTTCAGGGCCATTTCCCTGGACTTTGTGAGTGCAGGGACGCCATTACACGTGTGCACTACATATAGGTCAATACCTATATGTAGCTTCACAGTGATAACTCTGAATTTGGCCATGTAACATGTCTAACATCATGTAATTGTCCCCCCATTCCAAATCTGGTATTGGGGAGCCAATTCCATGCATCCTGGGGGCTCCACCATGGACCAGCTGCTGCCACCTCACAGACAGGGTTCTGCCCTCCTGGGGTCTGGGCAGCCCAGTCCCAAGAAGGTAGAACAAAGCATTTCCTCTGAGAGCAGGGTGTTACACCCTCTCCCTTTGGAAATAGATGTTACAGGCTGGGGAGGGGTAGCCTCCCCCAGCCTATGGAAATGCTTTGAAGGGCACAGATGGTGCCCTCCTTGCATAAACCAGTCTATACCGGTCCAGGGACCCCTTCTCCCCTGTTCTGGTGGGAAACTGGACAAAGGAAAGTGACCACTCCCCTGTCCATCACTACCCCAGGGGTGGTGCCCAGAGCCCCTCCAGTGTGTCCCAGACATCAGCCATCTTGCTTTGCAAGGTGTGGGGGCACTCTGGGGGGCTCTGAGTGGCCAGTGCCAGCAGGTGACGTCAGAGACCCCTGCTGATAGGTCCATACCTGATAAGGTAGCCAATCCCCCTCTCATGGCTATTTAGGGTCTCTCTTGTGGGTTCTCTTTAGATTGTGCTTGCAAGTTTCCTTCAGGAATCCTCTGCAACAACTTCAGACTTTCTGACCTCGGATCCACTGCAGCCTGCTCCAAGAAACACTGTAACTGCAACAAAGTGTCTACAAGAGACACTTTTCTTCAGCAACCCCAGCTCCAAGTCAGCAACTGCAACAGATTCCACTGTGTGCATGCTCTGGGGACTCCCTGTCTTCATCCTGCACCAGAAGGACCAAGGAAATCTCCTGTGGAGTGACGGAGTAACTCCCCTGCTCCAAGCAGGCACCTTCCAAGACAACGACCAGTACCCTGGGACTCCTCTTACACTGATGAGTGTGCCCCTAAGGACACAGAGGGTGGACATCATCAACACAGACTGTCCTGGGGACCTGCTGACGCAATTTGGAGGAGGTAAGACCTTGCCTTCCCCGAAAACGATGGTACCCTATGTACTGTGTCTTCTTCACCTCCTTAGGCCTCTGTGCACTCTTTGCAAAATTCCTTTGTGCACAGCCTGGCCCAGATCCCCAGTACTCCACCCTGTGACGCTCAACTCACTGAGTTGTTCTCCTGCGGCATGGGACTTTCTTTTGTTGTGCTGCATCAACTGCGTTTTGCACCTCCTTTGAACCCGGATCCTGCTGCTTTTGGGGTGCTGGCTGGCATTCTGAGGGCTCTCTAAAGTGCTAAGAGCTCCCTCTTCCTCCTCACATAGAGTTGAGGCCCCCAGGTTCCTCCTGGGTCCATCTAGCGCCATTTTGACAAAAAATGCACTTTTGACGTAGCCAAGGCTTGTTGGTACCTTCCAACACAAAATCTCATCTGTAACAATCTTCACGCCGTATGACATCTTTTGCTTTATGCAGGAACCCTCTGGCATCTTCCTAGGGTGCATTTTTACAGTGTTCAACTTACTGTGGACTCTTCTTTTGCACCCTCTTCTGGGTTGGCAGGGGCTCCTGTCCTTCCTGGAACTTCTTTAGACTTCTGGACTTGATCCCCTTCCTCTGCAGGTCTTCAGGTCCAATAATCCAGCAATTGTTATTTGCAGACATGGTTGGCTGCTGCAAAATCCCCAAAACGAGGTGTAGTGTGTCGTAAGGAAACTTGCAGTACTTTACTCCTGCTTTTCTGGGCTCTGGGGTGGGGTAATTTACTTACCTTTATTGTATTCTTACTCTCCTAGCGATTCTGCACACACTACACTTGTCTAGAGGGGAGTTTGTGATTCACATTCTACTTTTTTAGTATATGGTTTGTGTTGCCCCTAGACCTATTTTTTTCCTATTGCATTCTATAAGATTTCCTACTGTTTGCATTGTTCTATGACTATTTACTTGTCTAATATTGGTGTCTAGTGTATATATTGTGTATAATACTTACCTCCAGAAGGAGTATTGTCTCTAAGATATTTTTGGTACTTTCACCCAAATAAATACCTTTATTTTTGGTAACAGTATTGCCTTTGCTTGTGTATAAGCACTGGGTAACTATAAGTGGTATTGCATGATCTTTGCATGTCTCCTAGTTCAGTCTAAGCTGCTCTGCTATAGCTACCTGTATCAGCCAAAGCTGCTAAAATACTTCTATATTTCACTAATAAGGGATAACTGGACCTGGTATAAGGTGTAAGTACCCAAGGTACCCACTACATACCAGGCCAGCCTCCTACAGGGTAATTAGCTGGAGTGAAGAACTCAACAGCTCAAGCGAGCACTTTTAATGCATAACACAACAAACCATTGATTTGCATGGTTCCAGTAGACATGAGACTAGGCAGGAAGTGAAGGGCTACCCAGGAGCAGTGTGGATTGTTCTGGCTCCCTTAGAGGAACTGTTCCCACCACTAGGAACACATGAGTGAAAGGCAATTGCTTCTAGGAAGAACAAGGCCTTTTTCTCAAACCCAGCAGCAGGAGGAGCTCAAGCATGGACTACCAGAACACCCAACCTAACTGACCCCCATGAAGAACAAAGCTCATGCAAGTAACACAAGTATTAGCTGCAAGTGTACAAGTGCTATACCAACACAGGGATTCAATAGGGTGGATTACTTATACAAAAAGAATGTGCAGAGGATCACGTGGTTTGAAATATGAGAAACCAAGATGATCCTTAGGGGTAGATTTTTGTGCAGCGCCACTTTCCCTGCTCCCCTTAGCACCCCCCTACCGCCACCATGTGTCTGCCATACTTAAAATACAGTGCACCATGGCCAGGGTAGGTGTCAATAGCCTCATTTCTCATGACACTATTGATGTAGTCTGTAGGAATAGTGCCAGAATATTGGTGCTACTCCTGCAGAGTACATAGGGACCCATCCTAACAAATGAAAGCCCCCTTTTAACGTCTGCTCTGGAGCAGGCGTTAAAAGTGCCATAAACAATGGCGCAAGGAAATCTCATAGATTTCCTTACACCATTTTTCTTGCTCCCTAATTGGGGAACACCCCCTTTGCATACATTATGCCTGGTGCAGGCATAATGTAGCACAAAGTGTTACAGAGTAACGCAATGCATGTATTGCGCCACCCTGTAAAAACGGCGTGGGGATTTTGGCCTCGTTGGGCCACATTAATGTCATAAATAATTACGTTAATGTGGTGCAAGGTGGCGCTAGGTCATTATAAATATGCCCCTTAGTGCCTCTGGAGATCAACCGGTCACAAGCAGGTTAATTCCAACCACCACCCTGATCCCACGGTAAGATAACAGGATGAACTAATACATGAAGCGTTATCATGCTCCAGAGTAATGCTTATGAACTCGACTCTTCTCCATGTGATTAGGAACTTCCTGGTCCTCCATCCAGCCATTCCTTAAACCCGGAAGTCCTAAGAAGCCACTGGGTTGCAGAGCCAACGTCATGCAATGAATTAATCCATTCAATCAGCCCCACAAGTGCTCCCAGATCAGCTAAGCAACTGCAGTATCCAACACTGACACTTTCAGAAGTTGATGAAACAGCAGACCCTGGACCACTAGGATTGACAGATCATTTCAAGTATATTCAATATTATCTTTCAAGTCCTGAGTTTTATTTAATAAGTGTGTGTCTTCTTGGATTTATAAAAGTAACAACTTTCTGTACTTCACCTGCATTGGTGTAATTTATGCTGGTATTCCAATTTGAGGGTTTACTCATTATATTTTCCTGTACGCCGATGATATGATTCTCTTTTTCTGGGACATGTGCACAGACCCTGTGAAAGAGGTGCAACTCCTCACGGAGGGGCATATTTATACTCCGTCTGCGACGAATGTGTGTCAAAAAGTTTGACGCACATTCAGCGCAAACCTTGCCACATATTTAAACTTTGACGCCCGAGCCCGCGGAAGACAAAATTCCGCTGTGTGCGTCATTTTTTGGATGCGGCAACCCGCCTTGCGTTAATTATATGCAAGGTAGGCGTTCCCGTCCAAAAAATTACTTAAACGGTTGTGAGTCGTATTTATGCTTTCGGGCAAAAAAGACGCACGGCCTGGAGGCGGAGCCGGAAAATGACGCACAGCCCGATTTGCATAAAAATTTAATGCCTGGGTCAGGGCAGTCGTTAAAATGGGGCAAACACACCTGTATTTAATCAGAACACACAGAAGCAACAGCAGAGCAGCAAAAGGGAGACATGGAGGTGCTTCTCATCCAGCGTGCACGCAGACGCAGAGCCCAGCAGCAACAACAGCAGCTACCACAACACCAGCAAGGACCCCAAAGGCAGCGCAGAAGGCAGGAGAGGATATTCCGCCCCAGAACAACCCTTCATGCCCTCAGGGAACACGACATCATCCAGAGGTACAGGTTAAATTGGCAGGCCACACAGCAGGTGCTGCGCAACATTGAGCTGCAGTTGGCACCCACCTTGCTGACACCCTGCACCATCCCAACAGAAACAAAGCTGCTTGCTGTACTTCACATGCTGGCAAGTGTCTCTTTTCAAACAACTGGTGCCCTGGTTGCCGGAATATCACAGCCATCATTCTCTGCCTTCTTACCCAAAGTACTGGATGCTATCCATGGACTCACACCCCGCCACATCTGCTTCCCTAACACACTGCAGAAGCAGCAGGAAACAAAACAGGGGTTCTACCTCATTAGTGGCTTCCCACACGTCCTTGGTGCAATCGACTGCACACATGTACGCCTTTTCCCACCTGCTGCAACTGAACACCTCTACCGCAACAGGAAGCACACACATTCCAACAATGTGCAGGCCATTGTCGATCACCAAGGATTGATCACCAACATCGTGGCTAAATATCCTGGGAGTGTCCATGACTCATTCATCTTCCGTCACAGCACCATCAATGAACACTTCCAGGATGGACTGTATGGCAATGGACTACTTGTTTGTAAGTACAAAACCCTACTTATATACACACTGCACAGCAACCCTCTAGGACACACAACATATACACCACAACAGCAACATGTCGACAAGAACACACTGAGGTTGTGACACCCCTAGCCATGTTTCTTAGGTCACCATTGAACCTGTCACACATCTGAAATTACTGTGCAGCCTAATGTTAAGACATCAATGATCAAAATGTTTGGAGTGTGTTGCCTAAATGTCACCTTGCAAATTGTAAGCATCTCAATAATGTTTACATTAATCCATTGCATAAGTCTAAAGGTATGGGATGTGCAGGGTACATTGATATGAACGTGTTAACAACACTGTCAATTTTAACCTGTGTATGGAACTATCATCTCACCCCCAGTGAAGACACAGGGACACCTGTATCACAAGTCACCATGCCAGGGAGGGCACACTGTACTGCAAATCCCAAAACATACTGCTGACAACTGGTTAGCAGCCAAACACTCATTCAGACAAGGAAACAACACAATGTAGATGGTACATCCTACTAGCCTAGGATGCAACATAATAACACAAAAGAGTCACAGACAACACAAGACAACTACTGCCATGAAAGGTGATTTCAATGGGGCTAGCTACATCAACATGATCCCATTCATTTTCTCTTGCAGCTGATCAGGGGTATGGCATCCAGCCATGGATAATGACACCTATTGCCAACCCGAGTACTGCAGCAGAGCGTGCCTACAATGACGCACTTAGGAGGACACGCACAATAGTCGAGAGGACCTTCGGCATCCTCAAGTCGAGGTTCGGTGCCTCGACATCACTGGTGGTAGCCTCCTATATTCCCCGGAAATGGTCTGTAAGATCATCCTAACATGTGCTATTCTGCACAACATTTGCATAAAAAGGAACATTCTCCTCCTGGAACCCGAGCCACACATGCCTGAAGAGGAGGAAGAGGATGATGGTGGCCTGCAACATGAGGGGGAACAACAAAACACGGTCGCTGGTTTACGTATGCGGCAACATATTGTGAACAATTTCTTTTAAATATAATCACCATCACCACTTTATGAACTAATTTAAATAAACACCTATAACAATCACCATATCATGGTTTGGCTATTCATTTTTGCACACCTTTATCTCTAACTATCAGATTAAGAGTGTTGCCTCATGGAGCATTGCTGATATACCGATTAGGACACTGAAAATCCCAGAGCAAATCTGATGCGTACGATACAACGGTCACATACACACACACACACAGTAAATGACCTATATCCTGTACATTTCAAGTCGAG
This sequence comes from Pleurodeles waltl, assembly GCF_031143425.1. Taxonomy (NCBI): domain Eukaryota; kingdom Metazoa; phylum Chordata; class Amphibia; order Caudata; family Salamandridae; genus Pleurodeles; species Pleurodeles waltl. The sequence goes on from NC_090440.1 coordinate 1,550,163,496, forward strand.
GTTCCGGTGCCTCGACATCACTGGTGGTAGCCTCCTATATTCCCCGGAAATGGTCTGTAAGATCATCCTAACATGTGCTATTCTGCACAACATTTGCATAAGAAGGGACATTACCCTCTTGGAACCAGAGCCACACATGCCTGAAGAGGAGGAAGAGGAGGATGGTGGCCTGCAACTTGAGGGGGAACAACAACACACGGCTGCTGGAGAGCGTAGGCACCAACATGTCGTGAACAATTTCTTTTAAAACTAATCACCATCACCACTTTATTAACTAATGTAAATAAACACAGATAATAATCACCATATCGTGGTCTGTCTAATCATTTTTACTCACCTTTATCTCTAACTATCAGAATAAGAGTGTAGCCTCATGGAGCATTGCTGATATACCGATCAAGACACAGAAAATCTCAGAGCAATTGTGATGCGTATCATACATCAGTCACATACACACACACACTGTAAATGAGATATATCCTCTACATTTCACCTTTGAAGGGCAATAGCAGAGGACCACACCTATTTCACACATACATGTTGGAAACATTGTTCATCGCAGCATATGGCTCACAACTAAGACACCATCACTCAATAAGGGGAAAACAAGCTTCATACATGAGGCAGTTGATGTGCTTTTGCATCAGTAACAGGAATGTATGACCAGACCCTTGACAGCAGTAAGCCCAACTGCATCCAATCTTTGTAAGGACTATCTGTGACTAGAGTTCCATATAAGCAGAACATAGACAGCACAAGTGCCACACATATGAGCAGCATTGCGCGCATGACATTCCATGTACATGTCAGCCCATTTCCTAACTCCTGACACACCCATGCACCTGGTCACAATCCACCTGTCTGAAGAGGTCCCTGGAATAGTAAGATGTGTACCCTGATATTCCCTCCTCTACGCACACAGCTTGTCAATAGCAATCCAGTGTACCACACCCTTTCCTATGGTATACCATTGTCATAGAACATCTGACTGCATGGACGTCAGGTCAATTAATACACTGGCTTCTAATTTCCAAGCCCAGTTGGCACCTGTAGATTGCTTCCCGTATGAAAATGTCTGTTAGCCATTAGAATGCAAATCTCACCTACAGGACTTGTAAGAAACTGATGCAGCCCACACCTGTGATCACCTCCATGCACACCACCCATTTCAACAAGCACTGCCCCTGCTGATGCCTGGAACAGCATAGGAGTTGCCATTTTGTCAAATACACCGTTAAGCATTGCTTCTAATTAAGCCATGTAACACAGCCCTTGGGTTCATTTGTCACCTTCAAAATCACAGGACATACACAGTTTTACATGTCAACTGTCTAGTTCGTCCTCCAAACAGTCTTAGTCAGACCACTGATTATGTAACTTGTTTAATTGCTGGATCCTGATTCACTCTGCATCCTGTCAGCCTGACTGGCATCTGTCTGTGCGTCACCCTAAAGTTTCCCTGTGGCTACATACGTACCACACTTGCTTTAGCAAACCTCTCATTCCTCAGAGGGTATTTGGGCATGTGCTTCATCAATGCATACCCAAATACATTGTATAGCATCGTCTGCCTTTTAATTGTACCATATGAGTTAAATCCCCTGTGAATACCAGAATTCATGGCCCATCCCTTGTCTGTGTCTCATTTATACATGAATGACAAAGTGTGACAGTGTCCCAGGGCCGTATGCAGGGTTTGGGTACGGGGCCTTCAGCAGAACCAGCAACCTCTGATAATGTCCATGAAAAATCCACACGTCAGGACCCTGACAGTTCACACACACAATGACATTGCTCATAACATTTTAATGGGCCCTGTGTGGTGAATAGCTGAGAGAATAATCAGCACAGAGGCTATGATGTTCCCAGATGCAGTGGGAATTGCAGAGGCTAACCTGTGTACAAATGTTGTAATGACACCTGCCGGAACATGACACCTGAGACATTATCTCACTCAGCACACCAAGGTTGCCCTGTTGACAGTCTCATTACACGTCTTCAGTGACAGGGTGGGACCATCCCCATGTAGGTTCTCATGTCCACATCCACTTTACTCACATTGATCAACAAAGGATACTCCGTAGATACAGGAATAGCTGCCACTGACGCATGATGAGACCTGGACGTAACTGTGACAACATACACCCCTAAAAATATACAAGCTCAACATTGGACCACACACATGAACAAGACACCTCTGTGCAATTGATCACTGGAAATATGTGGACACGTGCTGCCTCGTCTGCTGGTCCACCACAGCCACTGGAGAGTTGTGGCTCAGTTATATGACCTCAACTGTGGCGTCATCATACATTTGTGGTTCACTTTTGGCTGTCTGGGCCAACTACATGGTACCCACTTCCTCAATGCATGTGTCTGACTCACTGTGGGATTCACCAACAAGTGCCTAGGAAGCTGTTACCAAAAATCTGGGACATAGAAAGGTGAAAATGTGGACCATTGGCATGAACAAGCGTCTGCCATTTATCTGGTGCATGCTTTGTCATCTGTGCTGTCTACGTTACCCAAAATCTTGGAAGTTGTAGTTGATATTAGTGCATTTTAATTCCCCATGCGACTTACCCTGCATGTGTGTTGTCTCCTGGTAGTCTGCGCTGTCCTGTCCTTGAATCCCTGTGACGATCTCCTCAGGGATGACGGGTGCGACCATCTCCTCCATGTGGTCCAGGGCCTCCTGGTGTGCTGGACTCCCACCTCCAGTCTGCAGTGCTGCCTTCCTGTTCCTGGCCATCTTTTCCTTGGTCCTGCGCTTGCTGTCAGGCCAGCGTTTCTTGCACTCGATGACTGTTCTGCGTACTTCTGCCACACTGTTAATCTTGTCGACAATTTGTTGCCTTATAGCCTCTCTCCTACTAATTGGCAATTTTGAGGTGACAAACAGTTGGTGCTGGTGTTCCGTCACCTCTTTAACCAGAATTTCCTGCTCCTCTGCACTGAAGCAACACTTTCTTTTCTTCTTAAAAGTGTCCTGGTTCTTGTGTGGATCCTCCTGGCTGGTTCCTGGTCTGTTGTCATCTTCCTGGGGTCTGTAGAGGCATCTGGGATCCAATTTGGCTCTCCTCTGCTGAAATGGCAGTGTTCACGGGGATTTTTGACGCTATTGCGTCAAAAAACACTGCATATCCGGTGTGCAGGGTCATAAATCGACCCACAGTAATTTCCGTTGTGTTAACGTCGTTTTGCTTTACGACTTGACGCTGCGGTGTGTGCAAAAAAAATGACTCACACCTGTGGTTTGCGCCGCCGTGCGTCAAAGTATAAATTTGACGCCCGCACGGCGCACCAAAATGGTGTTAACCGGCGGTATTATTTTTGACGCAAAACTGCGCCAGTGCAGTTTTGTGTCAAAAAGTATAAATATGGCCCGGAGTTCGGGGAGGCCTCTGACCTGCGTGCCAACTGGTTCAAGACCAGCTCACTGTCGGCCCGGGTGGAACTGCTTGAGCCCTAAAACACATGCAGCATGCACTAGGAAAAGGGGCAGTGCAATAAATGTCTGGCTGTCTCCAGGTGTCGAACTGTCTCTGAGCTACTGGAGGGAAATGTGGGAGTGGTGGAAGCGGCGTTTCAGGCTAGTGCAATATTTTGGAAGTTGCTTCCGATCTTGGTAGCTGGCCTGATAGCAATAGCTAAAATGATCACCTTGCCCCGCCTTCTTTATTTCTTTACTGTACTTCCGATGATTGTGCCCTGGGGTGTATTTCTGCAATTGGATACAATTGTGATTTACCTCATTTGAAACGGGGGCCACCGGTGTGTGATTTTGTCTAAGTTGCAGGGTGCATCTGCAGGCTGGGAAATTGGTGCCCTTGACTTCGAATCTTATTACTTGGAGGCCCAGCTTCAGTGGTCTATGGGTTTCATGAACTGGAGCGCACGGAGAATGGGCCTGACCAGGCCGTACTCTGGAGTCTGTTGCTTGACCCAAAGAGGGCACCTATGGTGGGCCAGCAGGACCCAGCTGTACTGTGGAACTTTTGGCTAAGGGCGTGCCTCTGGAAATAGACGTGCACTCTCTGGGGCAGATTTATACTTTTACCGCAAACCTGCTTTAGTGCAGGTTTGCGGCAAAAAGTATAACGTCGGCTAGCGCCATTCCCAGACGCCTGCCAGCAACATATTTAAGAAATACCGCTAGCCGGCGCTAAGGCCCTGTTAGCCTCCTTTGAAAGGACACTAACAGGGCCTGGGAGGCGTGGGGGGAACCAGGACTTGTGGACCTAATTATGGCGCTTCACTGTTTAGAGGCAAAAGAATTGCCTCTAAGCAGTGTAGCGCCATTTTCTGGTGCACAAGTGCCATGGACATGGCTCCTGTCTTAGTAAAGACAGGAGCCATGTCCATTGAGGCCAGCACCATGCAGGGGGCCCCAAGTCAGGGCCCCCGAACAGCGTTAGACAGCAAAAAAAAATACCTACCTGGACTTACCTTCGGATGGGTCCCCCATCCATGGGTTACCTCCTGGTGTGAGTAGGGGTGGTTGGGGGTGTCCCTGGGGACAGGGAAGGGTACCTGTGGGCAATTTCCATGGTCAGAGACCATGGAAATCTGCCTACAGGTCCCCTTACACCTGCCTACACCCAGGTGTTAAATAATAGCACTAAGCAGGCTTAGCGCCATTATGTAAGGCCCTCCTCTTCCCTTGCATGAGGAAAAATAAGGTGCTAGGGCCTTTGAGGCATTTTTTGCCCAGGAACGCCGACCTTGCATCTCATTGAATGCAAGGTAGTTTTCCTCAGGCAAAAAATGACGTTAACTCCAATAATTTGGTGCTTGACATGTCGGGGTGGTTGAGTGAAGTTGAAGCAGAATTGGGTGGCGGCGAGTGTAGACACGATGGGTGTGCTTTATATAGATGGAGTGTTGCGTTCCTTTGAGAACCTAGGGAGGAGTTTGACCTCCACTTGGGGCAGTTTCTGCTGCATGGAACTTTGACTGCAGCGGTACGTAGAATCTGTGGGTGGAAGGATTCTGAACCCCCGATGCATCATATTTGTCAATTTATTTGTGATATTGCTGTCACTCTGAGACTGGTGTCAGGCTGTATTGGGTGCTTCAAGTGGAAATGTTACTGCCTCTTACTCAACTGCAGCATAAATGGGAGGCTGAGTTGGGGGCCACCCTATCCCTGATGGGGACTGGCTCAAAATGTAGGAGGCTGCTCCTAGGGTGTCCCACAATGCCCTCTCCAAAGTTATTCACCATTATATAATACATCAGGGATATCTTACCCCTGCAAAAGCTTAACACCTACTCCTTGTTTATTGTGCATGCATGTCCCCGGTGCCAAGCACAAGGTGGTGGGCCACTCCACAAGCTATGGTGCTATGGCTACCTCACCTCTTATTAGTCTAAGGTGCTGTGCTTACTGGCCAAGATGAGGGAGCACTCGCTGGACCTCTCTCCTAGGCTATGTTTGCTAGAGATGTTACCCTGGTCAGCTAAATTTAAAGTAATGTCCAGGTTCATTTATTTGGCCCTGGTGCTGGCCAAGCAGCGGATAATAATGCAGTGGAAGGCCAGTGTAGTGTCTTGCATGATTTAGAACAGAACCTTTCTGGCTCCCAAGGACTCTGTAGCAGTGTAGGATGTAGTCACTAGACTAGAATGTATGAAAGCTTGCTTTAGAATGTTGGAGTTCTCAGGTACATGCAAAGGAATAAAGATGTGTGATTTACAGCTGTGTGTGTGGCCTAGTTATTCTGTGGGTATTAGACTGGGGAAGACACTACAACTGGTGACAAGATAGGGGATAACTAACCCGAAGAAGAAAGTGTTCTCCTGGAGAGTTTGCTATAGTCCTAGCAAACTGCTCATGTATGCCATGTGTGCCTTCCTCAAAGTGCTGAGCTGACGGTTGGTGTATGTGGAGTCATAGCACAACTGCAGCCAGTGTGAAGCGTATAACTGGCAAAAGAGCTTCACAGAAAAGTCTTCTCACCCTTGGTCTAGAAACTATGAACAAGATCCTGCAAATAAAGTTATACAGTGTATGAAGCATTAACGCTAAAGGCGGATTCAACCAGCTTTACAAAGCGCAATTAAAAACAGCTATCACATACCAAATAGCACTAGAGACGGATCATCCAGGTGCAAGACAATACAAACAATGTACAAAAAATACAGTAAAAAAGTTACTGAGTCTGATAGGCAGAATCATCACACTAGAGTTGACGGTGGCCCCAAGAGAAGTGCCTGGGGTTGTGCTAAAGGAGCGGTCCATATTTCCAGTGGCCAGAAACTTGCAGAAGGCTGTTCTGCCAATAGAGCCCATCAAGGATGACCCCAAAGCTAGCCCATCACAGAGCCAGGGTCTGAACATGAATAGAACAGATCCTGATTTACAGCCTGAAAGGGCAGGGAAGGCTCCAATCCCAACGTCAGTAAGTTTCACACTGGTTTACAACGCTGCTGTTTTTCTCAAACCACCACCACCACCATTCAACATTGCCAGAAAACAAAATATTGGTGACAGATGGACTGCATGGATAGTGACATGAGAAGATTTCATTGATGCACATGAAGAGACTTATGAAAGGAAGATTATCAAAAATCTCAAAAATCTTGATGGTGATGTTGTGAAAGAAGTCATAAAGAAAATGCAGAGCACTGACAAAGAAGTCACTTACCGTCAGATTAAAAATGCATTGAATCTCAAATTTAATGCAATACGAAAATGTGACTAGGAACAATGGCCCTCATTATGACCCTAGCGGTGAGTGATAAAGTGGCGGTAATACCTCCAACAGGCTGGCAGTAATTACCACCAAATTATGAACATGGTGGTGATAATTCCCATAGACAGCCAATGTACCACAACAACCACCAGGGCACAAACAACACTGACCACGCCGGTAGCCGTCAACAGCCAGGTGGAAGACATAGTACTGCCCACCATATTTTGACCCATCAATCTGACACGTTTTCCGGGGCGGTACCAACGTCATCAAAAGCCTGGTGGAAATGCATCATAGAAGAGCAAAGACTCACCATCGGAGACACAGGGAAGAATAACACCGCCATTGAACCGGAACTGCAAGTCTTCCTGATGCTCATCTACATCATGCTCCACCTGGAACACCAACGCCGATGAAGACGGTGAGTACAGCCGCCTAGCCCACAAGGGAGGGAGGGAGGAAAACAAGAGTGACACACACGGCACACACCTGACACACACACCATACAGATAACCAGCTGCAGACGAAAAACAATGGCACACGATAAACAGCAGAATGATGCAAGGACAACAAGAATGCAGTAATGAGAATGTATTGATATAAACAGCTACTAAATAAACCAATTGTACGTAAAACAGACATGTACAAATGTGCACAAAGGGTCACTGCCCAGTCCAATGTACTAAGTGCCCACATGGCCACAGGACACAGTCCAAGGCCCAAGTCGAATTCTGACTTCATCCAGATAGAACTCTGCAGGGGCATCAGTTTGCAAGTTGAAAGGCACCTCAGGGGGATAGGGGTGGGGGGCACCTCAGCCGAAGTCGGGAACAAGCCCACTGGTTCTGGAGGGGGCTCCATGCCCATTTCTCTCTGCTGCGGAGTGCAAGGTCACAGTCTCTCAGGTGGGTGACTTGCCCAATGCTTCTGGAGGGGGCTCCATTCCCATTTCTCAGTGCTGGGGAGTGCAATACCACAGTCTCTCAGGTGGGGAACATGCCCAATGCTCCTGGAGGGGACCCTCGTACACAGCCTTGTATAGCAGTGGCCCACATGGTTTTCGCTGGTGGTGATGCATGCACTGTGTCATCTGGTGGTGAGGGCTGAACTGTGATGGCAGGTGCAGGTGACTCCTGGGCAGCCTCTGCTGATGGTGAGGGCTGAATTGTGGTGGCAGGTGGAGGTGCCTCCTGGGCAGCCTCTGCTGGTGGTGAGGGCTGAAATGTGGAGGGAGGTGGAGGTGCCTCCTGGGCAGTGTTGGAAATGGCGCTTTTGCAGGGTCATCCCCAGTCTTTTGCCTCCTTCCTCCTATTTTTTCTGACCCGTTTTTGTTGGCTTTAGGACTCTGGGCACTTTACCACTGCTAACCAGTGCTAAAGTACATGGGCTCTCTGTGTGAAGTGTGCTGTTGGTTGGTTTATCCTATATTGGCATATTTGATTTACTGGTAAGTCCCTAGTAAAGTGCATTAGAGGTGCCCAGGGCCTGTAAATCAAATGCTACTAGTGGGCCTGCAGCACTGGTTGTGCCACCCACATTAGTAGCCCTGTAAACATGGCTCAGATCTGCACTACAGTGTCTGTGTGTGCAGTTTTAAATTGCCAATTCGACTTGGCAAATGTACCCACTTGCCAGGCCTAAACCTTCCCTTCTACTACATGCCAGGCACCCTTAAGGTAGGCCCAGGTAGCCCCAGGGGCAGGGTGCAGTGTATGTTTAAGGTAGGACATACACTAGTGTGTTTTATATGTCCTAACCGTGAAATACTGCCAAATTCGGTTTTCAATGTGCAAGGCCTATCCATCTCATAGGTTAACATGGGGGCTGCCTTTAAATATCTTTAAAGTGCAGGTTCCCTTTGAGAACAGATAAAAAAGTGGAGTTTAGCGTCCCTGAACTCACAAGTTACAAATACATACTTTAGTAAAGTTGGTTTTTAAATTGTTTGTTTGAAAATGTCACTTTTAGAAAGTAGGCATTTTCTTGCTTATACCATTCTGTGACTCTGCCTGTTTGTGGATTGACTGTCTGGGTCAGTTTGACGGTTGGGCTGTTTTGCACCACTCTAGACAGTGAGCCAAACGGGGGTGGGGTGTAGCCTGCATAGCCTGATGAGCCATCTGAGCTAGAGATGAGGGAGGAGTGGTCATTCACACCTGAAAGGACTGTGCCTGCCCTCACACAATGCAGTCTCCGACCCCCTGGTGTGCATCTGGGACCTGGCCTGGACAAGGAAGAATCTTGCAAACACTTGAGACTTTGCTTTGAAGTTTTCCAACGTCAAAGGCAGAACTGGGTAAAGGAAGAAGTTCCAAACCCCCAGACTTTTAGAATCTTTCTGGAATCAAGAGGAACCTCTGCAAGGAGAAGAGCTGAAGGAGGAGTACTGTCCGTTTGCTGTGCTGCATTTCTGGACTGGCCTGCAGTTGCTGTTTCTGCCTGAAAAGAGTGCAAAGGGTGAACTTTGCTGTGTGTCCTGCTAGAGTAAATTCTCCAAGGGCTTGGAGTAGAGCTTGCCTCCTTTTGTAAGTCTCAGAGACACCAAAGACTTCAGCTTCCTTGACCTGCAGCACTGGGAACTGTGTGTTTAGTGCTGTTCAAGAGGAGAAACTACTGCGACGCCACCAACGATGCCACTGGCCTGCACCGTGACCTGCTGACGCCACACAGAGTCGCATTGCCCTGCTTCGCACCGTGACCCTGGTCTCCCCGACGCCATCATCGGACGACTTCACTGAGCCGCTGCTCGCACCACGACATGTGGGCCCCGCACTCTTTCATCGCCTGCTCACACTGCAGCCTGGGCATCCCCAACGCCACCGTTCCCGCTAACACCGGTGCCGCTGCCTGCACTGTGGCCTGTGGACAACTCTCATGAGGTACACAAAGCACCGTCCCGCACCACAGCACTGGTCCACCGACGCCAGCACCATCGACTCCTGTATCGTCACCAGGCATCCTGCCTGCACCGTGGCCTGTGGCCACCGGTTGTGAGGGTAACGAAGCACCGCCCCGTCCCGCACCGCTGGCTTGGGCCTACCAATGGCAGCGCATCAGCAACGACGATGACGCTGCCTGCACTGTGACCTGTGGACACTGCATTTCGCACCGCCCCGCTTCACACCGCAGCCCTGGTCTCACCAAACGCTGCTGGATGCCGTCACCGAGCCGCTGCCTGCACCATCACATGTGGGCACCGCATGTCACATCGTCCTGCTTCACACCACAGCCCAGACGCCATCCACGCCAACACACCTGATTTCATCAGCCTGGAGTTCGATCCGCAACGACTCCTGCACCAACTCTGGAACCGACACCGCAACGTCAGCGACACAGCTCTCCGGAGCTCACTGCGAGGATCACAACTTCCTGCAAATCCAAGGTACTGTTTGCGGGTCTTCCCGACACCCTAGCTGGCCCGCAACGCCTCGGCCGGCCTGAACTGTTGGTTTTGTTGATCACGACGCCGTGATAGCCCCAGGTGGAGCTATCGACTTCAACTAACTGCATTTTTGAGTAAATCTTGCAGAATTCATATTTTTATTACTGTATGTTGGATTTTAATCGTATTTGGTCTTGTTTTATATAGATAAATATTGGGTATTTTTCTAAAACTGGTGTGATGTCCTTTTGTAGTGTTTTCACTTATTACTGTGTGTTATGTGCAAATGCTTTACACATTGCTTCTGAGATAAGCCTGACTGCTCGTGCCAAGCTACCAAGGGGGTGAGTAGGGGTTATCTGAGCAGGTATCTCCCTTATCCTGACTAGAGTGAGGGTCCCTACTTGGACATGGTTCAAACCGACTGCCAAATAGAGACCCCATTTCTAACAGGCAGCCTCTGCTGGTGGTGAGGGATGCACTTCCTCAGCTGGCGGTGGTGGCCCCATGACCACTGTTGGTGGTGGAGGTGCCACCCTGACAGCCTCCGCTGGAGTTGATGGCTTCTTCCCCTTCATGGCATGAGGCGTGGGATCATTACCCTTCCTGGCAGGGGTTTAGGCCTTCTTCCCCTTCATGGCAGGAGGTGCAGGCTCATTCCCCTGCATGGCAGGAGGTGTGGGATCCTTAACCTTCTTGGCTGGTGGAGTGCGATCCTTCACTGACTTGCCACCGCGACTAGGTGGTGCCACCACTGTCCGCGTGGACTGTTTGGCTGAGGTGCTGGGCTGGGTCGTTGGGACCCTGCTCTTACAGGCAGGACGGGGGGAGAAAAGAGGTCAAGTTGGGCAAGGAAAAGTTTCTTAGGGCTCGTTGGGCGGGAGGAGGGATGGGAGTGGAGGTTGAGGGAGTGGTTGTAGGAGGTGTATGTCTGCTGGATTTGGGTGCAGGTGCATGGGCAGTGTGCTGATGTGAGGTGGATGGCTGTTGGGTGTGTTAGTGCTTGCATTTTTGTGTCCTTTAGGAGGGGGGACAGACAGGGTGGGAGAGGACAAAGAGGACGCGTGCATGGATGTTGTGAAGGTGTCTGCTAGTGAGGTGTGTGTGCTGCTTGGTGTGGTGATGCTGATGGTGGATGTTGATGCAGTGCATGCAGGTGTGAGTGTGGATGAGATTGTGAAGGAGGTGGAGGGGGAGACAGTGGAGGCAGTGAATGTGGTTGTGTCTGCAACTGTCTGGTTTTTGCGTGAGTGCTTGTGGGATGAGGTGTGGTGCCTGTGTTTGAATGTGCCACTCTTGGGTGTTGTCTTGTGTGCATGCTTGTCTGTATGTGTGCATGGGCTGGTTTGGGGTTGAGGAGACTGGGACTGGGAAGTGATAGTTGGAGGGGGGACGGTAGAAACAGGGACAATGGCTGCCATCAGAGAGGAGGCCAGAGCCTGGATCAATTTCTGTTGGGCCGCCAATCCACTGTAGATGCCCTCCAGGAATGCATTGCTGCATCTGTAATGCTAGCCCCTGGATGGCATTCACAATGGTTGGCTGCCCTACAGAGATGGAACTCAGGAGGTCATTAGCGTCCTCACTCAGGGCAGCAGGGCTCACTGGGCAGGGCCTGAGGTGCCTGGGGCGAAGGAGATGCCCACCCACTTGGGTGAGCGGGCATGGGCAACTCACTGTGGGGCTACTGGGTGGGTGGTGCTGATATGGGGGTGGAGGCTGTACCTGCAGCTGGGGTGGTCACAGATGTGTCCGCCACCACCAGGGAGCTTACATCGGATGAGGTCTCTGAGTCTGTGTTGTCACCTCCTGTCTCCGCCATGGTGCTCACCTCGCCCTTCATCCCACTGGTTCCCTCGGCGTCGGTGGGCTCTGCCTCCTGGGTCCTGTGGGATGCAGCTCCCTCTGTTGCCGATGCCCCTGCTCCTCTGCCAGATGATGCTAATGCACACATGGACAGGATAACAGAAGAAAAAAGGGGGGAGAAAGAAAAAGTAACCACTGGGTCAATTACTGCACCAACACCACAGTTGGCATACACAGCACCGTCACACACAGGGATCATGCTTGTGCACTATGCATTGCACTGCCAGTGATTTGGCTAGATGCCACGGCAAGTTGAGGGCCACACACCACCAACTCCACCTGTCCTGGTACCCACAAAGCCCTGACTGACATGGAATGCTAACACACTAGGTTACCTGCATTTGCCATACACGCTTTACCCTAGAGTTGACTCACGCTGCAATGTCTGGCCTGGCCTTAAGGGCACACATCCACCACCCGGATCCCATGCCACCTCCCAATTATTGTAATACTGCCCACTGTACTCACCCCCTTGTGGCTGCTGTGATTCCCTCAAGTGCCCATCCAGCGCTGGGTAGGCCACCGCCAGAATGCGGGCCATCAGGGGGATCAGGTTCTGACGGGCACCCCTTCCTTGTTGAAAGGTCATCCCCAGCTGGCCCTCCGCAGTCTTCCATGCCCAGCGTCTCAGGTCCTCCCACCTTTTCCAACAATGGGTGCTCCGCCTGCCATTGACCCCCAGGGTCCGCACGTCTTTGGTGATGGCACGCCATAATCCCTTCTTTTGATGCCCGCTGACCTGCAGAGGTAATGCAGGCAGGAGAACACCATTAACCACAAAATCCAGCCTGTCCAACATATGGTCCACCAGTACTGTTTCCGTCACCATTGGCACACACATCGGCCGGCGCACACAATGTACAGTACTGCAAGACATTGCCCCCCGATGACACGATGCTTGCACAGACATGGCATTGCATCCTTCCCACATGCGTCATGCCCAAAGTGTGCTCACCTGTTGGTCTGGAGGCCCATACAGCAGTCCATACTGGGGTAGGACCCCATCCACCAATCGCTCCAACTCCTCTGAAATGAAGACAGGGGCTCTTTCCCTGGTCACACGGGCCATGGTAGGTTCCAGACACAGGTCACAGCAGCACACGCAGTGTAGGTCTTCTTCTGTTGAAGGTCAGGAAACAAGTGTGGAATCAGATAGAAAATGGCAGTCAAGTCCGAACGGTGTACACCGTCAACACCGGCGTAGATTCCCATTGGCCACTGTACCCCAATAGAGCCCCATATTATCCAATGAGGAATTGCACGGTGGTGCAAGACCGTCTTCTGCCACGAAGCCTAACATCGGGGGAGTTACGTCACTTTCACCTGTCTCTACATACAGGACAGGCGGTCGCCATTTCATGGTGGCGGACAATTGTCATATCAACCTTAACTGCATCCCAGCCTAGATTAGCACATACTTCGCCATTCCCATTGTCCCAACACATAAATGCACTATGTGCACTGAAGTTGTGGTTCCATTGTTGAAATTGTGACAGCCTACTCACTCTTGTGACCCTTAGATACCACTGCGGATGACTAGGAGGAGGAGACAAGCCCCCATGTACAGACTCCTTGTGGAATTGGCTACAATGGAGGACAGGCACATAATACTCACCTGTAGACTGCACACTGCCACAATAACTGAGCTATGTGCCCAATTGGAGCCTGACCTGATATGTTATCCATCATCCCACTGGGATGCCCCCTCTTGTGCAAGTGCTATCATTGCTCCATTTCCTGGCAACCGGTTCTTTTCAAGTGACAGTGGGCTTGGCAGCAGGAATGCCACAGCCATTGTTCTCAATCGTTCTGGCAAGAGTTTTGTCTGCCCTAATAAAACACATGTGCAGCTACATAGCTTCCCCCCAGGTGCATGACACCTTTGTTCTAAGGAATAGCAACATCCCAAATGTGATGGGCCACCTACACAGGCACAGGGTGTGGTTAATAGGTGAGCCATGGTCCCCACCCACTGTATGTTAGTGTATGCCTTCAGGTGTCATCCTTATAGCATTGTGTGTGGCTAAATGTTGTCTCTCAATACTTGCAGGTGACTCTGGCTGCCCAAACCTATCTTGGCTGCTGACCCCTGTGAGGAATGCCAGGACAGGGGCAGAAGAACGTTATAATGAGGCACATGGGCGAACCAGAAGGATCATCGAGAGGACCTTTGGCCTCATGAAGGCCAGGTTCAGGTGCCTCCATCTGACAGGTGGATCCTTGTGCTACTCACCCGGGAAGATCTGCCAGATAGTAGTGGCATGCAGCATGTTGCACAACCTGGCCCTCAGACGGCATGTACCTTTTCTGCAGGAGGAAGAAACTGGAGCTGCCCCTGTGGCAGCAGTAGACCCTGAGGACAGTGAGGATGAAGAGGCTGAGGATGAGGACAAGAGACGTCAGTTATCCATCAATACTTCCAATAACACACAGGTGAGACAGTACAATTGACCATTCCTCTGACTATTGATGTATTCTGCGTGGCTGTAGCATGATGGCATTAACTTTCTTTGAATCTCAAATTATTGTCACCTATGGCTTTTCATTTTACAGATGTTGGTGATATCACAACTGTGTAGTGATGTGCTGAATACAGACAGCTACAGGTCCTTATTTGTATGCCCTCACAGTGTTCAGATCATTTGCACTAGATGTGACTGTTTCTATAAATGCACATTTTCAAAACATAAAATACTAGTGGTCAAGTTGTGTTCAAGGGTGTTTATTGTAGTGCTATGAAATTGAGGGAAAAGTGCAATGAAATGGGGTGATGATGGAGGAAGGTCCAGGGTATTGTTCCATTCTGTTTGTAGCACAGGTCAAGTGTTCAAGGGGCCATGGCTAGGGGAGCAAAAACAATTCAAAGTGGAAGAGGTGACAGGGTGGGACACATGGGGGACAATCAGAAGAGTCTCATTTCCCGGTGGTGGTCTTGGGGAGTGTCTCTGGCTTCTGTCTTGCTCGCAGGGAACATTTGGGGGGGTGGTTCACCTTCTGCAGGGGGAGGAGTGCTGGTGGCTTGTGTGTCCTGTGGCGGGGCCTCCTGCCAACTGGGTGCAGCGGAGGTGGAGGGCTGGTCAATGGACTGGCTAGTGGTAGGGGCCCGCTGCTGTGCTGTTGCCTCCCTCATGATGGCCTAGTCTGCCAGCACCCCTGCTATGGAGATCAAGGTGGTGTTAGTGGCCTGGAAGTCCTCCCTGATCCCCTTATACTGTTCCTCCTGCAGCAGCCTGTTCACCTGCATGCTGTCAAGGATCTGGCCCATCATGTCCTGGGAATGTTGGTAGGCTCCCAGTATCTCAGTGAGTGCCTCGTGGAAAGTCAATTCCCTGGGCCTGTCCTCCCCCTGGTGCACAGAGGTCCTCCCAGTGTCACTGTTGGCCTGTGCCTCTGACCTCTGAACGGTGTGCCACTCCCACTCACCCCAGGTCCCTAATTGTTTCGGGTATGAGGTGTGCACTGGGGTCCCTGTACAGGTGGACACACTGCTGATTGATGTGTCCTGGGGACAGAGGTGTGGGTATGCTGGGTGAGTGATGTGGTGGTGGATACGGATGGGGGAGGCTCTGTGGTCGACTATGAGTGGGCTTGGGTGACTGACTGTCCAGTGGTCCCTGATGGACCAGGTTGTTGGTCCAGATCCAGAAGTCCAGAGTTACTGTCATCACTGGGGACATCTTTTGGGGGACTGGTTTGTCGTGGCACCTCCTCTCCACTGACATTGGCTGGTGTACCTGTGGGAATGTAAGTGATGTATTTTGCTTCATGTCTGTGACATATTTACATCCCTGGCTTACCCTGTATCGTTGCTGTTGCCCTGCCACCTTTGTTTGTTTATGGTGATGTATTGCGTGATTGTTAGTTTTCCTACGCTGACCATGCTTTGGTGATGGGTGTCCATGCAGGGCTGGGAGGAGTGTCCATGCATTGGTATGGCATGCAGGGCTAAGTATTGCGGTTAGTCATCTGCATTGGTGCAGTGTGTGGGATGGAGTGGAGTGATGAGGGTGAGGGGGTGTGATGGCATGCAGGTATGGGGGGTGATAAGTGGTAAATGTTGACTTACCAGTGTCCAGTCCTCCGGCTACTCCAGCGAGTCCCTCAGGATGCAGTAGTGCCAAGACTTGCTCCTCCCATGCTGTGAGCTGTGGGGGAGGAGGTGGGGGTCCACCGCCAGTCCTCTGTATGGCGAGCTGGTGCCTTGCTGCCACAGAACTTACCTTCACCCATAGGTCGTTCCACCTCTTCCTGATGTCATCCCTTGTTCTTGGATGCTGTCCCACGGCGTTCACCCAGTCCACGATTCTCCGCCATAGCTCC
Source organism: Pleurodeles waltl (assembly GCF_031143425.1). Taxonomy (NCBI): domain Eukaryota; kingdom Metazoa; phylum Chordata; class Amphibia; order Caudata; family Salamandridae; genus Pleurodeles; species Pleurodeles waltl. Next base: position 1,550,179,762 of record NC_090440.1, read on the forward strand.
ATCTTCCTGGCAATGGATATTGATCCAAACAGCTGTGGCTCTACCCTGACAATTTCCTCCACCATGACACTTAGCTCCTCATCAGTGACACGGGGGTGCCTTTATAGGGACATGGGTGCTGTGTGGTGTGTTTTGGTGAGAGTGTGTTGAGTAATGTGGTGGGGTGTGTGATGTGGGGTGCGTGTGGGATGTATGTGGTGTATGAGTCTAGTTGTCTCTGTGCTGTTCGTGTGAATCTCCTGGCAGTAATTGTTGTTTGTAAGGATTGTGGATACTGTGGGGGGTGTTTTATAGTGCTGTGTGTGGGTGTGGTGTGTGTATGATTGTCAGGCATGTGTTTTTTGTAATGGCCCATGTAGTGTTGTTTTGTATGTGGGTTTCCTTTCTGAGCGCGGCGGTATGTACCACCAATGGTTTACTGATGTTGAATATCCGCCATGGTGATTTGTGGCTCATAATGTGGTGGGCGTTGTTTTGTTGGTGTAACGGTATGGGTGCTGGGACCGCCACTTTAGCACTGGCCTTTGGGCTGGCCGATTTGTGTATGTGGCTGTATTCTGTCGGATCGGGTGTGTGTGTCATAATATGGCGAACGGATATTCGCCACCGCCACGGTATGTTGGCGGCCGTCACCGCCGCGGTAAGCGGGATTTACCGCCAATTTCATAATGAGGGCCACTACGTTTTCAGTAAAGACTGTCAGAGTTAGTGATGCATTGGATGAATTTGTGGAAAGACTCGACATACTCATCAAACAGAGTAAGTTCAATGAAGCTGATGAAGAAGCTATGCAGTTTAGGGTAATCAATGGATGCTTGTCTGATTCATTTAGACCACGAATGCTGAGAGAAACTCTTAGGCCTATATTTATACTTTTTTAGCGCCGTATTTGTGCAATTTTTTTCCGCAAAAGCAGCACACACTCACAAAATACAGTTGTATTTTGTAAGTGTGCGCCGCTTTTGCGTCCAAAAGTGGCACAAATGCGGCGCTAAAAAAGTATAAATATGGGCCTTAGTCTGGAGTGTTGATGGCTGCCAGAGCTGAGGAACGTGCCTAGAGGTAAGCTGTCGACATGGAGACTGGAGGTGCTCAGAGCGAGTCAATCACAAGTGTGAAAAGTAATTCAAAATAAAAGACTGAAGGACACAAATTGATGTCTACATGGAAATACAAATTGTGTTTCAGATGTGGATTTGAGTTTCCACATGAAGGAAAGTGTCCCGCCATTGGTCAGATAGGCAAAGGCTGTAGTAAAGAGCAGCATTTTGTGACAATGTGCAGAGTGAAGGAAAAAATAAGGCAGTGATTTAAGAGGGCCTAACGCTTCCTTGCGCCACATTAGCGTAATTTTTTTTTTTACACTAATGTGGCCTGACAAGGATAAAATCGCTGTGCCAGATTTACAAAGTGGCTCAATGCATGAATTACGCCACTTTGTAACCCCTTGCACCACATTGAATGCAAGGTGGGTCGTTCCCCCATTAGGGGGGCAGAAAAAATTCCTTTGCGCCTTTTTTTCTAGCATTTTTAACACCTACTCAGAGCAGGCTTCGAAAGGGGGCACACCATCGGTTACAATGGGCCCCTGTGTACTGCTCAGGGTTAGCACCAAAATGTTTTTTTTTTTTTTTAAATATATTTATTGGTTTTATATTTCGAAATATGATACAAATTGTTCAGTTTGCAACCACAGGATAAACCAAAACGATGATTAATTATCTAAGTCTTGAAACAAATACACACAACCCCTCTATGCGCTTCACGGAACGCTTCTGGTCTTGCAATATCATTCCTGGCTGCACCCTCCCTAGATTTATCCTTCACTGTTTATTTTATATAGGCATTCGTTGGAGACCAGTGTGGACCTTGCTTTACGTGCATGGGTTCCCTGAGTGTCTGAGGGAAGGGGCATCAACTAGGTTAGTGTATGCGAGTGGCTCCCCTGGTTTTCTGCTCCCCGCGCCGCGCCACCACTGTGGTGACATAGTCTTAGTGGGCATTTATTGCTAGAGAGATGGGCGGGTGTGATGCATGTGCACTGTGTTGTCTGGGTGTCTTATGAATTCTGTTCCCGTGATGAGGGGTGCAGGTGAATTTATGCTGTGGTTGTTGCGAATACGCGCGCCCCAATTTAAGGAGGCTTTTCATCGTTTTTGGCCTCCAGCTTTGTTACCATATCCTCCCATGTAGAGCAACCTGTGTGTTGCCGCCCTTCACGCACCATTCTTTTTAGTACCTGATATTCAGTACGCGCCCAGCGTGTTATTAGAGAGTGCCAGGATTTCAGATCGGGAGCCATAGAGGCTTTCCAATGCATTGCTATTAACCTTTTATACATTAAAAAGGCCAGGTCTATAAATTTATGTAAATGTCTTTGTTTTTTGGGTCTCTTCCTAAGTCCCAACAGGCAGGACCCGGGGTCTGCTACCAGTGCCAGTCCCGTAAGCCCAGATACCTCCTCTACCACCTCCGCCCAGGCCGTTTGTATATTCGGGCAATCCCATACCATGTGGAAAAAGGATGCTGACGGCAATCTGCATCTGGGGCACATTGATGCTGCATCAGGGAACATGCGCTTTATTCTGGCTGGGGAAAGATATGTTTGATGCGTGTAATTGAATTGGGTATATCTAAATCTGGGATTCCTTGACACACCTCTGATGTGGGATAGGGCCTTAGGCCAGTCTTCCAGTGGGATCGGGGTGGGGAGTACTGCGTTCCATCTATCCCATGTTTTCCCTGTCTGTGTAACAGGGGTCTTGTTGAGGATTCTGTATAGATTGGATATTGTTTTAGTTTGATCGCTGTGTTGTAGAAGCTGGTGAAGCACAGGGGAGATCTCTGGTTCCGAGGTGCCCATTCCCCAAATTTTCCTGATTTCGTGACATATGGCATGATATGTCAGGAACTGTCCCGGATTTATCTCCGTGAGGGCCTGAAGGGCCTCGAACGTCATTAGTTTACCGTCTTCGTAGCAATCCCCTACGGTCAGTATTCCTGCTTCGTTCCACTGCTTTGCAGCTTGCATTCTGGCTGCGTTCCCCACTAACAGGTAATTCAGCGGTACGTGTGGAGAGTATGGGAGCTTATCCGCTCTTTTTTGCACGTATCTAGCCCAGCACGCGTACGCAGCTGCAAGCAGTGGGTTGACCAGTGCCACTTTGGGGGGCTTCGTCGACAGCCAATTTAAAAGGGGGGTCCCGTTCCGCCGAGGCTCTAGGCTCATAGGTTCCGCTTGCTCTGGTCTGTGGATCCAATATTGGACCCATTGAAGTTGTGCGGCTGCATAGTATTTTTCAAAATTCGGGGTTCCTAGGCCACCATTGTCCAGCGGACATTGTAGTGTGGGTAGCGCCACTCGCGCTCTGCTACCTCCCCAAATGAGCTGCAGCAATGCTGTGTTTAGATTGCTGAAGAATCTTTTGGGAATAATTATCGGTAGGGCCGCAAAGTAATATAAAGCACCAAAATGTTGACGCTAACTCTGAACAGTACATGAATAGTGTCAAAAATTCTGATGCTATTGCCATGGTGCACTGTATTTTAAATACAGAGCACACATGGTGGTGGTAGGGGGCCCTAAGGGGCGCAAGGAAAGTGGTGCTGCACTTAGTGCAGCACCACTTTTCTTAAATCTGCCCCAAGTGCAGCACGTGCGAAGAGAAAATGGTCCCCAGATAGTTCCAGAATCCATGTCGACGGGTGCCCTCAAGGCCAAGTAGTGACATCAGTTGAGGCAGATAGATACTAAACGAAAATCGATTGTCATCTAAATCATCGTCAACCAGTTCTTCAGCCTCAGTAATAAGTGAAAGCGAAAAAAGGCACTGTGCTATGACAATGCATACCTCAGAAAAATATGCATATGTCGGACTGGTTGCCTGTGAGGAGAGAAGTCAGTCAAAGAAAAGTCGACATGTCAAAAGCCAAAATCATACTGTTCGAAAAGGGGTCTCTAGCTGGCAGAAGTATACACCCTTGTCCAAGTAGGAACCACAATCCTAGTGAGGGTAAGTCACACACAATCCAAACTGGCCTGTTCCCACCCTCTGGTAGCCTGGCTGAGCAGTCAGGCTTAACTTAGAAGGCAATGTGTAAAGTATTTGTGCAACAAATCATACAGTAAAACAGTAAAATACACCACACCGCTTTAGAACAATAGATGATATTTATCTGGTTAAATTAAGGTCAAAACAATAAAGATTCACTAAGCGCAAGTTGAGATCACTTCTGCAAGATTAAAAAGAGTCAAATATTAAAAATCAACAGCTGTATCTTGTTTGCACAAAGTACCTGGTTTGCATGAAAAATAGCACGAAGAACGCAGAGGAGGAGATGTGTGGAAAAATAGGATGTGCGTCGGATTTTCCAACGCGGCACAGACAATACATAATTTCTTTCCACGCTGCAAGGGGCTTTGCATCGATTTACGGCACACAGTCTTGGCTCCTCACTGAGATGCAGAGATCTTTTTGACACCAAGGGACAATGTGGGGAAAATGCTGGGAGTGCAGAAAGAAGTCACAGGCATTGAGGCGATCCGGTAGGCGATGGGTCAAATTTTTTGTCGCATGGCAGGTGCTGCATCAAATCATCCCTCGGGAAGTTGGGCTGCGTCGTTCCAGTTGGGCTGTGAAGCGATTTTCTCATTGCAAGGCAGGCTGTGTGTCGATTTTTGGCCTTTGAAGTGGGGAAGACTTCAAAAAGTAGTTTTGAAGTGCACAAGGTCCCCTTTCAGTACAGGTCTGTCTACCGGGGACACAGCAGGGGGTTTGGCAGTCCATGGTGGGAGGGCAGGCCACTAGCTTTTGAAATGTAAGTGTCAGGCCCTCCACCCTTCCAGCCCAGGAAAATCCATTCAGTATGCAGATGAGTGCCGGTGTGACTGAGTATCCTGTGTTTGAGTTTGTCTGGGTGAAATGCACAAGGAAGCTGTTAACCAGCCCAGCCCAGACATTGATTGGAGACAGGCTGTAAGGCACAGATGGATTTAAGTGTAGAGAAATGCTCATTTTCTAAAAGTGGCATTTCTAAAATAGTAATATAAAATCCAACCTCACCAATAAGCAGGATTTTCTATTACCATTCTGGCCATGCTAAATATGGCCTGGTTACCCCTTTCTGATCCGAATCTACCACTCAAACAGTATATGAGGGTAGTCCTAATGCTATTCTGTGAAAAGATCCGGCCTAACAGTAGTGGAAAACAAATGTAGGTGTTTTTACTGCCCTATGGGTTACCTAAGGCCTACCTTAGGGGTGAATTAAATGTAGAAAAAGGGGAGTTTAGAGCTTGGCAAGTACTTTCAAATGCCAAGTCGAAGTGGCAGTGAAACTGCACACACAGGCCTTACAATGGCAGGCCTGAGACATGGTTAAGGGGCTACTTAAGTAGGTGGCACAGCCAGTGCTGCAGGCCCACTAGTAGCATTCAATTTACAGGCCCTGGGCACATGTAGTACACTTTACTAGGGACCTACAAGAAAATTAAATATGCCAATTGTGTGAGCCAATCTTACCATTTTTCTAGGGAGAGAGCACATACACTTTAGCACTGGTTGGAAGTGGTAAAGTGTCCAGAGTCCTAAAGCCAGCAAAAACGAGGTCAGAAAAAGAAGAGGAGGAAGGCAAAATGTTTGAGGGTGACCCTGCAGAGAGGCCATTTCCAACACATACAAACACTGTCTAAAGATTGCGCTTAAAATAAATGGATGTTTAATACCTTTCGTTATTGATAGTGGTGCTTTGATAATCATAATGCTTGAAGGAAAGTACACTGAACTGTTTCCAGTACCGTGGCTCATGCCATCAAAGACCAAAGTATATATTTGGGCTCCATCTGCATGTATGAAGAGTAAAGGTTAATTAATTTATAGCAACAGTGAAACATAAGAAAACAAAAGTTCAAGCACCGGTCTATATGCTTCAAGGTGCAGCAGCAAGTGCCTGTTTGCTCAGTGTCAATATGGCTGCTGACATGGGACTGATGTCAGTGAATTACAACATGAATGCTCACCATGAAATAGTAAGTCAATTCCCTTCATTGTTTCATGATTTAGAAATGTGAAAGACTATGGACCTGATTACGAGATTGCAGTCCCAACGCAGGACCACCAAACTTGTTGGGAGGACGCAACCACCAATGAGCACAATAGAGCCCTCATACAAGTATGTCAGTTACTCAATGATGTAGGCTTGACTTTAAATGCCGACAAGTGCGAGTTCCAAAAAAAATTTGAAATTCTTTGCCCATATATTTTCTGATGGGGCATGATGCCTGATTCTGCTAAAGTACAAGTTTTAACAAATGCTGAACCCCCACAAAATGTTTCAATGTTACATTTGTTTCATGGAATGGCCAGCTAATGTTGACGTAAAATACTTTGCCACTGTCAGTGCTCCATTACGAGGGTTAAGAAAGAAGAATGTCTCCTTTACATGGTTGCAATAATGTGAAAAGGGTTTCAAGAGAATCAAACATGCCATAACAAAATGTTACAGAAATGGCATACTTCAATCCAAAACTCCATACCGAGATTGTGGTGGACTCTAGCCCCCTTGGGTTAGGCGCTATACTTACACAGTATAGTTGATGTCCAAATGCAAGACGACATATTGTGTCCTATGCTAGTTGAAGTTTCTGTCAAACAGAGCGTGCTTTCTCACAGCCTGAAAAGGAAGGCTTGTATAGGCTTGTGAACATTTCCATGTAAATCCTTTAATGGTGGTGACTGGTCATCAAGCCTCACTGACCATCTTTGGTAATCCAAAAGCTAAAATGCCTCCTCAAATTGAATGATGGGGACTACTATTGCAAGAGAATGATTATACAGTTGTGCATCGACCAGGAAAGATCAAAATCCTGCTGACTACTTTGAGAGTGCCCGTTCAAGGTCATGGAACTTCTTCCAGAAAGAGCGTAGGCCTATATCAATTTAATTGTCAAGCCAAGTACGCCAGCTGCTGCATCATTAGCCCAAATTGTAGCTGCTACAAGTCATGGTAGTGATCAGCTCAAATTGAAAGACAAAATTACACATCAGTCGTGAACAAACATGTTTGACCTATTAGTAATATTGGTGAATATCAAAAGTACAAGAAAGCCAAAGATGAATTGTCCATAATTCATGAAGGAGTTATTCTATAACAATTGAGGATCCTGATTCAAGAGAATCTGCAACAAAAGGTGATAAAAGTGGCTCACAAAGGACATAGTGGTATTGTTGCTACAAAGAAAGCTTTCAGAGACCGACTTTGGTTTCCATACCTAAATGAAAGTGTTGAAAAGGAACTCAAGGCCTGTCACATGTGCAATTGCCGTCAACGAAAGTCACTCAACATAATTTAAACATGCCAGAACTCCCTAAACATGTCTGGGAAAGAACAGCCATTGATTTCTTTGGTCAACTTTATAATGGACATCATTTAGGGGGTCATTCTGACCCTGGCGGTAAATACCACCAGGGCGGAGGTTGGCGGTAGCACCGCCAACAGGCTGGCGGTGCTCCGCCGGGCATTCTGACCGCGGCGGTACAGCCACGGCCAGAAGCGGAAAGCCGGCGGTGTACCGCCGACTTTCCGCTGCCCATGGGAATCCGCCATGGGGATTCTGACACCCCATACCGCCATCCTGTTCCTGGCGGTTCGCCCGCCAGGAACAGGATGGCGGTATGGGGTGTCGTGGGGCCCCTGGGGGCCCCTGCAGTGCCCATGCCAAGGGCACTGCAGGGGCCCCCGTAAGAGGGCCCCACAAAGAATTTCAGTGTCTGCTTTGCAGACACTGAAATTCGCGACGGGTGCAACTGCACCCGTCGCACCTTCCCACTCCGCCGGCTCCATTCTGAGCCGGCTTCCTCGTGGGAAGGGTGTTTCCCGCTGGGCTGGCGGGCGGACTTTCGGCGGTCGCCCGCCAGCCCAGTGGGAAACCCAGAATGACCGCTGCGGTCTTTTGACCGCGGTACGGTCTTCTGGCGGTTCCCGCTTGGCGGGCGGCTACCGCCGCCCGCCAAGCTTAGAATCAGGGCCTTAATGTTGATAAGAGATGAATATTCACATTTTGCTTTGGCCGAAGATCTCTCATCTACAACACATGACCGAGTAATCATAAAACTTGATGGCATATTTGCAACATAGGGCTTGCCAACCACTTGAAAGCCTGACAATGGTTTACCCTTCAACAGAAAAGAGTTTAAGGAATGTCTAGAGCATCTAAACATAAAGCATCAAGAGATCACACCCTTGTGGCCACAGGCTAATGGACTTGTTGATCATTTGATGAGTATACTAAAAAAAACAGTGCAGCGTGCAACTCTTGACAAACTCAGTCTAAAAAAGTACAAAACTCTACTTTACAAGCTTATCATTCGACACCCCACTCAACCTCAGGTTTAAGTCCTGTTACTTTGATGTTCGCGAGAGCAATGGAAACCAACTACCCCAATGGACCACCAAGAGGGATACAAATGAAAACCTGATGAGTACGAGGGACTTGGGGGCATATTTACAAGAAAGTGGTTCATCATAGTTGATTCTCCACTTTTCTTGCACCCTACCGGACCTAACGACACTATGGCCCTCATTACAACTTCGGCAGTCTTTTAAAAAGACCGCCGAAGCTGCGGGCGCCACTATGCCGCCAGTGGTGGCGGTATATTTGGCTCCCTATTATGACTTTTCCGCTGCGTTTCCGTCTGCTGGCCCAGCTGAAAAGTCACATCAACAGTACAGCTGGCTAGTAATAGAGCTGGCGGCAATGTTGATGTGCAGCGGGTGCAGCAGCACCCGTCGTGCATTTCACTGCCGAAATTTGGACAGTGAAATGCGTGTTGGGGCTGTGCCTGGGGGCCCCTACACTGCCCATGCCAAGTGCATGGGCAGTGCAGGGGCCCACAGGGGCACCCCGAGTCCCCCTTACCACCAGTCTTTCCATGGCAATGTTTACTGACATGGACAGGCTGGCGGTTGGGGATTATGACCGCCAGTCAGAAGTCTGGCGGTATGGCCATGGCTAATGCGCCACAGTCATAATACGCTGGCGGTACACCACCAGCATACCGCCGGCCACCAGGGTCGTAATGAGGCCCTATGATTGCACTGTATTGACAATATGTCAATGTTTTTGATGCTATTGTGGCACTTTGCTACTCTAGCATCAAAAATGTTGACGCTACTGCAGCAAAGCACAGGGAGACACATTGAATATAATGGGTGTGTCATGTTAACATTTTAACGCCTGTTCTGAGCAAGTGTTGAAAATGACAGAAAAAAACGGTGCAGTGAAATGTTGTAAATTTTACTGCACCTTTTTTTCCAGGTCTCTCTGCGTCGGAATGCCCCCCTTGCATACATTACGCCTGATGCAGGCATAATGTGGCACAAGGGTTTACAAAATGCAAGCATTGCACCACTTTGTAAATATGGCACAGCAGAAAAGCCACCTTAGTGCTGCCTTAGTGTAAACAAAAACTTATGGCGCTAAGGTGGCGCAAGGGGCTTGTAAATATGCCCCTTTGTTAAAAAACAGAAAATGAAAATGTATGTAAGAGGAGACACGCGAAAGACCTCATTTCAAAAAGGAGATTTGGTGATCGCTCGACAGCTACGGGTAAGAAAATCTGATGCGCCTTACAATGTTGAACCTTTTCAACTAGTGTCTACCAAAGGAGACATGGTAACTGCCCACCACCCTATGAAGTCCCTTATTAGAGACTCTTCTCGCTTCAGGCCTGAGGTTTATTGGTGTTAAATCTGAGATGGTGAAAGAAATACTGATTTTGAAAACTCAATGACTTGCTGATTCCTTTCCGTCATTGGCAACTCCCAACATTGAAGACAACCATTTACACCTTCCAGTAACAAAATCAGGTCTACAGATCAAAGTGCCAGGAAGATAAATTGAACAGGTTTGATTGTACGTTTTTATGTATGAAGATATTTGTGCCGGTCTCGTGATTTTCAAAAAATTAGCAATTTGCAAATTTGCAATTTTTCATTTAACAGAGAGAGAAATGTAGTGTGTTGCATGATTTATAATGAAAACTTTGTGGCTTCCTGGGACTCTGTATCAGCTTATGATGTAATCAATAGAATAGAATGTATAAAAGCTTGCTTTAAAATGTTAGAGTTCTCAGGTACACGCAGAAGAATAAAGACAGGTGATTTACAGCTCTGTGTGTGGCCTAGTTATTCAGGGGGTACCAGGCTGGGGAAGAAGCCACAGGCAGTGCTGGTCCTAGGGTTGAGAAGTGGAGAGCTGACTTGTTTCAATGGGTGGGCTGGGAACTTATGGGAGGTGTACCAGGGTAGGAGACCAATGGATGAGCTTGGGAGGTGCTCACTGATGCATTGAGGGTGGGTGAGGATGAGGAGGGAGATAGTGACTTGGATTAGTTGCTCCATGATTGCAGGTGACTTCCAGCAGAAGGTGTTAGACTGGAGCTGGTGCTTGGACTTTGTGGAGTTGGCCAGTGCTCACAATGGGTTGTGTGATGTTGAGTAGTGCTGACAATGGCGTCCCCACCTGATTATGCAGATTGTCATCCCAGTCCACATGTCCTAGAGCAGTATATGTAAGGTAGAGAGGTGGGAGGGTACCTCAGGGCCCGGGCAGGAGATGGAGGGAGGGGGGGGAGTTTGTTTGCCGTGGGCCTTCCTCCAATTGCAATGTGTTCCAAGCTTGCCCGCTAATTTGGCTAGGAAAGTGTTTGCAGCTCATACAGAGGGATGTCATCTTTTTTGGGGCAGTTGTGCTATATTACTAGTGATACTCTTTGGAGAGGCATTTCCTCCCTCGAGATGGGATGCAGTGTGCTCCACTTTGCATAATGAATGCAGATTGTCACATTTTCAATAAAATCTGTTTACAAAAAAAAACTTTTCCTGAACTGCACCGCTGCGTTTCATTACATTGTAAATAACAGATGAGGACATTACCCATGAACCGACCTCGATGGGTGGAAGGCTGAGCTTACCTTGCACGGATGCAAGCTGAGAAAAGGGCTGGGGAGTGCTAACATCCTGGAACAGCTCTTTGGGAGAATTAATCACAATTCCATGCCTCTTAAAATTTTGCGTTGTAACAGTAACAGTATTTAAAAAAAAAATAATGTGTAAGCAGACAAGTACATAGGGAGATAGCCATACAGCCAAATAGACAGAAACATTTATACTAATATTTTGTAATGAGGAAAGCAAACATTTAGAGGCAGATTTATGAAAAGTGGTGCTGCACCTAGTGCAGCACCACTTTTCTTACACCCTCCTAATGCCACCATATGTACACTCTATTTAATATGGGCATACCATGGAGGTAGTTAGGGAACCAGAGTCAGAATTTTTGATGCTAGTTCAGCACTGTGCAGGATTAGTTTTAAAAATTCTGACTCTAATCCTGCAAAACACCCAGAGGCCCATTGAAACCAATGAGAACCACCATTTATTGCCTGCTCTGAGCAGGTGTTAAAAGTGCCGAAAAAACATGGTGAAAGGAAATCTCTTTGATTTCCTTGCGCCACTTTTTTGCCTCTAGCGGGGGAATGCCCTCTTTGCATACATTATGCTTAGCGCAGGCATAATGTATGCAAAGTGTTACGAAGTGGCACAATGCATGCATTGCGCCACTTTGCAAATTTGACACAGCTTTTCTGGCCTTCTAATGCCACAGTAGCGCCAAAAAATGACACTAATGTGGCATTAGAATAGCGCTTGGTGCTCTTAAATATGCCCCTCAGTTTTAGCAATTTTAAGTAAACATGATAAAGACTTCTAAAGATTTACCACAAGGTGGCGCTACTGTATTAGACATGCAATCATTGTTAGCTATGTTGATTACAGGCCGGAAAAGTGCATGGCTTAAATGAAGTGTGGAAAAATTCATTTTTTTTACCAAACGCTTTACTTGTTTTTGTAAAATACCTATGAGCGTTAACAGATTTTAAAACCTTCCTACATTCGGACCTTAAATTCTAATAAAAAAGACTGTATTTGAACAACACTGTTCCACAGCTAAAGAGAAGTTTAAACTTGGATATTATGTACATCTTATGTAATTACAATTAAAATTGTCATAAAATATAGCAAAGATTGCCATAGAGCTATGAGGCGGATATAATAATATCGTTGCTGCACACTTGTCAAAATCGGAAATGCTGAAGATCTGGGTCGAGTTTAAGGTATAGTTTTTCTTGCACATTAGTGGGTTATGGATTAGAAGAGCTCTGCTGGCAGAGTTGGCGCAGTTTTGGGCACTCCATGTTACACATGTAATGTGGACTTCTGACAAAATTCTGCCGATCGCTGCGTTTTTTCTCACCAGCGGTAAGTTGGCAAGTGAGAATTGGTGTCCCACAGCTCCATTTTCGTGCACTAGGAGAGCACCTGGCAAGATTTTCCCAACACAGGCGGTCATGACCGTTCGCGTTGGGAAAGCTGCTGCTCGAGTAGAAAATCTACTTGAGCAGCAGCAAAGCCAACTTGAGTGGAGCACCCTCTGGCGCGTCACATGGTGCCGTGCGCGCTGATTTTTTAGCTCGGAACAAGCTCCCGCTGCTAGAAAACCAGCACGAGCAGCATGATGTTCTCATTTCCTCCCACTTGCGGAACTCTGCGGAATCTTGTGGAGGTTTCATTCGGTGGAGTGAAATTCCACAGCTTCCACCCAACCCATGAGAAAATGTCTCTTTTGACATGGTTAGCCCTCCCACTTTTTGTCTGGTATTTCATGTGGTTTCAAAATTGTTAGTGCCGAGGGCCCCTGCTAACCAGGTTCCCCGGGCCAGATCTCTTTCCCAAAACTGTTGTGATGCACTGGCACAATTGGCAACACCTTTAGCTGATGCTAAAGGTCCCTAGTAAAGGGTAATTAGGTACCCAGGGCATGGGGTACTAAGGATAGGTCCCTGAGTGCAGCAGCACAGATTGTGCCACCCTCAGGGACCATGTAGCCAAGTGCACCCAGCACTGCCATTGCAGGCTGAATCTCCTGGTGCAATCCCAAAATGCAAAACTGACATGGCACACAGTCTGTGTGACCTGTCCACTACACACTGCATGCAATATAGGTAAGCCACCCCTCTGGCAGGCCTTCCACCCCTAAGGCACGGTGCACTATAATGAGTGTGTGGGCATAAATGCAGGAGCAACATGCCCCTAATGTGCCCTTGCCAAACCTGGGACATAGTAAGTGAACAGACCATCTATTTTAAATGCATGTGCTGGACATTGGTCCACGCAAGTTTCACAGCTATATGATGGCCGCTCTGAACTCTGGGTTGTTTGGTATCAAACAATTCAGGACAATAAATCCAATTGGTACCACTATTGGATTTATCGCAAATGTACCCAGGGGCTAACTTAGAGGTGCCTCCTGCAAAAGCTAACTAACCCTGGCATGGTTGCTGATCGTTCACAAGTAGCCTGCCACCTCCAGACCAGATTCTGAAACCCTGGGGTGAGAGCCAGGGCTCTTTGGGTTCAGAAAACAAAGCCTTTCCTGGGCAGAGGTGTTACACCTCCTCCCCCAGGAATGTGCACTGCCCTGCCAGCAAGCTTCAAAGGGCTTATCGCCTTTGCAACTCAACCCCCAGACCTGCTGCTAGCAGCAGATGGCTGCCCCCTTGCAAACCCTGACTTGTGGTGGGAGGGAAAATGCACAAAGGACAAGAGAAGTGGTCACCCCCAGCTTGCACCACCCCTACGGTGTTACATGCAAGGTGACCTCTCCATTTCATTTTGTTCCATCTTGCATTGTAAAAAATTAGCCTATCAGGGAAAGGGAATTGACCTCTGCTGAAAGGAAGTGAGATATTTGAACATAGGATGAACATCATGATACGCTACACTTCCTTTAATCAAGGTAGAGGATGAGAAATGGGGCACACCTATGCTGGAACTTCCCTCAATTAAAACTTTGTCTGCTTTAGCATTACTGTAGGCAGCATTGACATTAACATATGGTCTGAGGTTGTGTAATGGGCGGACGCACTCTGATAGAAAAGGGACATCTGCCTTCAATAGAATAGGACACAGGAGTAGAATAGATTACATCATGCTTACTACCAGTTTGTGGCCTGCTCTCGAAGATATGTGAATTGTGGAATGAATTATATAGTGATCATAATGCTCTTCATGACACTTGGGGGCAACTTTATACCCGGTTTGCACTGAATTAGCGTAATTTTTTTACGTTAATTCAGCGCCAACCTAACTCCATTTTTATACTTTGGCACTAAACACTTCTAACGCCAAAGTTGTGGAGTTTACGTCATTTTCTGGACGTGGAAACCTACCTTGCGTCAATGAGATGCAAGGTAGGCGTTCCCATGTAGAAAACAATGATATTGCCTAAGTGCCATATTTATCCCCCCGAATAAAATCTAGCAAGGGTGGATGGGGACCTTAAATAATGGTGCTAAGCTTGCTTAGCGCCATTATTTAACTCCTGGGTCAGGCAGGCGTTAGGGGACCTGTGGGCCTTTTTCCATGGACAGACACCATGGAAAGAGCCCACAGGTGCTCTTCCCTGGCCCCAGGGACACCCTCACTCACCCACTCCCACACCAGGAAGACATCTAAGGATGAGGGGAAACCCATCCCAGGTAGGTAGAGGTAGGTATGGGTAGTTTTTTTTTATTTTTTTTATTTTTTTTAGGACATGCCATAGGGGGGCCTAACTTGGGCCCCTCCTACATGGCACTGGACCCAATGGCCATGCCCAGGGGACATTAGTCCCGTGGGCATGGCCATTGGGCTCAGGGCATGACTTCTGTCTTACCTGAGACACAAGTCATTTCCTTGGGGTTCTAACGTCCGAAAATGACGCTAGTCTGGGCAGAGGCATTTGCCTCTGCCCGTACTAGCGCCATCCTCTGACGCTAAACCCCCTATTCCCCCTACACCTCCCCCACCCGGCTAGCCTCCTTTTCTATGACACTAGCCAGGCCTTATCGCTGGCTAGCACCATACCATAAATATGACGCCTGCCAGGTGTCTTGGTATGGCGCTAGCCGGCGGTAAACTTTTTGACGCTGAACTGCGTTAGCGCACTTCAGCATCAATATGTTTAAATATGGGCCTTAGAGATGTATATAATATAACTAAGGGGTTTACACATCACACAGCAGATACTAGTGTAACTGCGGCAAATAATAGAACGTCTGTTTCACAGGTGTGCTTCGACATTCGTCACAATACCCTAAAATTCATCTATAAATAAGTTGCCAACACCATGGAATTGGTGTTAAAAGATGACTAGGAACCTTTGCGCTGTCCCAAGGTGATTATAGCCCACAGCAAAATGTTTGAAACACTTCTGGAATATTTGTTCAGGGTTTCTAAATGAACCTTTGGTGAGGGGCAAGAAAGCCTGTAGGTTCGTGAGAAATTATAGGAAGGCCAAATGTGTCCTTGTTAAGGCAATAAAAAAAGGCAGTTGGTATCTAATAAAAGTGGCAAGTGCTAGTTGTAGAGGCACACTGGCCCAAAGTAAAAAAGCCTGGGAGGAAAGCAACTGGTCCGACCTTCTTGTAGCCCTAAAGAACATGAACATCAGAGCATTCTGGCACATTGTTGCTAATGGAAGCCAATACACTCCAGCCCATATTCATACTTTTTTTGCGTCACATTCGTGTCATTTTTTGGCACAAAAGCGGTGCAAACTTAAAAAATATAATTGTAATTTGTGAGGTTGTGCCACTTTTGCATCAAAAAATTACGCAAATGCGGCGCAAAAAAAAGTATAACTATGGGCCTCAGATTGGTGTAGATTTACACCTACAGCCACACTTATAGATGAAACATTTAGGAGATTCTGACTCCATGACATCACCTATTAACTATGTGGAAAAAACATCCACTGTTCCAGAAGTAGCTTCTGATGAGGGATTAGTGTTTCCATTAAAAGACACTTTGGCAGTGATTTAAGAAAAGTGGCACTGCACCCAGTTCACCGCCTCTTTTCTTGCGACCCTTAGTGCCCCCCTAACGCCCCATCTGTGCGCCATATCTAAGATACGGCGCACCATGTTGGTAGTTAGGGGAACTAGCGTCAACATTTTTTAGGCTAGTTCGGAGCTTTGTTAATCCTGCAAAGCCCATTGAGGCCCATTGAAAACAATGGCATGTCTTCTTTTAACGCCTGCTATGAACAGACGTTAAGACTGATGCCAAGAAATCTATTAGACTTTTTTGTGCTATTTTCTTGGCCCCCCTAACAGGGGAAAGCCCCATTTGCATACCTCATACCTGGCGCAGGCATAATCTAGCGCAAAGTGTTACAAAGTGGTGCAATGCATGCATTGCATCACTTTCTAAATTTGCTG
This sequence comes from Pleurodeles waltl, assembly GCF_031143425.1. Classification (NCBI taxonomy): domain Eukaryota; kingdom Metazoa; phylum Chordata; class Amphibia; order Caudata; family Salamandridae; genus Pleurodeles; species Pleurodeles waltl. The sequence continues at coordinate 1,550,196,081 of NC_090440.1, forward strand.
CATCGATTTTGGCCTCCTTGCGCCACATAAGCATAAAAACAATTACCCTAATGTGGCGCAAGGAGGCGCTAGGGGATCTTAAATCTGCCCCTTTATTAGCAATTGGTACTGTGAAACGTAGTATAGGTCCAGGCCATGATAGCATTCCTGGAGGACTTTTTCTTTAAGAACCCCAGGTGTGGTACCCATATAGTAATGAGGTGTCAAACATACTAATGGCAGTGTCTGATATCCCTGACAGTTGGAGGGACATGATAATCGCCCCAGTGTATAAGAAAAGGAGCAAAGAGGACCAAGTCAATTACCGCCCCATCAGTTTAATTGGAAATCTGCAAAAACACTTTTGAGGGTAGTTGCTTAACAACTTTAATGATTGGCTGTAAGAAAAATCTAGTCTTACTCACTTACAAGTATGGTTAAGAAATAAAGTGAGTGTTTTAGATCAGATACTTTGATTTATCATCATTCATTGGAAAATAGTTAAGTTAGACTGGTCCCACTTATATGTTGCCTTTGTTGACCTCTGGTCAGTATTTGCATGATCTCTAGGTTAAAATTATGGGCAGTATTAAAAGACATGGGCATTTCAGATAGTAACTTGAACGTAATCATCCGACTCCACACTAGCACTTATACTCAGATTGGATGGGGAAAGGACGGGAATCAAACTGATCAAATTACAATGCACAAAGGTGTCAGACAGAGTTGCATTTTTGTATCAACTTTGTTTTTGCTCGTTGTAAATGGTGCCATTGACTATTTCAACTCCTGCAGTAATAATGCACCTAAGGTAGAATCGCTGCCTTGCTATTTGCTAAACTCTGCTTATACCTAAAACACCAATGGGACTTCAATCTTTATTAAATCACTTTATGGTCTTCAGCAATGATTATGGTCTTGAGCTGAATCCTCAGGAATATATATGAGCTTCAGCCCACATTAACTGCAGAGGCGTCCATTGACTCTGGGTAAGCTAATGATAGAAAGTGTCCCACATTTTGAGTATCTGGGAGTGAATCTTTCCAGACCTATACCTTGGTCCCTGCGAGTTTTCCAGGGTCATCTAGCTCTTCATCACTCTGATAAATGTTAATACAGTTAACACAAATCCACAAGAATTAGATCAGTTTCACCAGCGTTGGAGGTTTACTGAGCAAAGGCTACCGCACAAGCCGTCAATGGTGTCAAATTATTGGTTTGTAACAATGTGTCAGGACTTTCCTCTGTTGAGAACACATTTCTAAAAACATAGTTTAACTCACTGCAAAGTTCTCTCACATTGTCACTGCATCTCGATATGGGTGTCAGAGGCACAGGTGATGTAATAAAACGTAGACCGTTTACATACTGGTGTAGAATTTGATACACCGAGGAAATGGCACCTTATAGATCGTGTCTACAAAAAGTTCTATCTCTGGATCGTGCCACTCTGTTTCAATTACGTGAAATGCTGGTTGATTCCTTTGGGGCTGCATGAGATCTTGGCTAAACAAAGTTCTATTATAAGGGCAAGAGGGAACCTTCTAAGTCATGCTGTTGGTCATTTGCTATGGAGTCTTGGTATCGTTCTGTGAGATTAAGAGGCATTATTGATCAATGTTTGGACTTTAAAAATGTGGCAAAGTTTGAGTCCATTTTAGATGTCATCATACCTCACACTGGCATCCATTTGTATATAAAATGTAAGTACAGAATTGCACCTTTAAGAGGTTTTACAAGCAACTGGTCCACCATTAGTTCTCTATCGACCTCTGATCTGTGCCCTGTGTGCCTGTTAGAGAAGGAAACGAAACCCTTTACTTTTATTGTCCAGTTTATGTGGCCTAACGAAAAAAGCGGATTATACTCATGTGCTGCTAATTATGTGTTTTACAGTATAACGTGGATTTATGACTACTGAAATCTGACTCCAGAGGTTCGATTGTTTTTATTGTGACGCATTTCTTATCTGCCACAACGTATTTGCGGAACAAAACTAATATGTTGAAATAATTAATGTATTTGTTTTCCGTGTTAAAATGGTGCAGGAGTTTACTGTATATATCATTTTATGTATTTTATGGGAGAATGTATATTAACACTGCTGTGCTGTAGTCATTGTTTTATGGGGAATTTCCCCAAAATAAACATTATTTGATGATGATACGGTATCCATTTTTAACAAGATGGCATCTATGCCTATCTGAGGCCTAGTTCGCCTAAGCAGGAAAACACAATATAACACATCATAATGATTTTGTTTCTGTGGTATTAGTTCCATTTCGGGATATACGTATGAATTAAGGTGCAGAACAACTGATACTTATGCACCTTTTAGTTTACCACACAAGCACTACTACATTGTTAAACCCCTTTTTGTCGCAATCTTGTCTCATATTTACATCAGCATTTCTGTAAATCAGCAGACATACATATTATTGGGTCTTCTATGTTTTTGAACCCATGTTAGGCAGTACAATATTTTCTCAGAAATTGTTTGGCTCTTTTTATAACGGATACTCTGTGATTCAATATCTTATTTGGACCTTTAGTAGCACTGTAGCAATGCCTGACGTTGGGGAGGCCTTGGATTGCTTTATTTTCACAGCTTGGTATTTTTTTAAGAAACTTTGGGACAGATTTAAGATTTAAGATTGCACCCAGTGCAGCACCAATTTTCTTCAGCCCCTTAGCGCCCCCATACCGCCACCACATGTGCCCCATATTAAAAAAATGGTGCACAATGGCACAGGGTAGGGAGCAATAGCGTCAACATTTTTGACACTATTGATGTACTGCTCAGGGTTAGTGCTAACGTTTTGGTGCTAACACTGAACAGTGCATAGGGGCCTATTGTAACCAATGGTGTGCCCCCTTTTAATGCCTGCTCTGAGCAGGTATTAAAAATGCTGAAAGAAACGGTGCAACAAAATCTTTTAGATTTCTTTGCACCATTTTTTCTGCCCCCCCTAGTGGGCCTGGTGCAGGCATAATGTGGCACAAGGGGTTACAAAGTGGGCCAATGCATGCATTGTGCACCTTTGTAAATCTGGCGTGGCCATTTTGGCCTTGATGGGCCACATTAGTGTAAAGAAAATGACACTGATGTGGCGCATGGGGGCATCTGGGCCTTGATTCCCTCATGCAAATTTCACCACAGTTGTTGTGAATGGGTAGCAGATCCCTTATATGATATTTATTTTACCCCCTCTATCATAACAATCCCTCGCTCCAGTTCCCCATTGCCACCGGTAACAACTGATTCTATCATCTGATCTTTTATGTCCTTCTTAGTGATGGGGTCCTTACTGAGTATGTTGTCAGATTTGTATCTTCTTCTTTGCTTCCAAAATAAATATGATATGTGTAATGTAATCAAGACAAGATAATGCTCAGAAAGCTCCATACTTCCCATTTACTCCACCAATTCTTGTCTACGTTTCATTGTGGATTGAAATCTTTCTAGGGTTTTGCCAGTCCCCTGTTGTCTAAACTGAACTCAACTTTAGCAGGGAAGTTAATTCCCAATGTCCTATCTAAGTTTGAGTCCCATAAGATGTTCTAATTTTCTATTCTAAAAATGTGTTCCTCTATGAGAAGCAGTTCATGTCAAAATTACAACTCCCCATATAGAACACATCCTGAAATTCATAGAGTGTTGCAAAATGAATATGACACACACCAGAATGAATGTACTATGTGTCCAAATGAATATGGAAGACTGAATCTGACTTGAACCAAAACAAATATAAAACCTGGCAGAGTAAATATGTAACTTAGGCCCTCATTACAACATTGGCAGTAAATGCCGCTTACCGCCGTGCAGAAGACTGCCAACACGCGGCCGCGGAATTCCGCCACAGCTATTACGACCCACAGCTCGGAATCCGCCAAAATCTAGACACCCACACAAGTCTGCCACGCCAAGGGTCAGTGATAAACTGGCGATAACAAAACCTCCACCGTCACGCCAACAGGAATACGCCCACACTATCACGACCCACGAAACCACACAGCGGTCTTTTAATTGCGGTATTCCATTGGCGGTACACACCGCCGCGCTCAAAATACACACACTCTTACAAAACACAACCACATTGGACAATTCCAAATACACACACCTGATACACATACACACACCACTCACACACACCAATACAATATATAACACACACCCACATCACCCACAAACCCTTACTACCAAAAATTTTTATGAAGGCCAGAGAGACAGCACAGCAAAGGCAACACCAGCATACAGATGCACACAACACCATTACACATACACATCCACGCACAAAACACCACACACCCCTAAACATCACCCCACACATCACAACACACACCACCTCACCCATCACCCACACCACCCCATGGCACCGCAAAGACACTTCAGGTTTTCTGAGGAGGAGCTCAGGGTCATGGTGGAGGAAATCATCCGGGTAGAGCCACAGCTATTCGGATCACAGGTGCAGCACACCACCATAGCTAGGAAGATGGAGCTATGGTGCAGAATCGTGGACAGGGTCAACGCAGTGGGACAGCACCCAAGAACACGGGATGACATCAGGAAGAGGTGGAACGACCTACGGGGGAAGGTGCGTTCCGTGGTCTCAAGACACCACATTGTGGTTCAGAGGACTGGCGGCGGACCGCCACCTCCTCCCCCACAACTAACAACATGGGAGGAGCAGGTCTTGGCTATACTGCATCCTGAGGGCCTCACAGGAGTAGCAGGGGGAATGGACTCTGGTAAGTCAAATCTTAACTATTGCATCCCCCACCCTACCTGCATGCTATCACATACCCCCACCCTCGCCCTCACCCCCATCACACCAACGCCTCACAAATGTCCCACTATCACAAGCCACACATCCCAACACCAAGCCCTGCATGCAACACCAAAGAATGGACACCCATCACCAATGCATGTCCACTACACATACCCACACAGACTCCTAAACAATTAGCACACAAGGTCCTACACAGGAATGCAAGCACTGGGGTACAGGGTCACCCACCCATTGCACACCATGGCACACACAGATGCAATAATCATGCCTTTATACCCCTGCAGGACACCTACCCAACGTCACCGGACAGGAGGTTCCAGACATGTCTACTCCACCCACAGAAGAGGCCCACAGTCATGACAGCAGCTCTGTCCAACTGGATCTAGATGACCAGCCAGGCCCATCTGGGACCTCTGGACAGTCGGTTCCCCTCAAACAGGCACAAGCCACCACAGAGCCTCCCCCCTCTGGAAACACAAGCACAGCACCCACCCAGCGGGCCCATACCTCTGTCCCCAGGACACGTCAAGCAGCAGTGTGTCCACCACTACAGGGGACCTAGCCTAACCCACCACCCCAAGAACAGCAGGGACCTGGGGGCAGTGGTAGTGGGCACACGGTTCAGGGGACAGAGGTCCAGGAACACAGGGGAACTGGGAGGGCTGCTGTGCGACAGGGGGAGGACAGGCCCAGGGAACCCACTCTCCACGAGGCACTCTCCAACATCATGGGAGCCTACCATCATTCCCAGGAGACGATGGCAACGGTACTGGCCAAGTTTCAGGAGACCCAGCGGCTGCAGGAGGAACAGTATTTGGGGTTCAGGGAGGAACTCAAATCCATCAATACCACCCTGGGCACCATTGTAGGGGTGCTGAAGGAACTCATGAACACCAGGAGGGACTCTGTGGCACAACAAGGGGCCCCTGACACTAGCCTGGACGATGAACTGCCCACCTCCTCCGCCGGCGCTAGTGGACAGGAGGCACTGCCACAGGACCACGACACCAGCACCCCACCCCTACAGAAGGAGAACCACCCCGCAAGCGGTCCCTGAGATCCAGGACAAAGACAGAGAACAATGCCAAGACCCCCGCCAAGAAATGAGACCACCCTGATTGTCACCCTTTTGTCCCACTTTGTCACCCTGTCCATCCTTAAACTGCCCCAGCTCCACTTCCTATGCCCCTTTGGACAATGCACCTGTGAGACTAATAGACTGGACTCTGCCATGGACATTCCTCCACCATCACCCCTCACCATTTTACAACCCCCCCACTATTTAGCACTTAAATAAACACCCTTAAATCACAAAACAATCTGGAGTCAGTCTGTGCTTTCACCATTGTATTGTCAACATACCTATGACACACAGCTCTAGTCCATGAGGAAACATAGCAGAGGTCGCACAGTGGGACCCACATCTGAGAAATCGAAAGGGAAAGTGACAAATCAGGGTCCATACACTGGGTGAAAGTGACAGACAGATGAGAGGTAGAACAAGTGTATCAGATGTAGGAGGCAGTAATGTCCCTTTACCTGTGTGTCACTGGAAGTATTGATGAATCACGGTGCTCCACAGCTGCCACAACACCTCCTTCAAAGCCAAGTTGTGCAGCATACAGCAGGCCACGATGATCTGGCACACCTTCTTTGGTGAGTAGAATAGGAAACCACCTGTCATATAGAGGCACCTGAACCTGGCCTTCAGAAGGCCGAAGGTCCTCTCTATAACCCTCCTAGTTCACCCATGTGCCTCATTGGAGCGTTCTTCTGCCCTTGTTCTAGGATTCCTCACTGGGGTCAGTAGCCATGACAGGTTGGGGTAGCGCAGAGTCACCTGCAAATGTCGAGGGACAACTGTTAGACACACACTAACCCTTAGGGACAACCCCAGACCCAGACAACTATTCACACGGTATAGGGTCCATGTCCTCACCTAATAGCCACACACGGTGCCTCTGGAGTTGCCCCATCACATAAGGGATGCTGCTATTCCTCAGAATGTAAGCATCATGCACTGAGCCAGGAAACTTGGCATTTACATGGGAGATGTACTGGTCGGCCAAACGCACCATCTGCACATTCATAGAATGGTAACTCTTTCAGTTTCTGTACATCTGTTCACTCCTGCGGGGGTACCAAGGTCACATGTGTCCCATCAATGGCACCTATGATGTTGGGGATATGTCCCAAAGCATAGAAGTCACCTTTCACTGTAGGCAAATCCTCCACCTGAGGGAAAACAATGTAGCTGCGCGTGTGTTTCAGCAGGCCAGACAACACTCTGGACAACACGTTGGAGAACATAGGCTGGGACATCCCTGATGCGATGGCCACTGTAGTTTGAAAAGACCCACTTGCCAGGAAATGGAGTACTGACAGGACCTGCATTAGAGGGGGGATACCTGTGGGATGGCGGATAGCTGACATCAGGTCTGGCTCCAACTGGGCACACAGTTCATGGATTGTGGCACGGTCAAGTCTGTAGGTGACAATTACATGTCGCTCTTCCATTGTCGACAGGTCCACCAGTGGTCTGTACACCGGAGGATGCCACCATCTCCTCACCTGCCCCAGGGACGTGCTCTATGGATGAGAACAGTGAGCAGAGGGTCAGCCAACACTGAGGTACGAAAACATAACTTTATTGCACACATTTGTCAATCCACTATGTGCCTGTCTTAGTGTGTATGCAAGGCCTAGATATGTGTGACACATTTAAAATTAATGCCATGTGGCCCCCTGAAATGGCGGCTGCCTGACCTGTAAGATGGGACAATGGGATATGAGGTAACTGCACTAGCGTTGTACACCATTGCGGTAGGCGGTCGAAGACTGCAGAGCAATCCTGCATTGGTTAACATTGGACCCTATGGGTCCCAGGAGCTAATGACAATGTACGCCGCCAGCTTAATCACTCGATACCTGATCTTCCACAGGAGAGGACCTACACTGAAAGTGCTGCTGTGACCTCAGTCTGGAAATGACAATGGCTACAGTGTCTGGGGAAGGGGCCCCTGCCTTCACTTTGGAGGAGTTGGACAAACTAGTGGATGGGGTCCTCCCCCAGTACACGCTACTCTACGGTCTTCCACACAAACAAGTGAGTACACTGTGAGCATGCTGTATGGGCAATGCCAGTTTGGAGTGGTGTGGATGGGAGATGGGGTGGGGAATGAGGCATTCATGAAACGACGGTGAGTGTATGTGCGTCAGGGCAAGGGTGGGAACGCGGGCCAATGACTGTGACAGTCCGGACGGTTATATTTTCTCCTTTTCCCCTATACTATTCCTCTAGGTCAGAGCCCACCAGAAGAAGGATATTTGGCGTGCCATCACCAAGGAAGTCCGGACCCTGGGAGTCCACCACAGACAGAGCACCCACTGCCGTAAAAGATGGGAGGACATTCGCTGCTGGAGCAAGAAGACGGCGGAGGCCCAGCTGGGGATGGCCTCCCAATGTGGGAGGGGTACCAGTCGCACCATGACCCCCCTGATGTTCCGGATCCTGGCGGTGGCGTATCCGGAGTTGGATGGGCGCTTGAGGGCATCACAGCAGCCACAAGGTGGTGAGTACACTCTCATTCAGCTGATTCAGCGCGCATTGGAGGTGTCTGGGTGGGGGAGGTGGGCAGTGGGTTACCCTAGGCCACGGCGAGTTTTGCAGGCAAGGTCCTTTCGTGAGGCAGGCTATGTGGCACCCCACCACACCAGTGTTAAGAGCCATCTGCCCCTAGTCAGGCTCCTGTGTCTTCCATGTGTGTAGCAATCAGGCATAGGCCTTGTACCCCATGGCCCTGTGATTAATTTGGGAACTATAAGTGCATGACGTAGTGCAGAGGGCTGCTGTGTCTGTAGTGTCCGCCAACTGTAGCGGGATTGCATGCACTGAACATGTCTTTCTACTTTCTTCCCCCCCCTTTTTGTGGTCTCCCTGTTCTTGTGTGCCTTATCATCATCAGGCAGAGGAGGAGTGCCACCGGAGCAGCAGGGAGCTGCATCCCACATGGCCCTGGAGGGTGAGACTACAGACTCCGAATTCACCAGTGGGACGGAGGGCGAGGGGAGCTCCACGACAGGGACATGAGCTGGGACCAGCGACACCAACTCCTCCTCTGATGGGAGCTCCCTTGTGGTGGCGGGCCCCTCTGTGCCCACCGCATCTACAGGTACAGCTGCCACCCCCCCCCACCAGCACTGCCCTCCCAGCAGCCCCTCAGCGTGTGTCCCGTGGCCGCTCACCCAGGAGGGTGGGCATCTCCTTCGCCCCAGGCACCTCAGCCCCTGCCCCTGTAAGCCCTTCTGCCCTCAGTGAGGAGGCCATTGACCTCCTCAGATCCCTAACTGTTGGGCAGTCTACCATTCTGAATGCCATCCAGGGTGTAGAGAGGCAATTGCAACAGACCAATGCATACCTGGAGGGCATTCATTGTGGTCAGGCAGCCCAACACCGAGCTTTTCAGACTCTGGCCTCAGCACTGATGGCAGCCATTGTCCCTGTGTCCAGCCTCCCCCCTCCAACTTCCTCCACCCAGACCCAATCCCCAGTACCTCAGCCTATCCCAAGCACACCATCAGACCAGCGTACACGCACCTCAACACACAAGGATAGCTCTGGCAAACATAAGCACAACACATCCCACAGGCACTCACACAAGCATCATACCCATGCAGACATACCAACAGCCAATGTCTCCACTGTGTCCCCCTCCTCCATATCTCTCTCCTCGCTCCCTGTCATGTCTCCACTCACACCTGCATGCACTACATCTTCAGCCACTACGTCCATCACCAGCACTCCCATCACCACACACCACTCACGTGCACTCACCACCCCCACTACCATTCACACATCCCCTGTGACCTCTCCCAGTGTGTCTGTGAGCCCTCCTCCCAAACTACACAAACGCAGTCACACACCCACCCAACAGCCGTCCACCTCACGACAGCCTCCAGCCCATGCACCTTACCCAAAGTCAGCTAACGTACACCTCCTAAAACCACTACCTCTTCCTACACTCCCAAACCCCCTCCATCTACCCGTCCCAGTGTGTCTAAAAACTTTTCCTGTCAAACCTTGACCTCTTCCCTACACCTCCCCCACCCCTTCCGCCCCCTAGAGCCCGCCTGTCCAGGTCCCAACCCAGCACCTCAGCCACCACATCACTGGGAACAGTGGTGCCAGCAGTAACCGTTTCTGTAGTGCGCCAAGCAGCAAGTCAGCCAGTGTGGCAAGGAGCCAGGCCAAGGACATTCCCCACCTCAAAAACTAAAGAAGTTGGCCACAGCCCAGAGGGAGAAGGCCAAAACACCTGCCACCAAGGGCTCTCCCAGGACTACAGTTGTGAGTGGCAAGACAGCTGCACCACCATCCAAGGTGGGGAAGGGCCAGAGGAAGAAAGGGAAGTCGCCGTCAACCTGCACGGCGGACAAGACCGCCACCGGCACCGTCACATGCACCGCCGCTGCCCAGGACACCGCCGCCAGCAGCACGCTCACTGAGCCACCCACCAGCACCGCTGCCCAGGACACCGCCACCAGCAGCACGCTCACTGAGCCACCCACCAGGACCACTGCCCAGGACACCGCCGCCAGCAGCACGCTCACTGAGCCACCCACCAGCACCGCTGCCCAGGACACCGCTGCCAGCAGGACGCTCACTGAGCCACCCACCAGCACCGCTGCCCAATGAGCGCCACTAGCACTGCCGCCACTGAGGCCGCCGCCAGCACCGCCAGCGGCCATGCCACATCCTGTGCGAGTGGCTCCACCGCAGACATGGCTGCCATCCCCAGTGGTCAGTCGTACGTGGCTGGAGGTCAGTTCCAGGGGCCTGGACAGCTTCCATGTTGGCCCACGTCAGTGGAGAATGACATCCACTACCTCAGTCCTTGGCAGGATGAAGCACTCTGGGCACAAAGCCCCCTCCAGAACCAGTGGAGAGATACATCCACTACCTCAGCCCTTGGCAGGATAAAGCACTCTGGGCACAAAGCCCCCTCCAGAACCAATGGAGAGATACATCCACTACCTCAGTCCTTGGCAGGATGAAGCACTCTTGGCACAAAGCCCCCTCCAGAACCAGTGGAGAGACTGTGGCTTTGCACTCCCCAGGATACAGCAGTGGGCAAACCACCCACTGGAGAGACTTGAGAGACTGTGGCTTTGCACTCCCCAGGATAAAGCAGTGGGCAAACCACCCACTGGAGAGACTTGAGAGACTGTGGCTTTGCTCTCCCCAGGATACCTCAATGGGCATGGAACCCCCTCGTGGAGCTGGCGTCGTGCACTCATCCAGCTGAGGTGCACCCCTTCCATTCCCCCTGAGGTGGCTGTTTTATATCGATCTGATGCCCCAGAAGTGTTCTTTCTGTTTGGATCGGATATCTTGTGTGGGCCTCGCCCATGCATTTTGGGCCCAGTGGTCCAATGACTATGTAGGTGCAGTACATGGACTTGCAATCTTGGTGTACATATTCGTTAATAGTGTATATTTATTTTCGACTAATGGATTTTTACTCATTACAATCGTTCAACTCATTTCCTTTTGTCCTTGCGTTCTTCCGGGGGGGATTGGGGGTGTAAATGAAATGTTTCAACATGTATTTGTGTGTGAGTGTGGGGGTGGGGGTGTTGCGTGTTGAGTTGTGTGTCACTCTCCTTTCCCTCCCCCCCTCCCCTGTGTCGTAGGTGCAGTACTCACTGTGGTGGTCACTGCCGTCGGTCGTGCTCCTGGTAGAGGAGCAGGAAGAGAATGGCAGGTAGAATTTGGAGTTCCGGCTCCATGGCGTCCTGGTTCCTCGTGGGGTGTGTAGAGGTCAGCGTTTTCCCTTCCAAGTCCAGTTTCCGCCGTATTTTTGTTCGCGTTGCATCCTCCCGAGAAAAGGTGGCGGATTGGCCTCTCATAATGGGTGTGGGCGGTACATTGTCTTCCAACTGTCTGTTGGCGGTGACCGTCATGCTGTTTGTTTGTACCGCCATGGCAGTCGGAGTGTTAAAGTGGCTGTCTATGTTGGCGGTTTCCGCCACGGTCATAATTAAAAAATTTTACCGCCGGCCTGTTGGCGGTCTTACCGCCGCTTTAACACCGACTGCCAGGGTTGTAATGAGAGCCTTAGTGATTAATATGAATATGTCACACTCCAAATTGAATGAGATATACTGAAATATATGTTAATTATACGGAAATAAATATGCCCCTCACGGTAAACAATAAAACAATTACTGAAACATACAATATTTATCAAAAAGAAAGGGACATTTCTTGAAATGATGAAATGAGTGACATATGTCAAGAGGAATATGACATACATTGGAAAGAATATTACAGATTGAAATTAATATAAGGTACTGAAATGAAACTGTATTATTCTGAAAAGAATATGATGTGCAATGAACATTACATTTATCAAAATGAATATGCATTCCATTGAAAATATTAAACACATTGACATGGTATTTGTATGTGTTGCAATGGGTATGATTCATGTTAAAATTAATATGATGTGTTAATACAAATGAAACCTTCATTGAAAGGAATATGACACATGCTAAGATGAATAAAACATGCATTGAAATGAATATGAACCCCTTTGCAGTTAACTCAATATGCCTTAAATAGGAGTGTGCAGGCTGCTTCGCTGGCAGAGCTAACAGAGTTTTTGAAACTCCGCTCTCTGCTTGGAGGAGCTCACCCGGTGCGTGCTTGGCCAGCTATGGGCTGCACAGTACAAGCACAGACAGTCTGCACTTGCGCTGTGCAGCCCATAACTGGTCTGCAACATGCACCGGAGCCCGGGAGCAGAGACCAGAGGGAGTCAGCCCCTGTGGACTCGTCACCGTCAGACAACGAGGGGAGGAGGACCCCCTGCAAGACCCAGGAAAGTCCACGTCTCCTTTTTCTGCTGTTGTTTGTGCACACTGGTGCACAAACAAGGACTGAACGTCAGTTTTCGCTGCCTGCGGCCCTGTCCTGAATTCTGCTAACCAGGCCTGACCCTGCTTAGTGCTTCCAAGATCTGGCACATTCAGGACTCCATGCCATGGGTCACGGAGTTTTTATTCAACTCCACGGAATTCCGTGGAGTCGGACTCCGTGAACTCCACCCAAGTCTAGCCTTAAACTGAATGACTATTGCTGAAATTAAAATGAAACTTGTCAAAATGAATATGTGAATGATACACATCAAAATGAGTATTGCATATATTGAAATGAATATGACCTATGCTGAAATGGATATAACCCATATTAAAATTATTATGTCAGGTGTAAAGATGAATATGACATCCATTGAAATGAATATGACATTCATTGAAAGCAATATGACACATGTTAAGATGAGTATGAAACACTTTGAATTGAATATGATATCTGGTGAAGTTAATATGACTCACATCAAAATTATTATGACATTCATTAAAATGAATGACACTTTTTGAAATGAATATGAAACAATGTGAGATAAATGTAGCATGCTTTGAAATGAATACAGCACATATCGAAATGAACACGTCATATTTAAATGGATATGACCCCTTTTTAAAGGAATATGGCTTACCTTGAACTGATGTTGATTTGTTTAAAAAAGAATATTACCGATTGAAATTAATATTACATATTCTGAAAGGATATGTGTTGGAAAATGGGTTATTGGTAGGGCAGGTAGGTACCTACACCTAGCAACAAGCCACTAACCTCCACATAGGTACAGTTAGGTCTCAGTAAATTAATCCCAGCTCAACCCTTGGTAGCTTGGCAACGAGCGTCAAGGCTTAACTTAGGAGACAAAGTGTAAAGCATTCAAATATCACAAAACAGTAATTAAATAAAACACAGTAAACAGTTTAAAAATCCAAAACCAATTTATAAAAATAGTTTATATTTTTATCTTTAAAATGACACAAAAACGATTAAAATCGGTTCAGGGGAACCGGAGATATGAATTTTTAAAGAATTATTACTTTTCTAGCGCTTAGAAACAAAAAGCGCCAATCGGGTCATCTGGTTGCACCTCGACCGGGGCAAAGTCAAACTTTCAGGCCGACCGCGATGGAGCCCTGCTCGGCTACAGGTCGCGGGAGGCCTCGGTTAAAAAGTTACCTTCTGACTTAGTCTTTATTTTGAAGTTTTTCTTCACCGGGACGAACCTGCCAGTTGAATCCGACCTCCTGGAGCCCTTGTCCGGATACGCGATGTGGGTTTCCTCGGTGGAGACTTTTACCTTCGGACTTAGTCGTTTTTTCGAGATGAAAATCCTTCGACCGGGGTAAACCTGGATCTTGATCCGACGTCCATGGAGCCCTTCTCGGATACGATGGCTGGGAGGTCCCGGTCAACTTTTTACGTTCGGACTTAGTCTCTTTTTTGGATGTTTTTCTTTACCGGGACGAACCACGAAGTCAGGCCGGGTCGCGGTTGAGTCAAGCCGGCTAGAATTTCCGCGGCGGGTCGGTCCCTCTCTGGAGCTTTTTTCAAAAAATTCTCAAATCTTTTCCAAACTTCTGGGGCTTCACCCAGATGTTCTTTTAAGGTTCTTTTGGGGTCCACAGCTCACCCCAAGGGTCCAGAAGTTCTGTGATGGTCCTTGGGGGGTGCGGACTTCAACTCCCAGAATGCACCTGGCGCAAACTCCTTTTTGGCCACTGGACAGTGGTCAGCTGGTCGCTTTCTTCAGGAGTTGGTGCAGGGTACTCTGGTTTAGCAATTTTTCACCTGTAGCAAACAGGGAGTCCCTCCTTGAACCAGTTGAAGCCAGGCAAAGTCCTTCTTGTGGTGAAGCCCAAGTGTGCAGCTGGTGCAGTCCTTCTGAGTGCAGGGTCCAGGTGCAGGCCAGGGGTCCAGCAGGGCAGTCCTTCTTCTTCTTTAGTTCCTTTCTTGTTGAATTCTGGAGGGGATCTGAGGTGTGGGTGCAGGTCTGCCAGTTTTATCCTTGCTCCTGGGAGAAAAGCAGGGGGGCCCTGGTTCTCCAATCAGGGACAGGGTCGTCCCCCTGTGATGACCACTTCCTGGGAAGTGTGGCAAAAATCCATCCCAGAAGGCAACAGTCTCTAAAAATCCAACATGGATGAATCTGATTTTTGGAGGTTACATCTGGCTGAGCCCACCCACTGGTGTGGCTAAAAATCATAAATACACCCCTCTCCTGCCCTCTCCTAATCTAGTCAAGGGGGCACCTAGCTGTCTGGGGTGGCAGGATGTGGGGGTGTTGCTGGGTGCTGCAAATGTCCTTCTCTGCCTTTGAAGACCAGTTTGGCAGCCCTCCCCCTTCCTGCCTCACCATCTGCTGAGGGGAGATTCTCTCCCCCAAGCACATTCCTTTGTGTGAAGCCTGGCCACTTCACACCTCATCAAGGCAGCCTGGCAGAAGCTGCTGCAGGCTGACCAATCAGAGCACAGCAGCAAAAACAATGCAGAGCTGAAATTGGCAACTTTTTAGGTAAAGTCTAAACTTTTTACCTGAACTAGTTATATTAAATCCAACAACTGGAAGTTGTAGGATTTATTACAACAATTAATTTGATACCAAATTCTTGGTATGCAACATTTAAGGAGACTTTAAAATTTAAAATAAAGTCTGCCCATTCTAGCCTATGAAGGCCATTTACTTCAATGAGGGAAAAACGAATTTGGCTGTTTTTACCTCACCAGGGCTTATAAATCTATTTTTATAAAGTCCCTGCTTATAGTTACATGGCACCCAGCCCTAGGGGCACATAGGGCACAACTTAGGGGTGACTTATATGTAAAAATAAGGTAGTTTAAGACTTTGGAAGTACCTTTAATTCCAAAGTCGAATTTGCATATAACTTTAATTTAAAAGCAGCCAGCAAGGCAGGCTTACTTTTAAAATGACACAGGGCACCTCAGCAATGCACCTAGGTGTGCACCACCTATGCTGTGGTCCCTAAACCTACATGCCCTACCATATACTAGGGACTTATAGGTAGGTTAACTTAGCCACTTATAATTAGCCTAATTTGCATATCCATTTTACACAGAGCACAGGCCCTGGGACTGGTTAGCAGTACCCAGGGCACCTTTAAAGTCAGGAAAACACCAGCAAAAAGTGGAAAATGGGGGCAAAAAGTTATGGGGCCTCTGCAATCAGCCCTGTTTTCTCACACACCCCCCCCCAGCCCACACGCCCAGGAGACTCAGCCCAACCCTGGGAGAGTCTTCCTGGCTTGTTAGGCGAGGAAGACAGTGAAGAAAACTGGCTGTCCCTTTGCAGGGCCTACTCTGCCTTATATCCTCCTGTCAGGGTCACTCCCTATGGGTAGTGAAGCCATCCCAACAGTAAAAGGACCCAACACAAACTGAAACTTTCCTCTAGGGGGGTCTTCCTCCTTTCTCTCTGCCAACTTGGGTAGTGAGGTGCCCACCTCCCCTACTCCAAACTTTGCTAGGGCAACACCTAGCTTACCCAAAGAGGTCACCCAACACTTGAGCAATCCCACCATGACCAATAGGGTCAGGGGGCCTACTTTGCTATTGGCCCTGGGGTCTGCCTCCCAGGCCAAGTACAGTGCTGCCAGGAAGGCTAGCACCCAGCAGAGGCTACTGACAGCTGTCAGTACCCAGAACCACACCCTAAGCTCTCCACTGACAGGTGGCTGAGCTGCTTTAGGGGCATCTTTGGGGTCCTGGCACCCCTCTTGCTGTCTAGAGTGGGGGGCTACCACCTCCTGTGGCAGACACCCTCCTTCCACTCTCCCTTCTGTCAGTGCAGGGGCAACACCTTGCATCTGGACAGCTGCCTGACTACTCAGGACTACCTTGGGGTCAGGTGAGGCCTCACCAGTGCCAATTCTGGGCTCCCCCCCTACTGGGGCAGAAGGCCCTTGGCTCCCTGGAACTCTCTTTAAGAGTGGCCTACCCTTCCTTTTCTTCTTTCCTTTTCTTGGGGACCCCTGTCTCTTAACTGTAGGGACTGACTCCCCAGGACTTTGGGTTGGGGGGGCGCCCTGGGCGACCACCCCATCTGTGACCAGACTCACCTCTGGGAGGTCATTGCCCAGGATACAATCTAGGGGAAGGTCAGCACTGACCACCACCCTAATCCAGTCAAGCATACCCTCCCTCTCTAGGGGCACTATGGCTACAGGTTTGGAGGTGACCTCCCCTGTGGCTATCCTGACTTTCTTTGTCTTTCCTGGGACATACATGTCTGGGGTCACTAACCGGTCACTCACTATAGTGTGACTGGCACCGGTGTCTCTCAGGCCAGTGGTAGGGATCCCATTCACTTGAATGTGGTGGAAGTGCCTACTCCCACCCTCAGGGATCACCAGCTTACCATCTGGTCCTGTCTCCCAGCTCAATGCTAGGAGGACTTCATCATCTGAGGAATCCTCCTCTATGGCTACACTGGACAGCCCAGTGCTAACCACCTTCTTTGGACAGGCTGCATCTCCTCTGAAGTGACCTGTCTGCTGACAGTCAAAGCAAGCCCTACTGTCCAAGAGCTTTTTTAACCCTGGGTCTCCCTGTCTCTGCATGTCAGAGTGGGAGTGGGATTTACTCTCCTCCTTCTTAGGGTTCTGGGGTACAGAGGGAGTCTCTGTGGTGGGCTTACCACCTCCCTCCTTAGGTTTTTGGGGACCTGTCCCCCCCTTCTTGGAGTCTCCCCCCTGGGACTTGACAACCACCCTGGTTCTCAACCACTCATCAGCTGCCTCCCCTAGCTCTCTAGGGTTGGTCTGCTTAGAGTCCACTAGATGCTGGCGTAACCTTTCTTGGGTACAATTGGTCAAGATGTGCTCTCTCATGATCAGATTGTATAACCCCTCATAAGTATCTACTTTGTTACCAATAATCCAGCCCTCTAGTGCCTTTAGTGAAATGTCCACAAAGTCAACCCAAGACTGGGTACTGACCTTCTGGGTGTCCCTGAACTTCATTCTATATTGCTCTGGGGTCAGACCAAACTTCTTGGCTAAGCACCTCTTCATACTAGGGTATGAATCTGCCTCCTCCCCCCTTAAGGTCAGAAGCCTATCCCTCCCTGAGTTGGGGACCAACTCCCACAAAAGGGAACCCCAGTATTGAGGCCTAACCCTTCTCATTTGGAGTGCCCTCTCAAAGGCCCCCAGCCACTTATCTATGTCATCCCCCTCTACATAAGCAGGAACCACCCCTTTGGGTAATCTGGGGCAAACTCCCCCACCCATGGACACCTCAGCTTCTTTATCGCTGCCTCCATCTCTTTTCTCTTTGTATGCCCACTTTTTCTTTTCTAGGGCCAGCTTCTCTGCTTCCAAAGCTATGTATGCTAGCTGGGCCTCCAGCTCTCTTTCTCTGATGGATGGGTTCTCTCCTCCTGAAAGGACCCCCTTCCCACCACTAGCTTTGGATCTGCCCCTAGTGACTGTATTTACTGAGGACCGTTCTTCCTCATCCTCACTTAGGCTCAGATGCCTTCCCTCCCCTGAGTGGTTAGAGCTTGCATCCTCCCTTCTTTCTCCCTCCTCTGAAGCTTCTTCTGACTCTACCTCTTGGGCCTCAGCCCATGCTGTCAGGGATGTGATCAGGATTTGCTTCCTGAGATCAGTGGTTGCAGGCAACCCTCTTTCAATACACAACCCCCTAAGCTGGACTACTGTCAGTGTGGGTAGGCTAGCCAGATCAAGCTCCATGGTTCCCTAGTTTTGTGTCAACAAAAACTTTTTGCAAAAATTGGAAACAAGAATTTAGAAAAATTACAAAAATTCAATAATTGAAATTAATCCAAATTAAAAATTAAAAACAATTTTTGCACTAGGACAATTTAAAGGATTTTTAATTTGTTTTACCTAAAACTGTAACGTGATATTGAACACAAGTACAGGATCCCGTCGCTGCTTCCAATTATGTTGGAAAATGGGTTATTGGTAGGGCAGGTAGGTACCTACACCTAGCAACAAGCCACTAACCTCCACATAGGTACAGTTAGGTCTCAGTAAATTAATCCCAGCTCAACCCTTGGTAGCTTGGCAACGAGCGTCAAGGCTTAACTTAGGAGACAAAGTGTAAAGCATTCAAATATCACAAAACAGTAATTAAATAAAACACAGGAAACAGTTTAAAAATCCAAAACCAATTTATAAAAATAGTTTATATTTTTATCTTTAAAATGACACAAAAACGATTAAACTCGGTTCAGGGGAACCGGAGATATGAATTTTTAAAGAATTATTACTTTTCTAGCGCTTAGAAACAAAAAGCGCCAATCGGGTCATCTGGTTGCACCTCGACCGGGGCAAAGTCAAACTTTCAGGCCGACCGCGATGGAGCCCTGCTCGGCTACAGGTCGCGGGAGGCCTCGGTTAAAAAGTTACCTTCTGACTTAGTCTTTATTTTGAAGTTTTTCTTCACCGGGACGAACCTGCCAGTTGAATCCGACCTCCTGGAGCCCTTGTCCGGATACGCGATGTGGGTTTCCTCGGTGGAGACTTTTACCTTCGGACTTAGTCGTTTTTTCAAGATGAAAATCCCTCGACCGGGGTAAACCTGGATCTTGATCCGACGTCCATGGAGCCCTTCTCGGATACGATGGCTGGGAGGTCCCGGTCAACTTTTTACGTTCGGACTTAGTCTCTTTTTTGGATGTTTTTCTTTACCGGGACGAACCACGAAGTCAGGCCGGGTCGCGGTTGAGTCAAGCCGGCTAGAATTTCCGCGGCGGGTCGGTCCCTCTCTGGAGCTTTTATCCAAAAATTCTCAAATCTTTTCCAAACTTCTGGGGCTTCACCCAGATGTTCTTTTAAGGTACTTTTGGGGTCCACAGCTCACCCCAAGGGTCCAGAAGTTCTGTGATGGTCCTTGGGGGGTGCAGACTTCAACTCCCAGAATGCACCTGGCGCAAACTCCTTTTTGGCCCCTGGACAGTGGTCAGCTGGTCGCTTTCTTCAGGAGTTGGTGCAGGGGACTCTGGTTTAGCAATTTTTCACCTGTAGCAAACAGGGAGTCCCTCCTTGAACCAGTTGAAGCCAGGCAAAGTCCTTCTTGTGGTGAAGCCCAAGTGTGCAGCTGGTGCAGTCCTTCTGAGTGCAGGGTCCAGGTGCAGGCCAGGGGTCCAGCAGGGCAGTCCTTCTTCTTTAGTTCCTTTCTTGTTGAATTCTGGAGGGGATCTGAGGTGTGGGTGCAGGTCTGCCAGTTTTATCCTTGCTCCTGGGTGAAAAGCAGGGGGGCCCTGGTTCTCCAATCAGGGACAGGGTCGTCCCCCTGTGATGACCACTTCCTGGGAAGTGTGGCAAAAATCCATCCCAGAAGGCAACAGTCTCTAAAAATCCAACATGGATGAATCTGATTTTTGGAGGTTACATCTGGCTGAGCCCACCCACTGGTGTGGCTAAAAATCATAAACACACCCCTCTCCTGCCCTCTCCTAATCTAATCAAGGGGGCACCTAGCTGTCTGGGGTTGCAGGATGTGGGGGTGTTGCTGGGTGCTGCAAATGTCATTCTCTGCCTTTGAAGACCAGTTTGGCAGCCCTCCCCCTTCCTGCCTCACCATCTGCTGAGGGGAGATTCTCTCCCCCAAGCACATTCCTTTGTGTGAAGCCTGGCCACTTCACACCTCATCAAGGCAGCCTGGCAGAAGCTGCTGCAGGCTGGCCAATCAGAGCACAGCAGCAAAAACAATGCAGAGCTGAAATTGGGAACTTTTTAGGTAAAGTCTAAACTTTTTACCTGAACTAGTTATATTAAATCCAACAACTGGAAGCTGTAGGATTTATTACAACAATTAATTTGATACCAAATTCTTGGTATGCAACATTTAAGGAGACTTTAAAATTTAAAATAAAGTCTGCCCATTCTAGCCTATGAAGGCCATTTACTTCAATGAGGGAAAAACGAATTTGGCTGTTTTTACCTCACCAGGGCTTATAAATCTATTTTTATAAAGTCCCTGCTTATAGTTACATGGCACCCAGCCCTAGGGGCACATAGGGCACACCTTAGGGGTGACTTATATGTAAAAATAAGGTAGTTTAAGACTTTGGAAGTACCTTTAATTCCAAAGTCGAATTTGCATATAACTTTAATTTAAAAGCAGCCAGCAAGGCAGGCTTGCTTTTAATATGACACTGGGCACCTCAGCAATGCACCTAGGTGTGCACCACCTATGCTGTGGTCCCTAAACCTACATGCCCTACCATATACTAGGGACTTATAGGTAGGTTAACTTAGCCACTTATAATTAGCCTAATTTGCATATCCATTTCACACAGAGCACAGGCCCTGGGACTGGTTAGCAGTACCCAGGGCACCTTTAAAGTCAGGAAAACACCAGCAAAAAGTGGAAAATGGGGGCAAAAAGTTATGGGGCCTCTGCAATCAGCCCTGTTTTCTCACAATATGATATTAACAAAAATGAATTAACAAAAATTAATATATGTTTTTGACTATGTGCTGTTTTTCGTTTTTGCTGGCTTTAGGACTCTGGGTGTTTTACCACTTCTGACCAGAGCTAAAGTGCAAGTGCTCTCTGACTAAATTGTATTGCTGATTGGTTTATCCATGATTGGCATATTTGATTTACCGGTAAGTCCCTAGTATAGTGCCCCATGTGTGCCTATGGCCTGTAAATTAAATGCTACCAGTGGGCCTGCAGCACTGATTGTGCCACCCACATGAGTAGCTCTGTAAACATGTCTCAGACCTGCCACTGCAGTGACTGTGTGGGCAGTTTTAAACCGCCATTTCAACCTTGCAAGTGCACCCACTTGCCAGGCCCAAACCTTTCCTTTCACTACATGTAAGTCACCCCTAAGGTAGTCTTGTGGCAGCCCCATTGGCAGGGTGCAGTGTATTTAAAAGGTAGGGCATGTACTGGTGTGTTTTACATATCCTGATGTTGAAACACTGCAAAATTTGTTTTTCACTATTGCAAGGCCTATCTCTCTCGTTGTGTTGGGTAACATGGGGATTGCCTTGAAATATCTTTTAAGTGTAATTTCCCATTGGGAGCAGATAGAGATAGGTAGTTTGGGGTCACTGAACTCACAATTTAAAAATACATCTTTTGGTGAAGTTGGAATTGTAAGTTTGAAAATGCCCCTTTTAGAAAGTGGCCATTTTATGGGCTAACAATTCTGTGCATCTGCCTGTCTGTGGAATACACCTCTGGGTCAGGATGACAATTGGCCTGTTTGTGAATTCACTCTGAACAGCCACATAAAGGGATCTGAGGTGTGCCCTGCATATCCTGATGGGTCTTCCTGAGCTAGAGTGGTGGGGGTAGCTAATACTTGCACCCGAATAGGGCTGTGCCTGTCCTTACACAAAGCAGTCCCCAACCCCCTGGAGTATGTGTGGGGCCAGGGCAGGAAAGGCAGGGTTGTGTGCACTATAAAGACTTCTCTTTGCAGTTTGCCTACTTCAAAGGTAGAAATGGGTATAAGCACTGGACCTCTGACTGAGGACATTCTGTCAAGAAGAAGAGCTTGGTCCTGTAGGACGGACTGCCACTCAGCCTGTTGCTTTGCTGTGCTGGCCTGCTGCTCACTGCTTCTGTCCTGGGATTGAAAGAACTGGACTTTGCTTTCTACATTCTACTTCAAAAGGTTCTCTAAGGGATTGGACTGAGCTTTCCTCCTGTAAAGAAGTCTCAGGGACATCAAAGACTTCATCTGCCAGAACATGGGCTCTCTTGCTGAGAGAACTGACTTGCCAAGTGGTGCCAAATCCAGTTCCTGACACCTTGTGAGGGAGTTCTGGTACAACCAAGAGGAAACCATGTATATAGGCTCCAGAGCAACTTTGGAACCGGCGCCACTGTCCAGCTCCGCACAGCTACCAAGACCTGAGCCGTGGTTTCTACTGAGTACAACAACCAAGACCGATGCAGCAGATCCAATGTCACCACAGAGCCTGCGAAGTCCCACCACAGCTTGAGTCCTGAGTGCATTGTCACTGACACCTAACTCTAACTTCACTGTGGCACGTGTGGCCCCATGATGTGATTGCGACACCATAAAGTCAACGCCTCATGTCTTCGTCTGCTGGAGGCATCAACCCCCACTTGTTGAAAGGAACCAATGCCTCGCCACCGATGCCACATCTCCTCCCATGCAACTGTAAGGAACCAACGCCTTGTAGGAAAGTACCCTCTTTTTGGCATGTTACCCCCAATTTCTGCCTGACGTCAGTGTGTTTGACCCCAGTGCTTATGCTCTCTCTTCTGTCAGTTTTGTCATTGCATACTGGTAACCCAGTATTTCATCCCAAATTGGCATACCGGTCACCCTTTATAAGTCCATAGTATATGGTACTTAGATACCCAGGTCATTGTGGTTCCAGGGGATCCCTATGGGCTGCAGCATCACTTTTGCCACCTATAGGGAGACCATGCAAAGGCTTCTGCAGGACTGCCATTGCAGCCTGCATGAACAGGTGAATGCCCCCTTTCATAGCTGTTTTCACTGCACCAGGTCACTAATAAGTCACCTATATGTCAGGCCTTCCCACCCTGGAGGCTGGGTGCAAAGTACCTGTGCGTGAGGGCACCCCTGCATTAGCAGAGGTGCCCCCACGACATCCAGGACCATTTACCTAGACTTCATGAGTGCGGGGACACCATTTTACACGTGCAGTGGACATAGGTTAATTACTATGGGGGTCATTCCAACTTTGACGGGCGGCGGAGGCCGCCCGCCAAAGTTCCCCCAACAGAATACCGCTACGCGGTCAGAAGACCGCCGCAGTTATTCTGTGTTTCCCGCTGGGCTGGCGGGCGACCGCCAGAAGGCCGCCCGCCAGCCCAGCAGGAAACCCCTTCCCACGAGGAAGCCAGCTCCGAATGGAGCCGGCGGAGTGGGAAGGGTGCGACGGGTGCAGTAGCACCCGTCGCGAATTTCAGTGTCTGCTAAGCAGACACTGAAATTCAAAGTGGGGCCCTCTTACGGGGGCCCCTGCAGTGCCCATGCCATTGGCATGGGCACTGCAGGGGCCCCCAGGGGCCCCACGACACCCCTCACCGCCATCCTGTTCCTGGCGGTCGCAACCGCCAGGAACAGGATGGCGGTGAGGGGGTCGGAATCCCCATGGAGGATTCAGCAGGGCAGCGGAAAACCGGCGGGACACCGCCGGTTTTCCTGTTCTGACCGCGGCCATACCGCCGCGGTCAGAATGCCCTGCGGAGCACCGCCAACCTGTTGGCGGTGCTCCCGCCGACCCCGGCCCCGGCGGTCCTTGACCGCCGTGGTCAGAATCACCCCTTATGTCGAGCTTCACAATGGTAACTCTGAGTATGGCAATGTAAGGTGTGTAACATCTGTGAATTGTACCCCCATACTGAATCTAGTATTGTTTGTACAATTCCAGGCGCTTTGGGGGCTCACCAGTGGATCCCCAGTACTGCCATACCAGCCTTCTGAGGTTTTCCTGGCAGCCCCAGCTGCCGCCACCTTACAGACAGGTTTCTGCCTTCCTGTTGCTTGAGCAGCTTAAGCCCAGGAAGGCAGAACAAAGCATTTTCTTTGGGAGAGGGGTGTTACACCCTCTCCTTTTTGGAAATGGGCATTACAGGCATGGGAGGGGTAGCCTCCCAGAGCCTCTGGAAATGCTTTGAAGGGCACAGATGGTGCCCTCCTTGCATAATCCAGTCTACACCAGTTCAGGGACCCCCAATCCCTGCTCTGGCACGAAACTGGACAAAAGAAAGGGGAGTGACCACTCCCATGTCCATCACCGCCCAGGGGTGGTGCCCAGAACTCCTCCAGAGTGTCCCTGGGTTTTGCCATCTTGGATTCCAAGAGTGTGGGACACTCTGGGAGCATCTGAGTGGCCAGTGCCAGCAGGTAATGTTAGGGCCCTCTCCTAATAGGTGCTTACCTGTGTAGCTGACCAATTCCCCTTTCAGGGCTAGTTAGGATATTCCTCTGGGTGTTTCCTCAGATTCAGATTGCAAGACTCCAGTAGGAATCCTCTGCATCCCTTACTTCACCTTCTACCAAAAAACTACATCTGGACCCTCCAGGAACTCTACAAACTGCAACAAAGAAGCAAAGATGACTTCTGCAACATTGTATCTTCAGCTCCTGCCAGAAACTGCAACTGTTTCCAGGTCGTGCAACCGCTGAGGACTGCCTGTCTTCAGCCTGCACCAGAAGAACGAAGGTATCTCCCTTGAAGTGAAGGAGCCCCTTCCATGCTTCAGCAGGTACCCCTCTGCAGCGATGACCGCTGACGTGGGTCCCCTCTTCTGACAAAGTGCATGGATCCTGCAACATGGGTGGTGTACTGAAGTTGTCCTCATGCTCCTAAAGTCCAGCTGTCCAACTTTGGTGGAGGTAAGAGCCTGCTTCCCCACACGTGCCCAGATTGATTTGCAGTTGCCAAGGCTTGTGTGCGACCTTCCATAAAGTTCTTCATGCATAGCACAGCTCCAGCCCCCGGCACTCCTTCCTGTGATGCACAGCTTCCTGAGTGGTTCTCCAAAGGCGTGGGATCCCTTTGTGTTGTGCTGGGTGGGCCTCCATTTGCAACTTCTTTGTCCCTGTGCTGTGGGACTCCTGTGCGTGATGCCTGGTCTTCTAAGAGCTCTCTGAATTTCTGAGAGCCCCCTCTGTCTCCCTTTCCTGGGAAGAGGCCACGAGCTTTGCATGTGCCAAGGCTTGTTGGTGAAAACCAGCGACCCAAAGAAGACTGCAATCTTCCATCCGGCGTGGGACATCATCTGCACCAACCAGGAAACCGCATCCATTTTCTTGGGTGTAATACTGTCTGTTCTTCTTCACCTGTGGTTCTTCTTTTGCACCTTCATCCGGGTTGGTAGGGGCTCCTGTTCTCCCTGGACTCCAGTGCTTCTTGGGCTCTGTCCCCTTCTTCCACAGGTCTTCAAGTTCAGGAATCCATGATTGGTGTCTTGCAGTCTCTTCTGGTTCTTGCATAATGTTCTATAACGTGTTCTTGTGTGTTCTAGGAAACTTACTGTGATTTACTCCTGCTTTCCTGGGCTCTGGGGTGGGTTCTATTACTTACCTTCAGTGTGTTTTTTACACTCCCAGCACCCCTCTACACACTACACTTGCCTAGGTGGGAAACTGACTTTCTCATTCCACTATTTTAGCATATGGTTTGTGTTCCCCCTCAGCCCATAGCTATCTATTGTGATTTTCACTATTTACACTGTTTTCTTACTGTTTTTACAGCTATTAGTGCATTCTAGTGTACACACTGTGTATATTACTTACCTCCTAAGGGAATGTTGTCTCTAAGGTATTTTTGGCATTTGTGTCACCAAAATAAAGAACCTTTATTTTTGTAACACTGAGTATTTTCTTTCATGTGTGTAAGTACTGTGTGACTACAGTGGTATTGCATGAGCTTTGCATGTCTCCTAGATAAGCCTTGGCGGCTCAGCCACAGCTACCCCTAGACAGCCTGGCTTCTAGACACTGACCCCATTTAATTAATAAGGGATAACTGGACCTGACATAAGGTGTAAGTACTTTGGTACCCACTACAAACCAGGCCAGGCTCCCACACGCCTCACCTCCCCTGCCTAGCAGTAAGGAACCAATGCTTCCTTTCCCCGGTAGCAGTAAGGAACTGACGCTGCACCGGCTCCAGTGACGCCTCACCTCCACAACTCCATGCAGCGTCTTTGTTTCTTCATTTTCCAAGGTACTGTACCTGGGGTCGGGCGACTCCATGACCAGCCCACACTTCATCATGAGTCACGTCAGACTGTTGGGAATGACTCCATCAAGACGTTGTGGTAGCCCCAGTTTGAGCTATTGTGTTTGTAAGCTATATACTAAGACTTAGGGCCTGATTACAAGTTTGGCAGTCTGACTGCCAGACTGACCTATTGGCGGTCCCAAAACGACCACCGCACTGGCGGTCCCCAAACCACGTCTCACGATTCATACAGGCAGGACCACCGGCAACCAAGCAAAAAAGGCAGATCGCGAGCGGCAGGGCGGCTTTGATTTAGGTGGTTCCACCTCCAGTGCCATCAGCACCGGGCCAAACACCAAGCCAATTACAAACACACAGCTGCCATGGCAGTCCCTGTGCAGTGGTCGACCACCGCAGTCCGTGATCAGCAAAGTAACAGACAAGTGCACACTGGTTCATTAAAAAAAAAAACACAGCTGACACACATTGGCCAAGTGGACACACCTTCAAAGGACACTACAAAACACACCCCTTCACACACCACAATCCTTTGCATTTCCGCTGCGGCACAGTAGGACAGAGCACACATTATTTCATCCATTTTTTGTCATCAGGCAGCCCTTCTTTTCCCCATCCCACCTTTCACACACATCATCTATTTTTTCCCCATATTTACTTGTCTTGTTTAGTTAGTCACTGTCGCCCCCTTTAATTTCCAGGCATGTCACTGGCCCAAAACCTATGGTTTTCAGAGGATGAGTTGAGAGTCAGGGAGGATGAAATCATTAGAGTAGAGCTACAATTGTTTGGAGCCTAAGTCCAGCACACTTCTCAGTAGGAAAATGGAAATGTGAGGTGGGATAGTCGACAGAGTGGATGCTGTAGACATCACCATGCACACAAAGGAGGACATTAGGAAGATGTGGAATGACCTCAGGTGCAAGTTCTGTTCCCTGGTCCCCAGGCAGCAGCTGGAGGCCATGAAGACTGGCAGTGGATCTTCCTGTGCTTGTTAAGACTCTTTCCCTGGGAGGAGAAAGTCCTAGCCATCCTGTATCTTCAGGGCTTGACAGGAATACTTGGGGGAGTGGAGTCTGGTAAGTCACAACACAAATAATGTCACAAAAATGCAATGTAACGCATGCTTACACCTTAGCTGTTGCCACTGTCTTGTTCATGTACCTCAATCAAATTCAAAACCCAGAATATCTGAATAGTAACCCTGTCAATCTGTATAATTGGATTCAACATCACAGCTATCGAGGCCCATCACATGCCATTTGTCCGACTGGTGCCTGAAAATCTCACAATAACAAAAACATATTCCAGGATTCATGGTATGTTCCAAAATATAAACTTATGCTCAAACCTAAATACAGCCTGCATACAGATATGTAATACCAAACATTTGTCAAGTGTTGAGTAGAAAGAGTGACCTGACTGCAACTCCCAAGAGGCACTGTTCCAGTAACACTAAACAGCAGCCCTATGGCCACTTGTCCAAATACCCTTTCTTGTGAACTCTCAATTGAAGTCTACTCACCTGGGAGGATACAATTTGTCAAATGTGTGTAGTGCAGAGAGTGTTCTGACTGCAAAGCACAATAGGCCCTGTTCCACTAACTCCAAACACCAGCCCAATGGTCACTTGTCCAAATATCTTTGTTTGTGAACTCTCAATTGATGTGTAATCACCTGGGAGGATAACATTTGTTAAGTGTGTGTGTAGAGTACAGAGTGATATGACTGCAAACCACAATAGACCCTGTTCCAGTAACTGCAAACACCAGCCCACTGGTCCCTTGTCTAAATATCCTTGTTTGTGAACTCAAACTTGAAGTGTACTCACCTGGGGGATACCATTAGTCAATGGTGTGTAGTAGAGGAAATAGCCTGACTGCAACTCCCAAGAGGCACTGTTTCAGTAACTCTAAGCACCAGCCCAGTGGTCACCTGCTCAAATACCCCTGTTTGTGAACTCTCAGTTGAATTGTACTTACCTGGGAGGATTCCATCTGTATAGTGTGTGTGGTGTACAGAATGATCTGATTGCAAAACACAATATGTCCTGTTCTAGCAACTGCAAACACCGGCCCAGTGGTCACTTGTCCAAGTAACCTTGATTGTGAGCTCTCAATTGAAATGTACTCACCTGGGAGGATGCAATTAGTTAAGTGTGTGTAGCAGAGGGAGTGACCCGAATGCAACTCCCAGCAGGCACTGTTTCAGTAACTCCATACACCAGCCGAGTGGTCACTTGTCCAAAACCCTTGATTGTGAATTCTCAATTGAAGTGTACTCACCTGGGGGGATGCCATTTCTAAAGTGTGTGTAATGTAGAGAGGGATCTGACTGCAAAGCACAATAGGCACTGTTCTAGTAACTGCAAACACCACCCCAGTGGTCACTTGTCCAAATACCCTTGTTTGTGAACTCTCAATTGAAGTGTACTCACCTGGGAGGATACAATAAGTCAAGTGTGTGTAGTAAATCATGTCTTTCATTATTTACTGCACTGTTATGCCTTGTTCCATTTATATGGAGATGGAACGTTTTATGGTTTTCATTAACTAATGAAAATTATTTACTAACTAAAAAATTAGTCAAATGTGTGTAGTAGAGGGAGTGACCGGACTGAAACTCCCAGGGGGCACCGTTTTAGTAACTCCATACACCAGCTCAGTGGTCACTGTCCAAATACCCTTGCTTGTGAATGCTCATTTGAAAAGTACTCATCTGGGGGTATGCAATTTCTATAGTGTGTGTAGTGTAGAGAGTGATCTGACTGCAAAGCACAATAGGCCCTGTTCCAGTAACTGCAAACACCAGCCAGTGGTCACTTGTCCAAATACCCTTGTACATGAACTCTCCATTGAGGTTTACCCACCTGGGAGTGATCAAGTTACAGATCATCCTCAAATCAGAGGCGTGTCTGCCTACCTAGCTCTATCCTGACTTGCTAACCCAAGATGAAACTATAGAGGACAGGAATGACACTTTACCCAGTGTGTACAACAAGTATTCCTAAGGGCTCAAGATGCATCAGATTGGTATTGGCAGCAGACACATTGACACAGCACTGTGCACATGATGACACCAGTCACATATACAACAAAGTCCTGGGTTTGCATGCATCACACTCAAATAGGCCTCCAAAGCCATATCTTGCCTCCCCACTGTGTTTGCTGTACTGATGGTAAAATGTCATTTTCATGCCATCTTCCAAAGTGCAACCGATCTGCACATCTTATCGGCTGCTTGAGTCAAATTGTGTTGGCATGCTTCACACATATCATGTCAAAATCACCCAATACCATGGTTAATTGGATTACCTACAACTTAACTTTGTCCAAGATCCCTGCTTACTGTAACAAAAAACCTTTGGAGGTAAATGTCACAATTCAATGAGTAACAATGTATGTTTTTCATCAACAGGAGGATCTGCCGCTTGGCACAGAACAGACTACCACTACCCCCTGGATAAAGCTCACAGTGATGACAACACTACTGGACATGGAGGACGGTTCTAGCCCATCTGAGCAACCTGGTCAGACGGCAACAGTGAGTCTCACTATGCCCACAATACCACCTTCCAGCTCTGTTCCTTCAGCATCACAGGAAACGATTTGCCCCCCAACCTCTGTACCTAGCACAGTTTTTACCATCTTGTGCCCCCCAGTCCTAGATCCTGAGTTGCAGCGCAACACTTCGGACAATGAGGGTCCCATGAACAAGTTGGAGAGGGCACCCTGTGGCAAGGGCACAGGCCTGTGGGGTAGGGTGCATTGGAGGGATGCTGTGGGCCAGTGGAGGTGAGGCCACTGGGGCTGCTCCGGGCCATTACACCATCAGCTGCATCTCGGGGATCCATCCTTGTGTCATTTTTACATGCCCAGCAATGTTTGCATTGGAAATCCTGCTGCACGATGATTCAAAAACCACGCAGCGTGGGTTGCGATCTCACCAGCCTCCGTCAGCGATGCTGTGCGTCATTTCTCCAGCTGCAAGCGTCGATTTTTCAGCTGCGTCTTGGAGTTGCGTTGATCTTTTCCCCGCACAGCGGTCTTTGCGTGGATTTCTTACTCTTGTTCTGCCAGCTTCTCCTTTCAGGGTCCAAGGAACTGGATGGGCACCACTTGGCAGAGTAGGAGTCTCACCAGAGGCTCCAGGTGCTGGCAGAGAGAAGTCTTTGCTGTCCCTGAGACTTCAACAACAGGAGGCAAGCTCTAGTTCAAGCCCTTGGAGAGTTCTTTACAAGTAGAAAGGCACACAAAGTCCATTCTTTGTCCTCTTGCACATGCAGAAGCAGCAACTGCAGGATATCTCCACAAAGCACAGTAACAGGCAGGGCAGCTCTTCTTCCTCAGCTCTTCAGCTCTTTTCTAGGCAGAGGTTCCTCTTGGTTTTCAGAAGTGTTCTAAAGTCTGTGGTTTTGGGTGCCCTTCTTATACCCATTTTTCCCTTTGAAGTAGGCTTACTTCAAAGAAAAGTCTCTCTTGTTTGTGAAATCCTGCCTTAACAGAGATTGTTGACTTCTGGGTCAGAAGGAGAGAGGAGTTCGACACACGACGCTGGTCGACGCTGGTGCCGGGTGGCTCGCGTCGCGGCTGCTCACCACGAGTGCGAGTGCGAGGTGCGCGTCCGGCACACGGTTTGCTGCCGCCGCCGCTAGCAGGGGAAAAACAGCCGCGGAAAACAGCTCGGGAAGCCGGAAAAGCCGGGTGAGCTGCTTCTGTGGCGGGCGCAGTCGGGGGCTGCTGCTCCGCTCCGAGGTGCATGGTCCGGGGGCTGTAGCTGCTGGCTCGGGGAGAGCAGTTTTCCGTGAGCTTCCGTGAGCAGGCAGGCGTGACCAGGACTGCTGCCTGTTTCTTCACCAGCGCCTCTGGGGGCCCTCAGTTACGCCGGTTCGCTGTAACGGTGCGGACTACGGCGTGGTCTGGGCACAAGGAAAAGCCAGAAGCCAGAAAGAGCACCAGAGGAGTACCGGAGTCCCAGAGCACCAGAGGAGCACCAGAGGGGCACCAGAGGGGCACCAGAGGAGAGTTTGGGGTTGCCGCCCTACCCTGCTACCATATGGACTTGGTGAGCCAAGGAGGTGAGCCAAGGAGGGTATCCGTTGTTTTCAGCCACCGTAGCCACCACAGCGGCACCTAGCCATATTTAGTTTCTCTGACCTGACCTGACCTAAGGAAAATTACCTGACCTAAGTGACTTAAGCGACCTAAGTGACCTAAGTGGCTCCTGTGGCCAGTGTCGTGGCCGTGAGTGGATCGAGAGTGGGCCACATAAAGTAGCGCATAAAGTAATGCATAAGCAGTGCATAAGCAACGCATAAGTAGCGCAAGTAGTCGTAAGTAGACGCCTTTACAACAGAGACAGAGAGGATCAGAAGGGGCCAGATAGAGAGAACCAGAGAACCAGAGGAGGCCATTAATTGACATATTAAACTGCGCTAGAGGGACAGATATCATTCGAACATCACGCTTTTTGTACGGCGTACTGTGCATACTGTGCGTCACCACACAGCAAAGCAAGCAAAGTCAAGCTCTACATTCTAGAGAAACGTCCTACAGATCCCGGAAATTTGTTGAAGTTGCTGATCCATTCAAACAGTAAGACTTCAAAAATGGTTGGAACAAGAGGGAAAACAAAGAAAGCCAGAGAGGCCAACGAGGCACTCAGTTATCCAGTAAAATCCCAAAGACCAGAGCAGGAACCCAACAGCTTACAAGATCTGGGGCAAGACCTGGACCCTAGAGCCACTAAATTATCCCAAGGGGAATTTATAACCCAAGGAGTGGTCACAGCAGAGGCCGCAGCAGCAGAGGACGCCCATAATGGGATTCCCAATGATGAAAGCAAACCAGGAGGGACACCCGAAACGGCACCAGGGTCTATGCTGTCTATGGGTCTAGTCCATACCGACTCTGATGATATGGGGCATGTATCACTGAATGCAGGTGAAACGGTGGGGGGCCCTGTTAGTCCTCTGCATAGGAAACAGCAGTATATACCGGCGCACCTGGGCTCAGGTGGGGCCAGGGGAGCAAGGGAAATTAAATCAAAGATAAATACTATTACCAACTATTACAACCATATAAATCTAAATTCTGATTGGCTGCAGAAGCAAACCTTTAAAGCTTGCGACCTCCCATCACAGCCATCAGGGGAAAAAGGTGACAATAATGTGGAGGGCGAGCTGGAGCTCTTAGAGACTGGGCATCAGGATTCCTGTTCATCCCAGCAGCGATCTGCCCGATCATCACGACCACCCTGTGGAACGAACAACTCTTTTGTGGGTAGCAAAGTGGGGTCAATTAGTTCCCCAGAAAGTTCCCCAGAAAGGGGCAGTTTCTCGGAAGAACAAAGACAAAGAAAAAGAAAAAGTAATGAATCACCTCATCCGGAAGCCCAAATGGGACCACTACATTCTGGGAGCTCTCCACTGATATTCCCTTTACTTCATCTAAAACTAGAACCTACAGTCCTTCAAAATGCAAAGGGGCCTGAAACAGAACAATCATTGCAGAAATATTCACATAAGCTCTCAACACCACAGCTTCACCATGGGAGCCAAACTGTAAAAACGAACCTAACGTTGAGCAGATTTGATCATAGTTCTTTTAGTCTGGAGCTCTCCTCGCCTGACAACTTCGTAATTGGTAGTATAGAGCCCCAATTAAACAGTATAACATTGGAAGATTTAAACCTCTTGGAAGGCAGCATAATGCTAGGTCATAGAGGAGAGGACGATAAGAACTCAGAAGGCCAGACAAATAATGAGCAAAGTGAGCAAACCTGGGGAAATAGAGACGATACCTCATTAGATCAACCAATTTTAAGCATCATGAAAGTTATATGCACAACATTGGACTCAATTGCAACAACGATCATGGTCCAGTCTCAAAAATTTGATGATCAACTTGAGCTAACTAAACAATTTACTAACTCATTACAGACCATAGATCATAGGATGGCCTTAGTAGAGGGTGTAATAAGGGAAAATCTGTTGCACCAGGCAGTGGCTGAAAAAATGGACATGATGGACAGGCAAGTTTGTGGCCCACTGCTGGAAAAATTACTGGAAGTTCCGAAAGTAATCAAAGACATAATCGAAGATTGCAAATCTAGTCTCAATAACACACAGGCGTGTAATCACGAGTCAGCAAAAACAGAATCTAGAGTAACTGAAAGACCAATAGATAGTGAAGACAAAGAAGGGCCCTTTGGCACGGGACGAGACGAGTGCCCAGACGCAAAAACCCACATAGACAAGACGGAGAGAATCAACAAAAGTCCTGTATCTGCAATCGAAATCTCAAATACAGTAGAAAAAAGGACTCTGAGTAAAGGGCATCAACAAACAGGTAGACGGAAATACACATGGAAAAAAGCTAGAGGAAACAACAAAGTATCAGCAAAAAAGGCTTTAAATATGCCGAAACAGGCAAGCCCAACAGGGCAGATCAGGAACACAGGCGATGAGTTTACTCAACAGCAGCCTAAAGATCAGTGCATCAAGCCCGAGAGTCTCGAGAAACCAACTGACAAAGATATTAGTTTTATAAATAAAAATCCTGGATTATTGTGCGATAAAAGCTGCACCCACCATTCTCATATAAACCGAATCCCCATTGGCCCTAGGGGCTACCAAGCATCTGGGTACGACTTAGACAAAGGAAATAGACCAGAAAAAGACTCAGGTTCAAATCACGGGATCAATGAGGCAAACGATCTCTTAGTCAATGGACAACATAAATGGAGCCCAGCGACAACAAAATCAAGTACCGGCATTGATAAGCACCTCCCAGCCATAAAAAGAGAACACTCAATTCAGGCGCATTATCCAAATACAGTAGGAGTCCATAATGGAAAACGTCAGCAGTCTCTGAACTTTATCATCGAGGGGGTAGAACAAGAAAATAGCAAAAGTGAAAACGGAAGGGCAGAGAGCCCAGAATGCACAAGAAGCGAACAAAGTACAAGAAAAACCATGTGCGTGGATAATACAATAGCCCCGGTTCCCGCACCTCGGTCAAAAGTAAAATACTGCTCTCAGGCTAGCTCTGGAAACCACAACTTTAGTAGCCAGCCAGGGTGGGTTACTGATCCACCTGCTCCACCGCGTCCAGTGCTTGACTTGGAAACTAAAGGAAAAAAGGATAATTGGCCTCCACAAAGGCAACCTTACGATGAACTTAGGAACAAAGAGTTGCAACTCGGGAGGGAAAAAGGCCAGGTAGAACGAACATTGACTAGTTGGGCAGCTACTATTTACAATAAAGCAAAGGAAGATAATCAACCTCAAGGAAGATGGTCACAGGGAGGTGTCGGGCAAACCAAGATTCGCACTGAAATAATTAAAGAGCCTGACGCCACAATTACATTTATTCCCGAGTACTCCTCAAGAGGAAGTCACGACGTTCTAAATAGGACTAACATCCTACATTTGGTCAATTCTTTGCCAGCTCTGCAGAACGTAACAACTAAAGACCTCCTCTCAGTAAGATTTATGCAAAGGAAAGAATCGGAGAACGGGGAATCAACAGAAACAGTCTGGGCTTCACCTTGGATAGTAGAACAGATTCTAAAATGTTCTAACATGATGAAGACATGGGGAATATCTACTGCTATTCCACAAAAGGAACCATATCCAACAATATTTCTTGAAAAAGCTCCAAAGCAAAATGTGTCGGGCAGGCAAGAGGCAGAAGGCAATTCTGGTTCGATACTACAGGGAGCAATTAGTTCCAAACAACAACTCCCTGAACGAATAAACCTGAGTAATATGAGGTTCTGCCTGTCTGTTAACTCCCCTAGAAACAGCAGGGGCAATCCCCCACAGTTGCAGAATGATGAAGAGCAACCATCTAGAAATTTGTAGCAACAAATGGGTAGCTCAAATATAAAAAATAGAACTAGTCCCACATTAAAAATCTTAAGCTGGAACATTGCAGGCCTAAAAAGCAAAATGGAAGATAAGGATTGGGTTGAATTTATTAAACAGCAAGACATCAGCTGCTTCCAAGAAACTTGGTCTACCAACGTCATTGACCTAGACGGGTTTTCCACTTTTTACATACCTGCTATCAAACAAAAAAAAGGAAGACCATCGGGAGGTCTGACCACTTGGATCAGAACTTCACTATTGGGAAACTCAGCTGTAACCCATGCCATATTAAGCAAGGAAATCCAGACGCTTGCAGTAAAACATGAGGAGTGGTCACTTGAAATAGTAAACGTGTACCTCCCTCCCGTTAGCCGGGCCCAAGTCATGCCTGGTGTGCGGCTCCTCGAAGATCATATCTCAAATAAAAGATCTAAGGGTTGGAGGAACCCAACACTAGGTCACGCGAATAACCGTCCCCCTCAGTTTTGTAAAACCCTTCTTCTAATATGTGGCGATTTTAACACTAAACCCCATTCTATACTTTGGGATGAACAAGTAGTAGAGGAAGATCACGCCTGGAATATTCCAACGCCCCTCATCCAACATTGCCAAGATTCCAAAAAAGGGGAACTAATCTTTGAAGTACTAATAGAAGGCGGAATTCGCACAGTAAACGGAAGAACCAACTCAGACAGAACTTTTAAATCTACCTTTCGAACTGGAAAAAGACACAGCATAATTGACTATATGGCAATAAACATCGAAGCCTGGCATTATGTTATCGATATGGAAATAAGGGACAGGATCGAGAGTGACCACGACCCATTGCTAATGGAGATAATCCATCCGGACGCAAGCCTGGGGAAGGTTGAGTTTCCACTTAACGGAAATTGCTTAGCAATAACCATGAGACCAAATAGGAAAAACATACTAAGGTCGAACGTGGACGAACCCTATTTGAGTGTACCTAGTCAAACCTGGTTCCTATCACTTAGTACATTATTAAACCTGCCAGTTAATGAAGCTTTACCCCTACTGGATAATTTTAACAACTTGCTACTACAAACAACAAAGGAAAGAACTAAGCATCCCCAAACTAACCCTAATACGATGGAGGGCTGGTTCGATGAAGAGTGTTTGAAACTAAAAAAGACACTATCGCAAGCACTAAAGAATCGCCATCTGAACAACCATAATGAGCAATACTTTTATGAATGCAGGCAACAGTACAAAAAATTACTAAGATATAAAAGGAAGACATTTCCACATAAGCTCTGGAAATCCCTCCTGCAGGCAATATCGGCAGGAAACTGCAAAAAGTTTTGGGAGATAGTCAGATGGGGATGCGAAGGCCC
The DNA here is from genome assembly GCF_031143425.1 of Pleurodeles waltl. Classification (NCBI taxonomy): domain Eukaryota; kingdom Metazoa; phylum Chordata; class Amphibia; order Caudata; family Salamandridae; genus Pleurodeles; species Pleurodeles waltl. The sequence continues at coordinate 1,550,232,704 of NC_090440.1, forward strand.
TTCGAAGAACCTAGAATTGAATATCAACCCACAACTCTGGGTAGAGCATTTTACCGCCTTGTACCAGGAAGAGGCCAAGACGGCATCCCGGAGTATGAATAACTCAACCAGCCTCATCCAAGGACTGGAAGGTAGTAACCAAAGATCAAACAAGGGAGTTCCACTTCAAACGACCTATGTAGCATCATCAAAAAGGTTTATTAGATCGTCAAATGGAACCCAGAATGAATTAGTCCCAAACGAACTCCTTGGCACAAATGCCACGCAAGCAACCCATTCTATCCCTCGTGCAATGGAGCTGACACCGGAATTCAGCGAGAAAGAGATTAAACAAGTTATTCTCCTTCAAAAACCGTATAAGGCTGCAGGCCCAGACGGCATACCTTCAGACGTTTATCGTAATCAGTTAACGTTATGGCTGCCTGCTCTAACACGCATATTCAACAGTATTTGGCACCACGAGGTAATTCCGACCTCTTGGAAGAAATCAATAATTGTCCCAATTCACAAAAAAGGACCTCGGGACTTGGTGTGCAACTATAGGCCTATCTCACTGCTTGACAGTGTTGGAAAAATCTTCGCCAAATTGATCCAGCTGCGTTTAGATCAATGGCTGGAGGATGGAGATTTAATATCGACACACCAAGCTGGTTTTAGGAGAGGCCAAAGCACAATAGATCAACTTTTTAAGCTGAATATGATCTGCGCGAAATACGCCACCCTAAAAGATTGTGCATTATATCTGGTCTTTGTGGATCTTCAAACAGCTTTTGACAGCGTCAATCGCCAAATATTATGGCAGTTATTGTCAGAAATGGGCATACAGGGGAAAATTCTAAGGCTGTTAATTCTACTGCACACAGGGAATACTGCCAGGGTTAGATATTCCACGAGAAATGATTATACAGCAGAAATTCCAATCCAGCGTGGCGTAAAACAAGGATGTGTTTTGGCCCCAACCTTGTTTAACTGTTATATAAATAAAGTAAGCCAAGATCTGAGGGAATTAAATCTGGATGTGCCAAAACTAGCCAATGAAAGTATACCTATCCTGCTTTTTGCTGACGACGCTGTATTACTGGCAAGAACAGAGATAGCAATGCATCGTCTACTTAGGGGTTTCGAATCATTTTGCACCTCAAGGAGCATGGTAATTAATGAGGAGAAAACAAAGTTTATGATTCTCAACCCAAAACAAACGATGCATTCGACCTTCAGGGTAAACAACAAGCCCTTGGCTCGATGACCACCTATGACTACCTGGGTTGCAGACTGGACGAAAAACAGACATGGAAATCACAAATCTACAAAAGTAACATCTCCTTGGCCCAGCACGCCGGAGCGGTACTTAGATTTGCTAAAGCCACAGGCAACCATTCTGTGAGTTCTGCACTGCTTGCTTATAAAACCAAAGCAAGGACGGCAGCACTTTACAGCGCAGAGATTTGGGGATTTAGAAAGACCCCATTAATACAAGTAACTGAGAATAATTTCCTACGCCGATTACTTTGTTTAGGCACTGCCGCACCAATGAATGCGTTGAGAACTGATTTACAAATGAGAAAGGTCGAGGATTACATTGCACTGGCCCCGATAAGATATTGGATCCGTATCTGGGCAAAAGAGGAACTCAAACCATACAGAGATACACTCATGGACATCATGAAGCTACAAAATTACCGAAAATTGCCTTGGTTTAAACACATCTCAACTACCCTGGTTGCTATTGGCCAAGAAGACCTCTGGCTTCATCCAGGGAAAATCAGAAAGCCCAGTTTATCTGTCATTAAAAAGGCATACTGGGACCAAAAGACTCAGAGTATGTGTGAGACACTTAGCCCTTTACTCAAGAGGTACATTTTGCTCAACCAAGAGCTTAAACCAGCAATTTTCATAGACTGCATCTATCCGGAAGAAAAAAGGGCTCTCTATTTTAAATTTCGTATGGGTACATTACCAGTGATGGCGGTGACTAACAGATGGCAAGCCGTCTCACAGTGCGGATCAGAATGCTGTCCTTGCCTTCATGGTGGCCAAGAAACATTATCCCACTTCCTTTTATTATGTCATTTTACGCATAAACTCCGCAAATTGTACTTACGTCCGCTTTTTAGATCATACGGGATCAGGAAATGTAATGAGGCGGAAGTGCTTTGTATGCGATCAGATGAGAAACATATTGTGGCGAAGGTTTCAACTTATATATTGGAAGCGTGGAAGTTACGTTCATCAATGTACTCACAGTTGGCCTAAGTATAATTACTTGTGTTATCCTAGCTATCATTAGTATGAGACATCGCTGAAGGTTGCTGATTAAACCAGGCAAGGTCCTGGGTTATTATTATACTGCTGGCAGGTATCGCAAGAACCCAAATGATTAGTGCAAGAATAGGATATTTAAATTTTAGATCTATAATGTTTTTAGAATAAGTAAAGAGTCTTATGCCAATTATGGCTAATAATCAAGTTTTATGATATTGCAGGGCATATTGGATTCACCTAGGGCCACGTAAAATCAAAAACTCAAGTATAGTTTTTCTTTCTTACAATGTTTTATTTAATGTGATTTTATTGCGTGTGATGGATTGATATTTATTGTGTATTATTGTTATGGCCGGATAGGCTGACAACAATTAAATAAATGGTAAATGGTAAATGGAAATCCTGCCTTGCCCAGGCCAGGCCCCAGACACACACTAGGGTCATATTTGTTCTGTACCGGCTTATTGCATAAATAACAGCCCCACAGTGCAGACAGTGTGTAGATTCCTGGGAGGCCATGGCTTGTGACTCAGAAGCTTGGTTCAATAGCAGAAATTGTACACTACATACCTTTGTATGGTGGATGCCATCTCTGTAGGTTAGAAACGTATGTCAAAGGAGTGTTCTGTGGTACAGGTACATGCCACGAAACCCACCCTGCCTGTAGGGACTGTATGCATTGAGTTAATGTTGCCTAAGGAGTTTACCCTTCAGATACCACATTGGAGTGTGGTGTTTCATTGTGGCTCACATCATAGTACATGTTGCTGAAGAATGGGCTACCTGATGTCAGCAGGCTTGCTTAGTCATTGTAGGCCTTGAGCATGGTAGTGGGTTAGTCTGCAGATGAATCCAAAAGTGTGTAGTCATGTCCCTGTACTTATTGGCATGTGTGCTTCACACTTGTGCTATGTTGAATTGCCTATTTTGTGCTTTTTTGTTTCTGACATGTGTGACACAACCATTTGGGCAAAAACTTGTGTTTGTAAACATCCATCAGATAAAGGAGATTTGGAGAGCCATCGCCCAGAAGGTGCAGACCCTGGAGGTCCATAGCCGACAGAGCGCCCATTGTCACAAGAAGTGAGAAGACCTGAGACGCTGGTCCCGGAAGATCACGGAGGTCCAACTTGGGCTGTCCTCCCAACGTGGGTGGGGTGCACATCAGAGCATGACCCCCATAGTGGCCTACATTATGGCAGTGGCATACCTGGACCTTGATGAGTGTTTGAGGGGAGCACAGCAGTCACAAGGAGGTGAGTATAGGGCGTATTCCTGCCTGTCACCTAGCCAAGTTGATGTGTTAGGTTCTGACATCTCTTCCTGATGACTGGGCCATGTGTGACACACAAGATGAGTAACTGTTTGTGTAGATATGTCATTTGGTGCATGCCGATGTGCCTTGCCTATTAGCCCAGGAATCTAGTGTACAGCTGAGCACAATCCATGAAAACAATTGCTCTCCAGGGACAACACATAGCTGTGTACAGTGATCAATCAAGTAATATTTGTTGTTGTAGTAGCTCTAAATTCTGCACAACAGACCACTACTCCTCAGTGTTACATCCAACGAAAAATAAGTTATGGATCACTGTCTTCAACCATGTGTCTGGTCAAGTGAGTAAATTGCCATCTGCTCCTCAGAGGCCACTTGTCTTCAGTGTGTGATGAGAGCAGGTCCTTCACTACTGTCTGTCATGTGAAGGTGGCCATCATACATGTGACAGAGCTTACATTATTCTTTGTGTGCAGCTACAGACCAAAGCTTTCCCTTGGTAAGTGGATAAAGTCCATTGACATGATTAATGGCCCATCATTCCTTGTGTCAACATGTTAGCATGTGTCCTGTTCTCCTTTAAGAAAATGTGCAGACTGCTGTTTCATGCATCGTCTACATGTGTTCATGGGATGATTTCCTTATTCCCTCACATATATCTGCATGCCAACCTGTCTTTGGAATTGGACATATGCAATGGGGCTATATTTCTTGTGATGCCACAGACATGAGTGTGCTACTATTGATTGTTGGTTTACACATACCCTCACCCGTCATTGCATGTCATTTAGCATGTACAACCGCAGTAGCAATGAGGGACATGACAGGTAGGACTAGAGTTTTTACACACAATGTGCAGTACCATACCATTGATGTGGCATCTTGTGGCAAAGTGGACTGCACATGTGAAATGGGGAAGATTTGTTACCTTATTGTTGGTATGTACCATGGAGTGACTTGCAGTTATGTTGGAATCACATGTGGTTGGGTACAACCATTCATCAACAGACATCTGGGTTTGCAGGACCAAAATGGAGACAGTGATATAGCTTCCCATTGGGCAACATGTTGAGGGCCTTCTACAAATACTTGCAAGTCCCTGGGCCTCTCCAACATACAAAGGACAAATAACCTCTGCTGATGCAACCAGAGTATGTCATTGTAAAGGGTGCCATACAGTAGTGGTGATTTTCCTGGGGCTAGCTGATTCATTGTGTTGTGGATTTTAGAGACTTATCTCCATGACAATTTGCACATTTTGTCTACAGTGTCCATTTCCATGCCAAATGTGTAGTATATTTGAGCAACATTAGTACTACCTCCATGAGTCCATTAGGACTATTTACACATGGTGAAGCGTGCATTGTTGATATGTTTTCAGTGTGACATGAGTATTTCCATGTCACCTTCTTCCCAATGCTGTACTGCTGTCAGCAAAATGGCAGGATTTTGGAGCATCATTTCTTATTGTTGTGTTATTGTATATGTAACAAATAGATGTCTGCATGACCTTGTGTGATATCTGTGGGAATAAACCTGGCATTGGCCCACTATTGTATGACAACAGGTAACTGGTGTATGCTCCATGAGGCAGTTTGTTAAAGGTGATGTGGTCTCCTACTTCAATAGTTACTGTGATTGCACAACTTCACCCATGCAATTGGATTTGCCTGAGATCCTGATTTTCCTGTGGGCAACTGTTGACAGTTCATGTGGCATGCATGCATATGGTATGGTTCACGTAGGAGCCACTTTGATGTAGTTTGTTGCTGGGGCCTACTTGACATCATGGTAATGTTAGCTAATCACAGCTATTGTTCAAGTGTGATCAGGAACATGTGGTGACCCTTTTCCCCTTTGTATTTGCAGCATCATTGCAGGCAAGCAAAGGAAACAGGGTGCAACCAAATGAGGAAACATCTGACCATTGTACCTCCAGTCATGACTCCACTGACATAAAGGGACCCAGTGGCCAGGAGGGTGAGGGGAGTGCCACGGAGGACACAGGATCAACCTTCTTATCTTCAGATGCTACCTCCAGTGGCCACTCTCTAGTGGTGGCGGATCCATCAGGACCTACTTCTGTACCAACCTTGCCTGCCACCCCCAGTTCTATCGCCACTCTCCCTGTTACTTCCCACCCAGTTGGCCATGCCCACTCACCGAAGAGGGTGGGCGTCTCCTTTGCCCCAGGCACCTCACACCCAGCCCCTGTTACCCCTGCTGCCTTGATTGAGAAGGTTATTGACCTCCTGAGGAGTACCTCTGTGGGGCAGACTGCCATTGTGAATGCCATCCAGGGGTTGGCAAGGCAACTTCAGCAGACAAATACTTTCCTGGAAGGCATTCATAGTTACATATCTGGCCTACAGAGATCTTTTCAGGATCTAGCCTCCTCACTGATGGCAGCCATCCACTCCCCAATCCTCCCTCCCACCACCTCCCGCTACCCAATCCAAATTCCCTATTCTGACTTGTCCCAAGCACACAGATACATTCGCATGCATCCACTTCAACACACACAAGCAGCGCACATCAACACAAACTCCACAAGACACACCGGCATGCAGGCACTCAACATTCACCCACAGACACCACATCAGCCAGCATTTCAACAGACACCCTCACCGCCCCCCACCGACCCACACACTGCATCCACCATACCCAAAGACACCAATAAAAAAGCCAATGACACATCCACCATACCACTGTACACCCAGACAACAGCTCACAACCCATGGACCCACACACCCCAGACACTATACCCCCAGACACTACCACAACATCCACCATATCAACAATATCCACAGACACCACCTCAACACTCACATTACCCATACCCACAGGTACCACCCCAACAGACACACACACATCCACCACTCCCACATCACCCAGCACCTCCACCTCCCAGCCCCGAAAACACACAAATGCCTAGACTCACACACACAACAGACACCACCCAAACAGAAGCATATTTCACACATGCACAAACTCAAGGCATCTACACCCACATACAAGCTCACCACTCCCTCAACCTCCAAATCCCCAACCCCTTCTGATGACCCTACCTGTTTTCCCAAAGACAGTTTTCTTCTCAACCTTGCCCTTTCCCCTGTTACCTGCAAACCCCCTCCCAATCCCAATCCCAATCCCAATCCCAAGAGGCCTCACTCACATCGAAACACATTCCTTCCACATCCAAGTCCTCCCTGTCACACCTGACCCCCTGCAAGCACCAATGCCCGTCCCCCCAAGAAGAAGCTCACGCCTCTGAAGAAAAAGCCCCCATCCCAAAACTGACCAGACCACACCCTGAGGTGTCTGCCTGCCCACTTGATGCCCCTTCCTGTGGAGGTTCCCTGGCAGTGATTAGAGTCAAGTTTGGGCACAGGAATGTGAATGGATTCATATGGACTGGCCAATTGCCTTTGTTCTTCAGCATTTGAATTGAATAAACACAAATTGTTGTTTTGTTGGGTACACATCTGTCCTGCCATTACTTTTCTACCTTTATGTTGTTCCCGAGTAACATGTTTTGTATGCCTACAGTTGTGTGTGTTTCACCCTGATTGCTGATCCATTTGCTGTTGTTTGCAATATCTGACTTTGTGGGAAGTGCTGGTGTCACCCAAGACAAGGGCAGATGTTCACTTTATGGATAGGTGGGCATTGATTCAATTGGGCAGTTATTGCATTGTGTTATGTTTGCTAGGGAAAGCATTTCATCTTGTGTTGGCCAATGTCAGAATGTATGGTGTTAGATTTGTCTCCCTGATATGGATTGTACATTTGTCTCATATATGGGAGCTAGAGTTTTGTTTGTCCACACATGAAGGGGGTTTAATTGTGCTAGCTTCCTTTGCATTTGACTGAGCATGTGTCCATTTTGATGTGTGTACCTTACAGCTACTTAATCTAGATGTATGACCCATGCGGTTGGTGTTGTATGTGCTTTCTTGACTTGCACTTACACATTTGGCAGAAAAGCTTGTCACTTGGCTCAAGCTTGTCACTTGGTTTGTCCATGAGAAGCATGAGGGGCCAGTTCCCGTGCAAATGCTGTTTTTAGGGGCATGTGCAAAGTGAAATGTGTCCCAGGGCAACCTCCTTTTATGAATTTTCCTAATGTCACCAACCCTGTTGTGCAGGTATTGTTTTAATTGTGAGCTTTAGATATTTGTTTCCCAAACTATTGTGCATCCTATTGACCTTCCATTGTGTTGCAATGTGGGTCCATCGATGAGCACCACCTGCGTCAGGACGTGTGTGAGGGGATCGATAGCATCACAGGATGTGCAATGCTTACTGCAGACGAGTTGCCTCCTTTATGCTCTCCGTTTCCACCTACTGGGATGTGGTGGTTGGACCACCATGGTCATGTTGGCACTAGGCAATATCATAATGTTTCCGGCAGAAACATCAGCTCTGTCGGCCTGTTTGGCCTGCCTCGCCACTGTGGCAGTCTGCGCTGCCTGGAGGTGCCAGCGGGACAAAGGCAGACTTTCCTCTATGGGACCTTCTGCATCATAATACTGGTGGTCCAACTGCCTAGCCAATGGCGGTGGGACCACCGCCGCAATCATGGTTGTGGACGGACCACCAAACTTGTAATGAGGCCCTTAATCTTTGAAAATGTGTATCTTTGCTTGTGTATGTTGGATTTTTTGTTGTTTTGGTTTTGTTTTACTCAGATAAATATTGGTTATTTTTCTAAACGGGTGTGGAGTTTTCACTGTGTTGCTGTGTGTGTGTGTGTGTGTGTGTGTGTGTGTGTGTGTATACAAATACTTTACCAATTGCCTCTGACATAAGCCTGACTGCTCTTGCAAAGCTACCAAGGGGATGAGCAGGGGTTATCTTAGCTGTGTAACTCCCTTGCCCTGCCTAAAGTGGGAGTCCCTACTTGGACAGGGTACAAACCACTGCCAAGTAGAGACCCCATTTCTAACACCTCCCTTTACCTTTATCCATACCTCTATCTGCACATACAAAATTATGTTATTTATAAAAATACTTACCTGTATGATAAAGTACTGTGGCCCGTATTTATACTTTTTTTGCGCCTCATTTGCGTCGTTTTTTGACGCAAAAACGGCACAAACTTGCAAAATGCCATTGTATTTTGTAGGTTTGCGCCGTTTTGCGTCAAAAAGCGGCGCAAATGCGGCGCTAAAAAAAGTATAAATACGGGCCTGTGTGACAAATGAAGAAATACTTCACTACAATGTAAATGGATGCATGTACTGGATGTGTGGTAAAGGCTGGTTCCTTGTTTTATATTCTGTTAAAAGTGTGGTATAGTAATTTTAGCTAATTCATTTTAGTCCATATCATACCCTTTCAGAATATGTAATGTTAATTTCAATATGTAATATTAATTTTAAAGCAAATCAACATAATTTCAGTGCAAGCCGTATTCATTTAAACAGGGGTCATATTCATTTAAACATGGTTTGTGTTAATTTCTATATGAACTTAGTTCATTTTAGAGCATGCTAAATTTATATGTTTCATATTCATTTCGAAAAGTGTCATATTCATGTTGCAGAATGTCATATTAATTTTGATGTGGGCCATATTAATTTCACCAGGTTTCATATTAATTTCAAAGTGGCTCATATTCATCTTAACCTGTCATATTTCTCTCAATGAATGTCATTAATTTCAATGGATGTTATATTTACCTTAACACCTGTCATAATAATTGTAACATGGGCCCTATCCATTTCAACATAGGTCATACTAATTTCAACATATGCAATATATGAAATATTTATTTTGCCATGTATCATATCACTTTCAAAGCACAAATCACTTTCAAAGCAAAACATAGTGTATTCATTTTGACAAGTTTCATTTTGATTTCAGCATTGGTCATATTCAGTTTTAGACTTGCTGAATTCATTTTAGTGGAGCTCTTACTTATTTCAATGCATGTCATATACATCTTAGCATGTGTCATATTCCTTTCAATGGCTGCCTCATTCACATTAACACACCTTAATTTTAACATGAATCATAACCAATGCAACACAAATCACAATCATGTCAATGTATATTATATTACTTTTAATGCAAGCCGTAGTCATGCTCATTTTATCATTACTCGTATTAATTTTAAAACATGTCGAATTCATTTCAATGAAGGTCATGTTCATTTCAACTTGTGTCATATTCATTTTAACATATGTCACCTTCCTTTCAATCAATGTTATATCTATTTCAACTGATGTCATATTCATATAAACACTTGTCAGATTCATTTTAAGATGCAACTTTTTGACATATGTCATATTCATTTGAATATGTGTTGTATTAATTTCAAGGTGTGGCATATTCATTTTAACAAATGTCATGAGAATTTCAGCTTTGGTCATATTCATTTGAAGGCATGTCAACTTCAATTCAATGGGGTTACATTTATTTCAACACAAGCCATATTCATTTTCAATCATCTATTCATTTCTAAATGTCTCATAGTCATTGCCATCTGGGTAATAATTATTGTAACGCAATTCAAATTCATTGCAACATGTTTAATGTTCATTTCAGTGTACATTATATTTTTTTCAATGTGCATTATTTTATTTTCAGAATATAATATATTCAGTACAGTACTTTATATTAATTTCAATCTGTCATATTCATTTCAGTGTATGTCCTATTCCTCTTGGTATATGTCAGTCATTTCAAGAAATGTTCCATTCTTTTTGATGAATATTCTATTCGTTTATACTGTTTGCGTTATTGTTTACAGTGAGAGCATATTAATTTCAGTATGATTGATAGATATTTCAGTATATTTCTTATTCAATTCTGTGTGAGTGTTATACATATTAATTAATCTCTGTGTAGCATATTCACTCTGACAAGTCTCATATTTATTTTGGTTCAATTCACGTTCACTCTGCCAGGTATCATAATTATTTTCACACATAGTACATTAATTCTAGTGTGTGTCATATTCATTTTGCAGCACACTATGCATTTCAGGAGGTGTTGTAAATGGGGAGCTGTAATTTGTACATGAACGGGTTCCCCTATTGCCCTGACAATGTCTGTCTTGTTGAGGCAGTCTCTCAATCTCTCAGGAAATGCATCTAATGTATGTTAGGTGCCTATAGTGAGATTTTATTTAGCTTCACATTTGTGTGAGCTCCCTATCGTGCTATGCATCACACTGTTTCTATTAGTGGACAAACTGAGCCACCTTCATGTGTCTGGATCATTACGTATGATACTTTAGGGGAAACTGGATTGATCCTAAGTGTGCTTATTGTAGACATATTGTCTTTGTATTTTTTCCATCTCCTGTCACATTTTGGACCCTATAGATGGAGAGTTACAACCACTGATATTTAGCTGTGCCATTTCAGCAATTTTTCAATGCTGCTTCAGAGTATTACGTACTATATAAATGAAATTTCAATTCACTTCAGCTTTCACTGCTTTATTGTTTGATTGGGATGTTGGGATGTTAGGCTTTTACCAACTGCATAACTTCTCTTTGGCTTTTTATGTGGGTCTTAGCATAATTCAAAGTGCTGCACAGCAGTCCCCTTCCCCCATCACAACCAAAAACATCCAAAGTAACCATAATAAAATGGTTCCTAACTTGTGATGGTTTCTCTAGCAAGAAGTGGACTATTGGTTAGGCCTCACAGTATGCATACTTCAATGTCTCAGTCTCTTTCTGAACTCCGAATCCTATCACCCTTGAAACAATGATTCATACATACCTATTTCACTTCTGGGGGTACATTCTTCTGTTTCATGTCGTTCATGGTGCCTCTTTTATGGTTTTTCATCTTCATATGTAACTTCTTTTTAACTTAGACAGGTCAGTCTCTTGTTGTTAATCTTTATTTCCCCTATGTGCAGTCCCTCTAGTGGTTTCCTCCCAAGGCCCTCATTTAAATTATTCAGATTAGGGCCCTGATTTATACTTTTTGACGCAAAACTGTGTTCGCACTGGTTTGCGTCAAAAGGTTTACCGCCAGCTAGCACCATTCCTGGATGCCAGCCGGGCGTCATATTTAAAGAAAGACGCTAGCCAGCGGTAAGGCCCGATTAGTGTCAAAATAAATTACGCTAACCAGGTGGGGTAGACGTAGGGGAAACAGGAGGTTGTGTGTCAAAGAATGGTGCTAGTCAGGTTAGAGTCAGAAAATGACACTAAACTGACTACCATCATTTTTTGATGCACAACCCCCATGGACATGACTTCTGTCTTTGTAAAGACAGGAGTCATCCCCCTTTGCCCAATGACCATGCCCAGGGGACTTATGCCTGGGTATGGCCATTGGGCACAGTGCCATGTAGGAGGGCCCAAGTTAGGCCCCCCTATGGCACTTTAAAATAAAAAAAATAAAAACTTACCTGGACTTACCTGGGATGGGTCCCCCTATCCTTAGGTATCCTCCAGGTGTGGGTGGGGGTGTCCCTGGGTGCAGGGAAGGGCTCCTGTGGGCTGTTTCCATGGCCTCTGACCATGGAAAATGGCCCGCAGGTCCCCTAACACCTGCCCTGACCCAGGCATTAAATAATGCCGCTAAACAGGCTTAGCACCATTATTTAAGGCCCTCCTCCTCACATGCGTGATTTTAGCAAGGGAGGATAAATAAGGTGCAAAGGCCTTAGAGTCATTTAAGTCCAGGAACGCCTATCTTGTATCTCATTTACGCAAGGTAGTTTTCCGCAGGCACAAAATGACGTTAATGCCAATATTTTGATGCTAGACGGGTCTAGCATCAAAATATGAATATGGAGTTAAGTTTGCGCCGGATTTGTGTAAAAATAAAAAAATGATGCACATCCAGTGCAAACAGAGTATAAATATATCCCTAGGTGCGGAGGTGGCCAGGAGTCCCAATCTTGAATTCTAGCCGATATCCTGCCATTACATGTTGACGTTCATATGTCTTCCCCAACTCCAGGAACCTTTCTGCTGATATGTGCCACTTGCTCCACGAAGGTAGTAAATATAAGTGGGGCAGGCAGACGGTGCAGGCAGAGGATGTTTGGTGATGGGGATGAGGCATCCAGAAGAAGGGAAGGTAGTGGCCTCAATAGGGGAAGCATTTTCGGCTCCCCTGTGGTAGTATGTGGCACAAGCAGAAGTCCCTGCCCTGTTTATCCCCTGTTTTATCAGATGCGGATACACACCTGGTAAAAATTTGTACAGTGTTTGTGGACCAGGTATTTTTGGGTTTGGAAACACCAGACCACCTGTACCCCAGGGATGCTGCTCTACCATTCTCATTAAAAGGGCCTTTTGTGTTGAAAAGGTGCCCAGTAGACTATTTGTGTCAATGAGAACAATACTTTATTTGGCTCTTCACAAGATCTTTTGCAGCCTTTTTCATCCGTCTTCTTCGCAGAGTCTAATGAAATAGACCAAGAAAAACAGAAGATTTATGTTTGTATATAACATCTCAATGCCTGTTTTTTCAGCTCTTGTAAAATACTTTCTTTGACCCTAAACGAAGATAGCTTTACTAAACTGTCTTTCTCTGAGAGACGCTTGCCTACTCCCTTTATCTCACAAAAACTCTTATTCTATCTGTTACTCTTCCTGTAGTGTCTTGAACAGGCCCTGTAGAAAGCTCAATATGTCATATTTCTCTGGCCTTCCTTTAAGATAGGTCAGGTGAATGTCCTCTCTTCTGGATCTGTCTTATAAATCAACACAATGGACTTGAATTTCTCCCAATTGTATTTCTTGTATATGCACGCTCCTCATGTTGTCACTCATTGCAACCAAATATTCAGGTTACTTTTCATTCATGTTTTTTGCTTCACCTAGATGCTGGACTTAAAATGTCATGATGCTCATGTACCAGGTAATCTTTGAAGGGTAAAGCAGCTCACATTCAAAACAACAAATCTATGGAATTCCCTCCCCTTGTCACTTCGAATGGGCAATTCTGAACTCTCTTTGCGAGGTAAATTGAAGACTCTACTCTTTCCAGCATAAATTCTCACTGTGATGCCTTTATCCTCTTTCAGCGTTGGGAGGCCTTCGGGTAGCCAGGCGCTTTATAAATCTATTAAACTGAACTAAACAAACTGAAGATTGATGTGATCCATAGGTTTCTGAAGCCTTGAGTGGCCTTTTTTAGGTTGAGCCTGCATGAACTAGTGCATGCACTCTCATTTGCAAGATATTAGACCTTTCAGCTCCTGGCGTGGTTTCCCCTGTCATTTTGCTTCTGACCTCCTGTTTTTGATCCTGTGCTGAATTTCGTTTTTGCTGGCGTAGACTCTGGACACTTTATGACTGCTGACCAGTGCTAAAGTGCAAGTGCTCCCTGTGTAAATTGTATTGGTGATTGGTTAATCCATGATTGGCGTATTTGATTTACTAGTAAGTCCCTAGTAAAGAACACTATGGCCCTCATTACAACCCTGGCGGACGGCGGTAAAATGGAGAAAAGTACTGCCAACAGGCTGGAGGTATGTTTCCCCATATTATGACATTGGCGGTTTGCTCAAGCCAAACCGCCAATGTACCACACCGTCCGCCACGGTGGTAATGACCGCAGGGCTGGAGACTTTAGTCTCCTGCCAGGCGGCCGTCACTAGCCCACCTGCAGGATTATGACCCCGCCTACCGCCATGTTTTTGGTGGCTTCCTTAGGGCCACGAAAATCACAGCGGTAGGCACTATCAGTGACAGAGAATCCTTTACCTGTCACTGATAGGGGTCTTTCCCGTTCCCCTCCCCTGGTGTCCCCCCAACCCCCACCTGCCGCTCCAGACCCTCGTCACGACATACACGCACCTTCACGCACCATAAAACACATGCATATACACACTTATACCCACATTCATCCACGCATGCATACATCCATTCACACACACATCCACACACACAGACATATATACATGCACACAGCACAACATACACGCACTCACACACGCACACACGGACATCACACATCTCACACCTGCATACACGCACAGACACACCCCACACACACACACAACACCCCCCCCCCCTCCTCCCCTGTCAGAGCACCTGATTTACCTGATGTCAGGGGGCCCTCCGGCAGGAAACGTGATGGGGCGCTGTAGGAAATTACCATCTTGCCTGGCATGTTACCCCATTTTTACATGTATGTAAGTTTGTTTTTGCCTGTCTCACTGGGATCCTGCTAGCCAGGACCCCAGTGCTCATAGTTTGTGGCCTGAATGTGTGTACCTGTGTAGTGACTAACTGTGTCACTGAGGCTCTGCTAACCAGAACTTCAGTGCTTATGCTCTCTCTGCCTTTAAAATTGTCACTATAGGCTAGTGACCATTTTTACCAATTCTAATTGGCACACTGGAACACCCTTATAATTCCGTGGTATATGGTACCTAGGTACCCAGGGTATTGGGGTTCCAGGTGATCCCTATGTGCTGCAGCATTTCTTTTGCCATCCATAGGGAGCTCAGGCAAATCTTACACAGGACTGCCACTGCAGCCTGAGTGAAATAACGCACATGTTATTTCACAGCCATTTTTCACTGCACTTCAGTAACTTATAAGTCACCTATATTTCTAGCCTTCACTTGCTGAAGGTTAGGTGCAAAGTTACTAAGTGTGAGGGCACCCTTGCACTAGCAAAGGTGCCCCCACCTAGTTCAGGGCCATTTCCCAGGGCTTTGTGAGTGCGGAGACACCATTACACGCGTGCACTACATATAGGTCAATACCTATATGTAGCTTCACAATGGTAACTCCGAATATGGCCATGTAACATGTCCAAGATCATGGAATTGTCCCCCCATGCCAAATCTGGTATTGGGGTGCCAATACCATACATCCCCGGGGCTCCACTCTAGACCCCGGGTACTGCCAAACCAGCTCCTTGGGGCTGCTGCCACCTCACAGACAGGGTTCTGCCCTCCTGGGGTCTGGGCAGCCCAGTACCAAGAAGGCAAAACAAAGAATTTCCTCTGAGAGAGGGTGTTACACCCTCTCTCTTTGGAAATAGGTGTTAAAGGCTGGGGAGGAGTAGCCTCTCCCAGCCTCTGGAAATGATTTGAAGGGCACAGATGCCAGTCTACACCGGTTCAGGGAACCCCCAGTCCCTGCTCTGGCACGAAACTGGACAAAGGAAAGGGGAGTGACCACTCCCCTGTCCATCACCACCCCAGGGGTGGTGCCCAGAGCTCCTCCAGTGTGTCCCAGACCTCTGCCATCTTGGATCGAGAAGTGTGAGGGCACTCTGGCGGCCTCTGAGTGGCCACTGCCAGCAGGTGACGTCAGAGACACCTCCTGATAGATGCTTACCTGACTAGGTGGCCAATCCTCCTCTGAGGGCTATTTAGGGTCTCTCCAGTGGGCTTTTCCTCAGATAACGATTTGCAAGAATTCACCGGAGTTCCTCTGCACCTCTCTCTTTAACTTCTGCCAAGGATCAACCGCTGACTGCTCCGGGATGCCTGCAAAACTGCAACAAAGTAGCAAGAAGACTACCAGCGACATTGTAGCACCTAATTCTGCCAGCTTTCTCGACAGTTTCCTGGTGGTGCATGCTTTGGGGCTGCCTGCCTTCATCCTGCACTGGAAGCCACGAAGAAATCTCTTGTGGGTCAACGGAATCTTCCCCTGCTTCATCAGGCACCAAATTTCAGCATCACCGGTACCCTGGGACCCCTCTCTTCCTGACGAGCGTGGCCCCTGGAACACAGGTGGTGGACCCAAGTGACCCAGACTGTCCAGTGGTCCAACTGTCCAAATTTGGAGGAGGTAAGTCCTTGCCTCCCCTCTCCAGACAGTAATCCTGTGCACGGCGTGAACTGCAGCTGCTAGGGCTCCTGTGCAGATTTCCACAGAATCCTTCATGCACAGCCAAGCCTAGGTCCCCAGCACTCTGTCCTGCATTGCTCAACTCCCTGAGCTGACCTCCAGCTTCGTGGGACCCTCTTTTGCAGTGTTGCAACGACTGCCATGTTCAGACTTCTTGAACCCTTGTTCAAGTGCTTCTGTGGGTGCTACCTTCTTGTGCATGTTCTCTCTACATTGCTGAGGGCCCCCTCTGTCTCCTCTCCCAAGTGGTCCTTCCTGGGCCCAGGCAGCACCCTTTTTCTTTAACCGTGACTCTTGCAGCTGGCAAGGCTTGTTTGCAGTTTTTTTCCAAAGAAACAACTCTACATCCTCCAGCACTCCGTGGGACATCTTCTGCATGAAGGAGAAGTTCCTACAACCTTTCGTTGTTGCAGAATCTTCAGCTTCTTCCATCCAGAGGCAGCCATTTTGCACCTTCATCCAGGGTTTAGTGGGCTCCTGCCCCCCCCGGACACTTTCACGACTCTTGAACTTGGTCCCCTTCCTTTGCAGGTCCTCAGGGCCAGAAATCCATCTTCAGTGCATTGCAGTCTGTTGTCGTCTTTGCTAAATCCTCAATCACGAGTTTAGTTTGTTTCTGGGGAAATAGTAGTACTTTACTCCTAATTTCCAGGGTCTTGGGGTGGGGTATCTTTGACACCCTTAGGCCCATATTTATATTTTTTACGCAAACCAGTGCCGGCGCTGGTTTGCGTCAAAAAGTATAAATATGGCCATTAGTGTTTTCTTGCACTCCCAGCGAGCCTCTACACACTACACTAGCCTAGGGGTCCATTTGTGGTTCGCATTCCACTTTCAGAGTATATGGTTTGTGTTGCCCCTAAGCCTATTGCATCCTATTGTATTCTACAGTGTTTGCACTATTTTTCTAACTGTTTACGAACCTGATTTTGGTTTGTGTGTATATTTTGTATATTTTACTTACCTCCTAAGGGAGTATATCCTCTGAGATAGTTTTGGCACATTGTCACTAAACTAAAGTACCTTTATTTTTAGTAACCCTGAGTATTGTGTTTCTTATATTATAGTACCTATATGATATAAGTGGTATAGTAGGAGCTTTGCATGTCTCCTAGTTCAGCCTAAGCTGCTCTTCTATAGCTACCTCTATCATCCCAAGCTGCTAGAACACTACTAATATACTGATAAGGGATAGCTGGACCTGGCACAAGTTGTAAGTACCATCAGGTACCCACTATAAGCCAGGCCAACCTCCTACAGGTGCTGTTGCCAGCAGCAGCGTCCGCCAGCAGAACACCGCCAGGCCGTATTATGTGTCATGATACGGTCTGCGGCGGTCTATTGGCGTGGCGCAGCTGCTGGCAGCAGCGCCACCTTACCGCCATCCACCACCATGGCTGCAGCAGGAATTCCGACATCCTTCTGGCAGAATTCCGGCTATGGTCATAATTTGGTGGACGGCTGGTAGCCGCGGTGACGGTCTTTTGGCGGCCATTTCTGCGGCAGTAGGCGGTATATACCGCCAATGTTGTAATGAGGGCCTAAGTGTGCTCCGGGCCTGTAAATCAAATGCCACTAGTGGGCCTGCAGCACTGATCGTGCCACCCATATGAGTAGCCCTGTAAATATGTGTCAGACCTGCCACTGCAGTGTCTGTGTGTGCAGTTTTAAACTGCCATTTCAACCTGGGAGGTGCACCCACTTGCCAGGCCCAACCTCCCCTTTTACTACACGTAAGACACCCCTAAAGAATGCCCAAGGCAGCCCCATTGGAAGGGTGCAGTGTTTCTAAAAGGTAGGAGACGTACTGGTGTGTTTTGCATGTCCTGATAGTCCTTGCAATAGTGAAAAACACATTTAGCAGTATTTCACTATCTCTCCCATCTGGTAACATGGGAGTTACCTTGAAAAATCTTTTAAATGTAGTTTCCCATTGGGAGCAGATAGATTCATGGGAGCTCTGACCTCACAATTTAAAAATACATCTCATGGTTCTTGAACTGTGAGTTTGAAAATGCCACTTTTAGAAAGTGGACATTTTCTTGCTTAACTATTCCGTGCCTCTGCCTTTCTGCTGAATATATGTCTGGGTCAGGATGACAGTTGGGCTGTTTGTGCATTCACCATAGACAGTCACACAAAGGTAGCTGAGGTGTGCCCTCCATATCCTGATGGCCCATCACCAGGCTGATGGGTCTTCCTGAGCTAGAGTGGTTGGAGGAATTGACACTTGCACCTAAATAGGGCTGTGCCTGTCCTCACACAGAGCAGTCTCCAACCCCCTGGAGTGTATCTGGGGTCAGGGCAGGGAAAGGCAGGGTCTTTCACACTACAAAGACTTATCTTTGAAGTTGGCCTACTTCAAACACAGAAATTAGTCTAAGTACTGGACCTCTGACACCACATAGTTAGAATCCTTCTGGACTGAGAAAATTCTGCCAGGAAGAAGAGATGTATGCTGTAGGAGGGATTACCACTCTCCCTGCTGCTTTGTTGTGCTGGCTTGCTGCTTCTGTCCTGGTAGTGAAAGGACTGGACTTTGTTTTCTACATCTTGCTTCCAAAGGTTCTCCAAGGGCTTGGACTGAGCTTGCCTCCTGTTAAGAAGTCTCAGGGACATCAAAGACTTCATCTGCCAGTGCCTGGGCTCTCTTGCCGAGAGTCCTGACTTGCCAAGTGGTGCTAAATCCAGTGCCTGGGCCCTTGGGAGTGAGTTATGGTGCAACAAGGAAGAAACTAGTGCATCAACTTCCAGAACGACTTCGGAACTGGCACCGCTCTCTGACCCGATGCTGCTGCCTGCACTCTGAGTGCAACAACCACAACCTACAATGCAGGTCAGACACCACTGCAGTGCCTCTGAAGTTCCGCAACACCTTGAGTCTAGAGTGCCATGTCACTGATGACTGTGACACCAAACTCCCCCGTAGCACCTGTGGCCCTGTGGTGTGATGGTGACACTGTGAAGTCGACGCCTTGCATCTTGGCCTGCTGGATTGATTGACCCGCATTGTTGTAAGGAACCAACACCTAGGCACCAGTGCCTCATCACCTCCTCTGCAACCATAAGGAAACAATTCCTCACCTCCCCTGCCTAGCAGTAAGGAACCGATGCCTCACCTCCCCGGTGGCAGTAAGGAACCGACGCCGCACCTCCCCGGTGGCAGTAAGGAACCGACGCCGCACAGGCTGCAGCAACGCATCACCTCCCTGACTCCGTGCAATGTCTTTGTTTCTTCAGTGTTTTCCAAGGTACTGTAACTGGGGTCGATACAACTCCATGGCGGGCCGCACTCACGGGTGGCATCAGACTGTTGCAAGTGGCTCCGTCAAGCTGTTGTGATAGCCTCAGTTGGAGCTATTGTGTTTCTAAGAGCTACACTACATTTATTCTTTCAAAATTCATATCTCTACTTACTAACTTAGATAAATATTGGCTATTTTTCTAAACTGGTGTGGAGTCCATTTGTAATATGTTCACTGTGTTAGTGTGTGTAAAAAATACTTCACACATTGCCTCTGAGAAAAGCCAGACTGCTCATGCCAAGCTACCAAGAGGGTGAGCAGGGGTTATCTTAGATGTATGACTCTCTTACCCTGATTAGAATGAGGGTCCCTACTTGGACAGGGTACAAACCAGTGCCCACTACAGACCGCATTTCAAACACAAGACTTATTGTTTACAATAAAGGACTTTGAGCCCAGTCATTGCTCATCTTTCAGTCTCTTGAGTGCCACTCTTCTTTCCTGCCACTTGATTGGCTAGTGCAGGCCAGGTGTCACTTCCTGCTTTTGTCTGGCACTTAGACCGCAAACAGATCAATACTTCTTAATTAGTATCAGTCCACCCCTCGCTCTATGATTGGGTACTTGCTTTTATGTCAAGCATGCTCTACTGCTTGTTTTCCTGTGTTGCTTCTTTCCTTCCACACCCTTCCAACACCTTATTTTTTGAAGTTGTATATAGCACTAACTCAACCCGAAGGTACTGGAGCGCGTCACATGAATTCAGTTACATTATTCAGTTACATTACACAAGACATTCATTATTTTTGTGTTTTGGGGGATGGGGAGATTAAGTGATTTGCCCAACTTGACAGTATGCTGAGCGGATGCCGAGGCTTAAAGATGTTCCCAAATTCCACCATCGGCAGCTCTGGCCATTGCCCCACATCCTCTCCCCTTCTTGGTGTTGCTGCTTTTCAAATCCTCTCTCACTCACCACTTTTCAATGCTGCGGACCCCTGTTTCTCCACCCCTCCATACTTGTTTGACTTAGCAGTATATACTTTTTAGGCCAAAGCCTACCAGACAGCACAGCTGTCCGGTTTGCTGAAGACATCTTGGGGACATTCAGAAAGCTCCCTTTGGGAGATCATTCTGCCCATTGCTTACCATTGGTCTTGTTGGTTTGTAACTCACATTTCCTTTCTTTCTATTTGCTGGCTCTATTTGTTTTAAGCTGTCCAGCATGAATTCCTTCCTGCCATTGCCCAAACCTTATTTACTGTATCCTTCCAAGATCTTACTTTCTGTAAAGAGGCCTTTAAATCTTGTTCTTCTCTTGTCACATTTGCTGTGCATTTAAACACAAAGCTCAAATGTCAAATTACTTCTTCCAAGAGGGCTTGGTGTTTACTTTTCTTTCTGTGACTTCAAAGTGAGAGTGTCTATAGGAAAGTAAGAGGAATGCTAATTACTCTCCCTGTTGACCATAATTGTGTCCCTGCTGTGCTCCAGTTTACGAGGCTGTAACAAAACCCTTAAAACAGGCCTGCAGTAAGTAGGTGCACACATTTTCTGTGGCAACAAATAATCATGTTGACGTTCCTCTCTCAAAGCACTGTTGGCTTTTGATTAAGTGAATGTCTAATGATATTTCTGTTTACAGTTAGCAAGTCAGAGTACCAAACCGTTTTAATAATAACATGCATTGGCAAACGAAAAGGTATAGCCTACACAACTACACTTAATGAGCAATAGCCTCAGTAAGTCCAACACGTGCATTAGCAGGGTGCCATAAAAACCTTGACAACACAGATTACTGTTTTTCAGAAAACTACAAAGAGTTGCCAGGAAACAATTACATTATTTAAACTACAGCCTTAAACTGCCTACCTATACTAAAACATAGGGGCAGATTTAAGGAAAGTGGCACTGCACCCAGTGCAGCGCCACTTTCCTTGCACCCCTTAGCGCCCCTACCGCCAGCATGTGTGCGCCATATTTAAAATAAGGTGCACCATGGCGCAGGGTATGGGGCAATAGCATCATTTTTTTTACGCTATTGATGCACACTGCAGGAGTAGCCCCAAAATGTTGGCGCTACTCCTGCAGAGTACACAGGCGCCCATTATAACTGATGGTATGCCCCCATCTAACGCCTCCTCTGACCAGGCATTAAAAGTGCTGAAAAAATCTTCTAGATTTCTTGCACCATGTTTTCTTCCCCACTAATGGGGGAACACCCCATTGCATACATTATGCCTGACGCAGGCATAATGAGGCACAAGGGTTTACAAAGTGGCACAATGCATGCATTGCACCACTTTGTAAATATGGCGTGGAGAAAATGCCACTTTAGTGCTGCCTTAGCGTTAAACAAATTAGGCGATGGCGGCATTGGGGAAATGCCACTTTAGCACCACCTTAGCATTAGAAAAATTATGCGTATACGTAGACAGGAGTCATTTTCTGGCTGCTTGTGCATCAAAAAATGATGCTAGGCTCACTACCATTATTTTTGACCCACTAGCCCCATTTCCCCTAATGCCATCCCTCACTGGCTAGCGTCTTTTTTTGAGACGGTAGCCATACATTAGCGCCATCCTGCGTCATTTTGTTAATATGGCACACAGATGGCTTTAGGGAATGGCGTTAGCTCACGTTAAAAAAAAATGAGGCACACGCTATTTTTAATATATATGAGCCTACGTATTTAATATGCGTGGCAGCCAGACGCGAAGAAGCAAATACAATGATTTTATGCGTGAGTTTGTCATATTAGTGTAGAAATACTACATGATGGCCTTTTGAACATAAACAACATGCTGACTTGGACATGCCATATCCTTGTTTCCTTCTGGTTACTTAGGCCCTCATTCTAACCCCGGCGGTCTCAGACCGCCGGGGCCAGGGTCGGCGGGAGCACCGCCGACAGACCGGCGGTGCCCCGCAGGGCATTCTGACCACGGCGGTTTGGCCGCGGTCAGAAAGGGTAAACCGGCGGTCTCCCGCCGGTTTACCGCTGCCCTTAGAATCCCCCATGGCGGCGCAGCTTGCTGCGCCGCCATGGGGGATTCTGACACCCCCTACCGCCATCCTGTTCCTGGCGGTTCGCCCGCCAGGAACAGGATGGCGGTAGGGGGTGCCGCGGGGCCCCTGGGGGCCCCTGCCGTGCCCATGCCAATGGCATGGGCTCGGCAGGGGCCCCCGTAAGAGGGCCCCACAAAGTATTTCAGTGTCTGCCTAGCAGACACTGAAATACGCGACGGGTGCAACTGCACCCGTCGCACCTTCCCACTCCGCCGGCTCAATTCTGAGCCGGCATCTTAGTAGGAAGGTTGATTTGCCCTGGGCTGGCGGGCGGCCTTTTGGCGGCCGCCCGCCAGCCCAGGGCAAATCCCAAAATACCCTCAGCGGTCTTTCGACCGCGGAGCGGTATTTTGGTGGGGGAACTTCGGCGGGCGGCCTCCGCTGCCCGCCGAAGTTAGAATCACCCCCTTAATATCTAATGAGGCCTATTTCAAATAGGCTATTTGTCTTGTCAGAGGCCCTCTTGCCAGTGATGAATTACCCTACTGTTGATTATAAAGGCGCCTTATTAACAAAGAATGGGGAAGTCTTCCTTGCAGTCATATATCATGCAAAATTCTAGATCTCGAATCTTTATCTGCAATTGCATCAGTTCATTCTCCGGACAGAAGGGGTAATATGCACTATGAAGCAGCCAGCGCTTGATGCTTCATATGCTTTTCTTTGTTCAGCCGGTTATCCACTCCACCCTTTTCCCCGTTACTCACATTACCTGCACCCGATTACCCACACCACTCAGTCCCCCTGGTACCCATCCCCACTTGATTGCCAAAGCCAGTAGCTCGCCCTTAGACGACCAATGCTTGTTCTGGTTGCCATTTGTTTTTTAGGGTCGAGCCTGCGTTGCATGCGCTCGCGCATGCATATCGCAGCGAGACTCTTTTGTATTTAGAAAAGGGCTCGGAGCCCTGTCAATATCACATCAGTGTTTTTTATTGGTTCGTGGGCTTCCCTAATAAAATCTGCTTGCTTTCATTAGTCGGTGGCTAGGCCTCCTCGAGCGCAGCGACCAAGTACAGAAAACATGCGAGGCTCGCTGTTTTCCATCGGACTCGTGGACTTTTTTTTCTCTTATTTACGAGCGCGATATCGCTTGGCAGAAGTCGAGCACTTTACATACTTGATTTAACTTTTTCGGGTTATGTGCATAAATGCACTTTTGCCCGACAGGTGAAAAGTCGGGTTAAGAGTTTACAACCCGATCAGCTCTAACATGAGCAAACGCGAGACCCGTTGCATTGTAAATGCTTGTCTCTTGTTCTGGGTGTTTAATCTATTTTCTCTTGTAGTTGTTCCCTCACTGAAGCATTTGACCAGCGTTCCCTAATGTTTTTGCTTTCTATAAGGTAATGAATGTTCGCTGTTCCTGTTCTGCCGTCTTGCTCCTTTCTTAACGAACTCTCCTCCTCTTCGCTGTGTTAACTTGAACGATCTGTTTTGGGTTTTATCCTTTAATTGGAAATGCTCTCCCCATTTACTAATATTTATGTTTTGCTTCACAAGCTAGATTTCAAACTTCTTCCTCCATGTAACTTTAAACCACACCTGTTCTTATTTTGTCTCACTTTTACTTCTTCAGTCCTCTTTCGGTTCCCGTCTCTGCCGTTGTCCTGCTGAGGCCTGTGCTCACCTGTTTCATTCAAAGGTAATCTCTCCAACTGCCGGGAAATAGCTTACAGCAATAGCAGGTTCTTGGCGATTCTCCCTTGGGTTAACTTCTCACAAAGTTGTCCTGAAGCCACAGTGCATGTATAAATGTTTCCTTTGATGTTTGGTCATATCACAGTGACTTTAGACCCAGCTTGGGCAAGTAGGCAAGAAGTTTGTCCCATAGCAAATCTTTGGCTCTCTTCTTTCTGAAGCCCCGGTTCTTTCTCCTGCATCTACTCATTTTTATGTTGCACAGCCAGATTCTAACTAGCATATTGGACTCACAAAGGGATGCACTTGCAGAGACACTTATTTTGGTTTTCTGGGGCCATTAAGCCCAGGTGATGCCCACAGATGACTGGAGATACCTTCTTCTATTGGAGGTTGTTTGTATTTCAGCATTATCTTATATTTACCAGGAGTGGGCCATTCAAAACAGAGAATTAGTTACAGCGCTCTCCCAAATCGTGCCATTTTTCATTGGTGCCAGTCATCACTGATTAAGGTTGTGTTTTGACACTGACTGTAGGTGTCATGGTTAGTCTCAGCTGCAGAAGGCTCCTTATCACTCCAGCATCTAGACACACTACAGTAAGTCACACCCACCTATATTGACCGTCTCACCAGGGTGATGCTCTTTATACAAACTCTACCGAAGACAAATGCAGCAGACCTTTTCAATCTAGAACAGATGCTTGTCACCTACATCTCACTGGGCCAGTCACACGCGAAGGAACCGCAAATATAAACCACATTTCTCCCTCAGCTCGTCAAATAGTGTCAGCCATGTACTTCATACGCAAAGTAAGGTTGTGATACCAGCAGTATATCTAGCAGTAGTTGCTCGGAGGCAACAACTGTTATTGATAAAAATGCTTAGCATATTAGTATGCAATCTAGGAAAATCAGACATTTAAGGAAATCTTTTTTACCCCTTAGAAACCAGACCCTAAACTAGAACCTTAACCTATTGATTAAATATATGCTGTCAGTATGGAGACAAATTCCTTCATCACTTACCCCTCATCTAATTTTTAAGTCTCACTTTCTTGTTCCAGTGTGTAAATTAATCTGTGATGCCATCTCCTACGATAGGCATCCTGCTGTCCAATAATATTTTTAAAGCTCCTCCACTGGAGTGACCTACAAAAGCATCCATACTCAGAAACCTTGCTATTTTGACCATTACATTTATTTGGCAGTCAATGCTTTCTGAGATGAGGAGGAGAGAGTCAGAGTACTGAGATGACCATGGGTTACTGAAATATCATCTCTTCATCATCACCACATGTTGGAGAGTACATATTGAAAAGTAATGCAATTTAATGAGATTTGAGGGCTCCAAAGCAGCAAATCAAATGACAGAACTTCAAATTAAACGTAACACATATCCTATGTGAATGGACACAAAAGTCAAGGGTTGCTCCATCCTGCTGCCTTGCAAATATCTAAAAAAACAACAGATGATGGACGGAATGCAGAACAAATCAAACATTCATCCCCAGTCAGAGATCTGGGTTTAATCCATCAGTTTTTTTGCTTGCCATGCCTTTCCAGTTCAGACCCAGCCATATGCAAATCAGTCTTAACCCTGTTCCCCTGGGAACAGTCCAGCCCGAACTGCCAGGCCAGGTCTTCCCTGGACCAGAAGCAAGCATCCTGGGACTGGTTTCAGGGTATCACCCTTCATTAGCCAGGCTAGCTTGAATCTGGTGGCATAGCAAGCACGGGACCCACGTCTGGGCATACCCTTCCCACTTGGGGTGACAAATACAAAAACAACAGATGATGGACAGAATGCAGAACAAATCAGACATTCACCCCCAGTCACAGATCTGGGTTTAATCCATCAGTTTTTTTGCTTGCCATGCCATTCCAGTTTAGACCCAGCCATATGCAAATCAGTCTTGACCCTGTTCCACTGAGAACAGTCCAGCCCAAACTGCCAGGCCAGGTCTTCCCTGGACCAGAAGCAAGCATCCTGGGACCGGTTTCAGGGTATCACCCTTCATCAGCTAGGCTAGCTTGAATCCAGTGGCACAGTGAGCAAGGGGTGCAGCGAGGAATTGGCCGGAGTTAGTCCCGTGCAGCTTGCTCCCACCTCGCAGCATATAACCTCACGCTGAGCCGCCAACCTCAGGTTGGTCCACAGGGCTTACACAGAGACTCAAAAAGCAACATGCGATCTTCAAACCTCGTGGGCCAGTGTAAAAGTGAAAAAAGGAAACAAGACAGATCCATCAGCTCATCTAGCCAATTCAGACCACATTCTACCCCTAACCCCAGCAGAACAGCAGGTTGTAACAGCAGTGCATGTGGTGGCATCCTGCTCAGCAGGAGGGGTAAGACCAAGCTGCTTCCAGCCCAAAATCACAACTAAATTATGTTTATTAAAAGACGCCAGGGCTGTGATTTTCTTCAGCAACACCAACATTGAGGGGATCCTCGTCTCGTCCCCCTAAGCCCCGCAACAGTTGTTTTCTCAAGGGCTTCGCCCTCCCAGCTGTCAAGAAGGCAGCTCAGGTTTGGGGACGGTGACCAGGGCCTAGAAGGTAACCTAGCCCCCCTCCCCCCCCTCAAAGAGTGCGACCATACCTCTTTGGGCAAGGAAGAGGCAATGGGTATTATAACCTGACCGCATAATTCTTTTAGTCCCTCGCCCCAAGAGAAAACCAGGGCTCATGAGGCTAAAGCTGCTGAAAGTAACAACATGCTCACAGGTGGGGAGGTTCACCTCAGCGAAGTTCATCACTGGGTGGGAAAAAATTGCTCCACTTGATAAATCAACTAGAGGATGAGGAAATAAAGCGCACCCCATCCACTACTGAGGCGGTCACAGTACACAGAACAGAACATAATGGGACCAGTCCTGCTGACCACTTACTGATGGAAGCTGGGCATCAAGGAAGGAAAAACTTGCAGGAAAGCAAGGCTAACCAAACCGCCCCAGCTGAGGAGGACTCATCTGTCCTCTCTAAAGACCTCTTACTTACACTCTAAGGAATAGGAAAACATGGTTGTCACATATAGTAATGATGCACTGTATAACTCTAGCCCCATTGCGACCGGCATGAAAAAATTATAAGGTCCTCAAGAGTCTCTCTGTACAACAATGCTGGGAACTTTGCAGAGATCAGTAGAGGCATTGAACTTCCAGGCCAATAAAATGGATTTACAGATCAGCCTCCTGATCACACTAGCAAAGTATGTACCTGGAATCAACAAGAAAATCCCTAATTTAAATAGCCTGATCATAAGAGCACAGATGAATGCACATATGGATGCACAGGCCTCAGACCGGGGATGCAACTGCTCCTCAGACCTTGATAAGTTGTCTACTTTACCAGAGAAGATGTCAAAGCTTTTGGATGATCTCAAAGTGTTTGTCAGCAGGGAGCCCCCCCAAAGGTATGGTACCTCTGAAAGAAAGAAGTGACGCTGCTCCTGGAAATCAGTCAGACCGAAGAGAGGTTTCAAACCTGTCAGCAAACAGTCTCCAGCATTGAGGGTACCAGGGTCGTGGCCGGGGCTTGGCAGTCAGTGAACAGCAGCAATAAACCTAATGAGCTCATCTATCAATGTGTCAACCAATGGAACTAGCCCTGTGGATACACACGCCCTGACCAAAGCACCCAGAAACTTGGTAGGTATTATCCTGCAACAGAACAGGAATACAAATGTAAGAAAGCAAGAAAAAGGAAGAGTTGCAACAGAAATCTACTACGGGCCCACACCATGGCAGTCTACCCAGTCTTTCAATCAAGGAAAGGTTTAGCTCCTCCTGCTCAGAATCAGAAACACAAAGAACTCACTAGGGCCTCCGTGAAGGCTTTGGCTGAAGCAGGCCCATTTGGGGGGGGGGGCACCCAAGGGATGCAGCCATCTAATGAGGCAGAAATCGCACAAGAAATAACTTCACAGGATGCCACAAAACTACCAAAGGAGATCAAAATTGAACAAGTAACCATCATAATGGGCATCAGGGTATATGCAAAAACTGGCAATTTGGTCGTTGCCGCAACTCCCACTCGGTCAACAGAACAGGAAACTCTGCCCTCAGGATCACACTCTCACACCGAGGGGCTTTACCCCATCACAGGCGCTGCAATTAATAAAAGGGAAGAAGTACCGGCCATAGACTCAGGAGCCGGGAGGGATATACACAGTCTACAAGTCTTATTCCCCTTAGCCACAAGAGAGATAGGAGATGCTTCTCTACTTGATTACAACTTTGTGAGCCTAACCTCAATGAACTCCATCTCCTCCTTTGGCCTCAGAGAAAAACTGGAAAGTGACCATCAGCCACAGGAGTTAGTCCTCGACAGACACCTGAACAAATTTGAAGAGGTGGCAGACCAAGTGCCCCTGGTGGAAAAAATTAACCTTGAACGCATCCGAAGTACTACAGAGTCCTGCTCAGTACTGGCCCTCGCCACAAAGCAACTAATGGCCTCCTCACTTACCACAGGGGAGGATCGTCTATCTGCCTGGGAAACTTTCACAATATAGGCCCATATTTATATTTTTTGATGCTGACCTGCGCTAATGCAGTTCAGCGTCAAAAAGTTTACAACCGGGTAGCGCCATACCAAGATGCCGGTCGGGCGTCATAGAAAAGGATGCTTGCCGGGTGCGGGAGGCATAGGGGGAACAGGGGGTTTAGCGTCAGAGGATGATACTAGTACATGCAGATGCAAAAAAATGCCTCTGCCCAGATTAGCGTCATTTTTTTACTTTAAAACCCCATGAACATGACTCCTGTCTCGGTTAAGACAGAAGTCATGCCCCCCAGTCCAATGGCCATGCCCAGGGGACTTATGTCCCCTGGGCATGGCCTTTGGGCCCAGTGCCATGTAGGGGGGCCCAAGGTAGGCCCCCCTATGGCACTTCGACAAAGAAAAAATATGTACTTACCCATACCTACCTCTACCATCCTGGCACCCCATCCTTAGGTGCCTTCCTGGTGTGGGTGAGAGTGTCCCTGGGGCCAGGGAAGGGCACCTGTGGGCTCTTTCCATGGTCTCTGACCATGAAAAAAGGCCCAAAGGTCCCCTCCTAACGCCTGCCCTGACCCAGGCGTTAAGCAAGCTTAGCGCCATTATTTAAGGTCCCCATCCCCCTGTGCTCGATTTTTGCACGGGAGATAAATATGGCGCAAGGGCCATACCGTCATTTTCTGGCCAGGAACGCCTACCTTGCATCTCATTGACACACGTATTCACGTCCAGAAAATGACGTGAACTCCATAACTTTGGCGCTAGACATGTCTAGCGCCAAAGTATAAACATGGAGTTAAGTTTGCACTGAATTAAAAAAATTGTGCTAATTCAGCGCAAACAGAGTATAAATATGGGTCATAGTTTTATAATCAATATGCCGTGCAGTCAGGGCAGAGAAAAATATACAAGGACATAAAAAGGCCCCTCCTTAAGGGTGGGGTAATAAGACCAAAAACTGTGATATAATATGGGCCAAAAGGAGGGCCAATCAATTATGGAGAGCACTTAAAAGGTCGACTATGGATCCAAGAATTTTGAACATATTATGAGAGGCAAGAAAAATGCTAAAAAGGGAGAAAAGGAGCTGCCAAAGAGCGACTTGGAACACCTTTTGGGCTAAATTGTGTCAGGACATCAAGACAAACAACACCACCAACTTCTGGCAGACCAGACACGGGAATTGGCAAACCCCACTCAAAAGTAGCTTCTTCCAACATCGCAGAGTCAATCTGGTACCAATTTCTGCTGGATCATTAAAACTTGGCACCTGCCAGGAGCACCCCAGCCTTTTATATCCTTTTCAACGTTCATTACAGGGAATGATCTGAACACAGCTTGGTGCTCTGACTATTTAAAAGTTGCACTGCAACAAATTGCAAAGGGGCGGAAAGAGGGGGATGGCTGGCACAAGGGGAATTCCACCTATCATCTACAAGAAAGCCCTAACATTCTGAGCTGTCCAGCTATCACAGCTCTTCGCCACCGTCTTTCAGAGCAATTGCATCCCCTCATCATGGCAAGGCTCGATATTGGCCCCAATTTTTAAGCAGTGGGTCAAGGGGGATCCTGAGAACTTCCCCCTGGTGGCTTTAATCAATAACAATGCTAAATACTTTGCCCTGGTGTTACTACAGGAGCTGCAGCAGTGGGCAGAGGCAAATGTCATCATTCCTCCAAACTAAACCTGCTTCATAAAGAAAACATGAACTTTAGTTAACATCATGGAACTCTCCCTGTTGACTGATTGGCCAAACTTTTACAGCCACCCTTTCATCAACTACATGTCTGCATTTGACAGAGTCGATCGGAAAAGCTGTGGTGGAAATTGGTCAATCAAAACATCCCAAATGGCCTGCTAAGGGCCCTCTTGCTTCCGCAAACAGAAACATGGGTCAGAATTAAAATCGGCGATGGCTCCCGAATATCCAGGCCACTCAAAAGTACACAAACCTTAAATAGGGCTGCGTCCTAGCTATCACACTATTTAATCTGTTCCTATCTGATCTCACCCCAACATTGAACGCAATTAACTCCCACTTTCCAAAACTAGGTAGCCTCCAGCTTTCGAGCATGCTTTATGCAGATGACCTAGTCCTAATTAGCAGAGCCAAGGTTGGGCTGCAGCGCCTACTTGATGCTACCTTGGCTTACTCCATCAGGAATGGCATGACAATGAAAAGAAAATAAGACAAAAATCCTAGCAGTCTGCGGCCTAAGAAATCAAAAGCCCACATGGTTTCTGGCCCGATATAGAATAGGGCTGGTAAAAAATATTAAGGGGCATATTTATACTCTGTTTGCGCCGAATGTGCGTCAAACTTTTTGACGCACATTCGGCGCAAAACTTGCCCCATATTTAAACTATGATGCCCGACCCCGCGGACGTCAAAAAACCTCTGTGTGTGTCATTTTTTGGATGCGGGAAACCGCCTTGCGTTATTGACATGCAAGGTAGGCGTTCCCATCCAAAAAATGACTTTAAGGCCTGTCCCCCTTATTTGTACTCCTGTGTCATTTTGACGCACAGGAGGGGGCGGGCCTTAAAAAACAGTGCACAGTCTGATGTGCACCGTTTTATAACGCCTGGGTGAGGGCAGGCGTTAAGGGACCTGTGGGCTCACTTCCACAGTTTCAGACCATAGAAGCAGTCCAGAGGTGCCCTTCCCTGCCCCCAGGGACACCCTCTGCCACCCTCGCCCACTCCAGGAGGACACCCATGGATGGGGGGACCCATCCCAGGTAAGTACAGGTAAGTTGAGGTAAGTATTATTTTTTTATTTTTGAAAGTGGCATAGGGGGGCCTAATTTGGGCCCCCTACATGCCACTGTGCCCAATGGCCATGACCAGGGGACAGAAGTCCCCTGGGCTTGGCCATTGGGCAAGGGGGCATGACTTCTGTCTTTGCTAAGACAGGAGTCATTTCAATGGGGGTTGTGCATCAAAAAACAGCGCAAGTCCGGTTTGAGCCATGATTTGTGACTCAAACCTGACTTGCACCATTTTTTGACGCACAACCCCATTTTCCTCTACGCTGGCGCTGCCTGGTTTGAGTCATTTTTTTTTACTCTGACCAGCCCTGTCAATCCTTAAATAAGGCGCCCGCATGGCGCGTAGGAATGGCGTTAGCCGGCTGTACATTTTTTTACGCAAACCAGCGCCGGCGCTGGTTTGCGTCAAAAAGTATAAATATGGCCCAAAGTATCTTCGGGGCAAATTTAAGGAAAGTGGTGCTGCACCCAGTGCAGCCCCACTTTCCTTGTACCCCTTAGCACCCCCTACTGCCACCATGTGTGTGGCGTATTTAAGATACGGCGCACCATGGCGCAGGGTAGGGGGACAATAGCGTCATTTTTATTGGCGCTATTGATGTACTCTGCAGGAGTGGTGCCAAAATGTTGGCGCTACTCCAGCAGAGTCCATAGGGGCCCATTGTATTCAATGGTGTGGCCCCTTTTAACGCATGCTCTGAGCAGGCATTAAAAGTACCGAAAGAAATGAAGCAAAGAAATCTGTTAGATTTCCTTGTGGCATTTTTTCAGCCCCCCTTTGCATACATGATGCCTGGCGCAGGCATAATGTAGTGCAAAGGGTTACAAAGTGGTGCAATGCATGCATTGTATCACTTTGTAAATATGGCGCAGGGATTTTGGCCATCTAACAAAACATTAGGGTAAAAAAATGACGCTAATGTGTCGGTAGGTAGCGCTAGGGGCTCTTAAATATGCCCCATAGTGTTTATTTCTGGGAAAACTGCAGCTTTTGCAAACAGCTTGAAGAAATCAAGAGGAAGGGCAATGCTCTGGCTTTAGGCCTCAGATCTCTTTACATCAAACTGAAGAGAACATCACTCACACTAATCCTGCAGGTGACCCAAGCAAAGGTCCTTCCATCTTTGGCCTATGGTAGCGAGGCACTCAGGGGTTGGTACAGCAATGCTCTGGACAAAGCGCTGCTCAGGGTTTATAGGACAATCTTTCAGATACCATCCTGCACATTGCCTGCCCAGATCAGGCTGGAGTTTAGCATAGTTAAACAGCCACTGGTACGGAAGGGGGCCTAAATGGTGCACTTCCATGAACTTAAAACAGCAAAGGAAGGCTCATTGAGTTATCACCTATGGTCTGAAATCGATACAAAACACAGATCCCTGACAAGGTCTTACGTGCACCAGGCCCTGGGAACTCTTGGCCTAAATAGCACCTGGAAGCAAGCTATCAGTCACCACAAGGTCAAAAAACTGGTTAAATCATCCACACATCTACTGTCCATGCTTGACGACAAGGATTGCCTGTCCAGGCGCAAGCATGCCTGGATGATGATTCACAGTTACTCAAGGCTGAAACCTTAGGGGTACCTTAGTGAACAGTACAGTGAGCGTTCCAAGTTGCAATTCTTGAAACACAGGCTGGGGATACTGCCAATCCTAAGCCACTTTCCCCTTTGGATCAGGCGAGAGATGCAAAATAACTGCAGGTTATGAGACCTGGGTCAGGAAGATATTATTCACATCCTCTGCCTATACCCTGCCATAAGAGAGGACAGGCGCAGGCTTCTACGGAGAAGGTAGACTGAGCGGAGCATAGGCTGTGTTGGCCTGCTTCAACCCATCAGACATTAGGCTGAACTGTGCTCTGGTGCAATCCCTCCAGAGAGCCAAGAAAAGGACTGAGGCCCGAGGCCTAACTGTCACAGGGGAGCGAAGCATTTTAGTTCAAATCAATGCTTAGGCCAAGCTATGAACGTCCCAAGAGGCACAGTTTATAGTTTCACATTCTTTCATTTCCAATGTTAATTAACAACTTCTCTGCCCTCGCACCTCCCAACATTGGTGACCCTGGGGTGCTAAAGTTAAACGGCTAAACATATAAAGCTTCTGACCGCTCCTCCTACGTTAGCATTCACGGTTTATTCTCAGACACTTTGCCGTAGCAAACCCAGCTGCACTAAAGCCAATGTCTGATTTCACGCTGTTTTAAGCTTTGGGGGAAGAAGAGAATCCCCTGTGAACATTTTTGAAACCTTCGATATAAATGGGCTCCTGCTTCTAGGTGATATTGTTTTAATTGCTAATTTTTGTCTGTGCACATCTGATGTATTTTAATTATGGCTTTGTCCGTGTTTTACTTTGCAATGGTTTGCACAAATCAAGCAATAAAGATATATTTTTATTAAGACAAGGTGGGTTTAAAAGGCTTCTGCACGTGCTTGTAGGGAGCAAATTTTACAAATAATTTGTCACTTTTGCTAGGATGTATAATCTTATACAGATTCCACTGCCTTGAGAGACAGGATCTGAATCAGCTTCTTCTTAATTGTGAAGTGGTTGTGCTAACAATGGCAAAATCCTGAGTCAATCTTGAAACAGTTCTCGGGTAAGGAGCACCTGTAACCAACAAATCCAACTTACTGGGAAATGTAGCAGAAGGATGCCCACATAAAAATATTTCAATGTCGAATGATTAAGCTCATCCGAAAGAAACAATAGAAGGATCCTTCAGAGAGACCAGATCGATAGGGTTGCTATGTGAGATTCCGAGCCAAACTGTCAATGATTCAATAGCACCAGATCACCCCAGGATTCTTGAAAAGCACCCACACCGTTCTAAAACCTTCGCTTGCCTGATCCCTCCTTCTATATTACCAATCCTAGTGAGTCTTACAGGACCTCCTTATCACCTTAGGAGATCAGGATGTCCCAGAAACAAATTAGCAGGGCTTATTGGGCACAATGAAGGGATAGCTCTGAAATTGGGTTGAGGTGCTAGAATTTCTTCTAGGTAACTTAAGCAACATATTTACAATATACATTGGTTAGACTTTGAATCTTTCCAGGCTTGTAGGAAGTAAAGCAATTTGTCCAACACTGGTTGATTGGCTGAGGCTCTTTCACCGAAGTCAAGATAGTGGTATGGACAGATGTGGGGACCCAGCCCAGTGTTATTGCATCTCCTTCTACAGGGTAAAGCCTAGGAAGGCCCTGATGAAATGAATCGTCAAGCCCCACCAAATGCCAAGCCTCACAGGACATCATTCAAAGCCTGGCTCTCACAATCAAGGAGAGACCGTAAACGCACAGAACTCCTCAGTAGGTTTACCACCTGGCCACTATTTTATCAGTCTATCCTATATATTTTTCCCATGCCAGTATAAAAAAAAATTGAAAAAAATCAGTGCAATCCGATATCCCCTCCTACACCTCACTCTACCTGGGCCATGGAATGAGTTTCATGACAGTTGATATTGTGTACTGCTAAAACCGGGTGAGGTCACTCGGTTAGTATTTGGTGACTGTGAAGAGGTGGGAGATAATAAGGTAATGTAAGCTAGAGAGGGCTAATTGGAATGGATTCTCATGCTTCAGAAAGTTGATCGGGAATGCAAAGCTCAAGAACTGCAAAGTGGAAATGTGGTTGATGGGAGGTGCAGTGATAAGGAGAAGGGACGACTGCTAGTAGTGTAAATGATTTGTTTAGGAAACGTAGCGCCAATAGTGACGTCACTAGGATATGACGAAGCTTTGACAACACCTTCATGTAGCAGTAAGAAATTGTTCAGGCAAGACAACGCGCAATTCTTTGAAAATATGTGGAATGCCATTCATTTCAAATGCCCTTTTTAATAGTCTGCGTATTGCATTAAGCGTATTCAGTAGTTTAAATATGTGTATTTCTAATACAAGCTTCTTGTTACAAAAAGAGCATGAAGAAGCCTAGCCACGTACTACGCTTGAAGCTGCTTTTGTTGTCACTAGAGGGAGTTGTATTTCCTGTGCTTCCAGAGCTGTGATTTGGTTGCTAAAATACTTCATTATTTGTTGCCTCGATTAGCTCTGTTTTTGTTCAGTTCAAAACACAGCTTCCTTTCTTTCAGGAAATGCATGGTTCTTTGATGAAAATTATCCAGGAAGTTATTTCACAATGACACTGGGACTTCAGTTCTGCGTTTTACCCAGTGTTTATCTCCTCTTCACAGTTGTGGTTAACACACCCCGCGGAGATTATAAATTGCGAATTCAATGTGAACAAAAGGTGGAGTGTTCATTGTACTCCAACATAACGCCAGAGTGTTTTTTTGTTTAACTCTATGTCACATTGGCTAATTCATGCAACGTGAAACGATTCAAAGTATTACACTAACAGCTTGTGTTTAAATAACCAATTTCTGAAATCTAAAAACGTCTCTTCCACCCGTAAGCGTTTACTCGGAAATGTAAAATTTCGTTCAGCTGTAGTCCACTAGAACATTTAATTGTAGTTTAATACTAGGGATCACGTTGAAGAAAATCACCCCTTGAGGCTAGATCATGAAGGAACCACAAGCTCCCTAGCTATGTGAAAATTCGCCTCTAATGTGATAGGTCAAAGTTTAAAGTTAGACTGTTGCAGTCGCTGACGTGTGGTCTTGTCTTACCAGCCTATACCTATCACATCGCTAATACATTATTTCAGACAAGCTCACAGTACACAGCTAGATCGAATCCAAACTATTGGTAGGGCCGGACTGGGGATCCAAGAGCGCCCTGGCAAAAATGCTACAAACCCTGCTTTCTTTTTCTCCCCATGCAATCTTTCTTCCCGTCCGTCCATTCTCTTTCCCCATGTCTCTCCTCTCCTTCTCCCTCTCTGAATACTTCCTCTCTGCCTTACCTCCCTCTCTTTCTCTCTTGAAGTCTTCTTGTGCCTGCTACAATTAACCTCCAGAGCCTGGGAAAGCTGACAGAGGCACCAGGAGTGGTCCTGGGCTTTCAAAACCTGCCTCCAAGAGCCACAGTCCACCAGGGAATTGCTTGGCCGTATAAATGGCCTGTTTGGCCCTGCCTCATGGGTCTTCCTGGCTTCTCCTTCCATCTCCCAATCAGTCATTCCCTTCCCCTTGACAATCCACAGAGTCTTTGATATTCTGGTTGTTTGAGCATCCTCATTTTCTGATTAACCCCGCACGTGGCCCACTCCAATTCGTGTAATTCCACATAAACATTTATGCATAAACTTACACCAGCTGTGTTTGCATTTTGCTTTGGGAATATTTGGCTACAGTTTTATTACATGCATGGATTCATATGTTACATCATCGACCTCATAAATCACAGGGGTCAGTCATAAATCAAGATGACAAGGCCATAAAATATTATTACAGTATCATAACTCATTTTGAGTGCTACAAGTAATTCTTGATATGGTCATAAATCATATTTAGGAGACGGTCATAAATCACTGTTGACAGGTGTTGATAGGTCATTCATCATCTCTGCAATAGATAAATCATTTAGACAGGATCATAAACCTTTGCTGCACAACAGGTCATAATAGTCAACATTTGACATGTCCTAAATCATCTCTGCCATATATCAATCAAGTCCTTGTCAACTGCTTGACATAATTCTGGCACCTTTTTTTATTGAGGCCATCCCCCATACCGCTTTTTGGGGTCATAAAGTTTTGTTGGTCTTTTGTTGGTTCTTTTCCTGATCATGAGGTGGGTAGCCTCTTACTGTTGTTAGGCTCAACTCGTTACCTTGTGTGTCTATTTAGTGCCCTGCCAACCGTCAGGTCTGGGCTGTGAGTGCTGTGCTCCGCTGTCCCTGCCCCACAAATGTACCTCCTGCAGGGGCAGCACTGTTCCTATTAACCCCCTGTTCCCCAGCTGAGGGTGCGGTGATGTCCCCCCTTAAGGGGGTTTACAACAAAACTTGTCTCACTGGGCCATCATTGGCCCGGTGTCTTCGCTTCATCATTGACACACTTTTTCTTCCCCTTTAATGGTGTGGGAGCAGGGCACCCTTCCCCTAGTTGGTTTGCTGCTAAAGCAGCTTAATCCGGTAATGTCTGGGTCCCCGGCAGCTGTTATTGCACCGATCCCTGATGCCCCCTTCGGGGACAGCCTCTGCCAGTCTTCTACTACGTGTGAGCCTGCGTCACAGCTGATTGACTCTCCGGACTCCCTTCTTTCCATACCTCCCAGCAGTTTGGCCTCCCCGTTCTCTGAATCTCTTGACTACCTTCCATCTTCACCTCCCAGCGATTTGACTTCCTGGCTATGTCATTCTATCAACTGCCTTCCA
The DNA here is from genome assembly GCF_031143425.1 of Pleurodeles waltl. Taxonomy (NCBI): domain Eukaryota; kingdom Metazoa; phylum Chordata; class Amphibia; order Caudata; family Salamandridae; genus Pleurodeles; species Pleurodeles waltl. The sequence continues at coordinate 1,550,270,566 of NC_090440.1, forward strand.
TCCTCTTGTTCCATGGGTTTGTTTAGAAGGTTGTCAGCCTTACTCCAGGCCAGATGTGCTAAACATAAGCCTATATCCCTTTATCAGGACCTCAGTGTTAGCTATTTACAACCATTTCCCGGCAACTACCACTACTTAGATTATCACCGAGTGGCTATTACAAACAACAATTTAAAGACATAAGTGCAGATTATTAAAGATTCACAAGGGTGTTCATGCAATGGAAAGCAGCGTGAAAGATAACATTGATCAATGTTTGCGAGCAAAAGCTGTTTGCAGCAAAGGTCTCTGAAAGGGCAGAACTAAATGTCATTGTGCCACATAGCATGAATACCCTCATAATGCATGCAAAGTGGGCATAATAGGTTTCGTACTGTGCAGGAGTTAACACAAACCCATTCCTGCTAATGTTGCATAAGGTAGCAAGGACCTAGCATTTCGTGGAATACTAACACCAAATGAATATGGGCTCAAACAGACAAAGGGTAAAAGTAGGACAAGGTGATATCAAGTGATTTTTCAATGTTAAATACATATCACAATCTTTAAAAGTACACGTTATGCAACATAACCTTTGCACTATGGCAGCCGCGGCCTGTCCGTACTGAGGGGCCACACCCCACTACCTTTCTCTGACGTGAAGAGTAACTGTCAAACTGAACAAAAGCCAGCCTGACAGACACTCTTCTTGTTCAGGTCAGGCAGCCAGGATCTGAATATGTGCTAAATGCGAAGACTCCTGGCTGCCTGAGCAGAACTTTGCTGGGCTGAAGAAGTGACATCAATGTGGGCGTGACCTCTTCAGCCTGGCAAAGGTGCCTCGAGGCCCTCTCCCTCATGACGAGGGGGAGCGTCACATATTCCTTCATACCTGGGTGCTTCACTTTTAACCCCCAAAGCGCCCATGGCCGAATGTCTATCACTGACACCTTGTCACAGAGAGGGGTGGGGGTCAGAAGTCTCACTGACCCCATCCCACTCTGTGATGAAATTGGGACTGCTGTCTTCCCTCCATGAGCGAAGGCAGCAGTCCCATCTCTCCTGGGACCTCTGAGACTTCCTGTTGGAGCTGCTGAGGTAAGTTTATTTTTTTATTTTTTATTTATTTGTACCTTTTATGTTTTATGTTTGGTGCGTGTGTATGTATGAATGAATGAATGTATGTGTATTTGTTAGTGAGTGTTGTGAATAGGTGTGTGAGTGCATGTGTGAATGAATGCATGTGAGTGAGGTGTATGTGTGCATGTGTGAATGAATGGATGGGAGTGAGGTGTATGTGTGCATGTGTAACCTCCCCTATCCTGCCCCCCTCACTCGTAAAATTACCAGCCGCTACTGCACTTCGGCATTATGTTAGATCTAATTTTGCATCATGTCATTGTCTCTCAGTGTGTGGTAATATGACTCTTCAGTAAATCTGATTTGCCAGTTCACGCAACACAAACAGTTTCACACAGAATTGCTTAAATCTTAGTACATCTGGTTCCTTAATGCACATGTTCATACCCTTAAAACCTTCCCCTCCAACCTGTCTAAGAAAGACTGCCTTCACTCATTAGGCACCTGAGCCTTTTCTCTTAACATATACAATGTTTGTCATGCCACCACCCCAAGCTCTCCTCTTTGGGGGAAAGATCTCACAGTTTTGCTTTACTTCAATGGTCTTTGCAGCTTGATATCTCAATAAACCATAGCTGTCAATGCTGTCCAGAAAAGGCCATGTAAAAGTGGTAGGTCAAAGTGTGCAGTTAGGCGCAATCCCTGGATCATTGTCTCACATACCTAAATTTATCAAACAGCTAATATATTTTTCAGTTAACTCTGCCTCACTCCTACATCAAACAAATCCTCTTGGGACTGCCACCCCAACCCTTTTCCCTATGTAGTCATTTGCTTCAGGCTGATAACTCTCATTCTCATCTGAATTCTAGCTATTGTAGTCTTGCAACTCCTTTCTCTCCCTAATTCCTAGTGGGTTGACATCCTGGTAGTTTGAGTCTCCCAACTCAATCCCTTCACACTTTCCAGCAGGAGGCCCTCCTTGGTCATTTGAGCCTCTCAACTCCATTATACCCAGTCTTCTTGGTTTCTGTCTTCGGTCCTCTGGTAGCCTGACCAGGCTGAAACAATGATAGCCAGCTTGTTGGAGGAGGCACGTTCTGGTTGGCTGAGGTCAGGCTCTAGACAGCCAGAACCTACCACTCCCACCAGGGGTGGGTGATAACACTGACTGTATAACCTGCACCCACCCTTGGGTAGCTTGGCACAGAGCAGTCAGGCTTCTCACGGAGGTAATGTGTAAAGTACTGGCAGAGCATGTCCACACAATAAGTACACTTATCGTCATAAACAAGACATCACACGTGGTGTATGTAAATAAAGCTGCCTGAAACTTAATGCTGGTAAAAGAGAGGTGCTGATTGTGGGGAAACAGCCATGTATCTGGTCCACCACATGGTGGCCAGATGTGTTGGAACTTATCCCAACTCCAAATCCAAAATCAATAATTTAGGAATATGGTTTGACAATACTCTTGCTTTTGATCACAGGATTGTCAGCCTTGCAAGGGGCTGTTTTGGCATCTTAAAGATGCTCCCTAAGCTCCTGGGGTCACTCCCGGATGTGGCCAAAAAGAGAGTAGTCCAAACTCTACTGGTGTCAAAGCAGGTGTTAAAAGGAGGCACACCTTTGGTTACAATGGGCCCTTTTGTACTGTTCGGGGTCAGCGGCAAACTATTGGCGCTAACCTTGAACAGTACATCAGTAACGTAAAAAATGTTGACGCTATTGCCCCCTATCCTTCACCTGGTACACTGTATTTTAAATATGCGCACACATGGTGGCGGTTGGGGTGCACTAAGGGGCGCAAGAAAAGTGGCGCTACACTGAGTGCAGCACCACTTTTCTTAAATCTGCCCCTATGTTTCTGCCACAGAATTATGAACTCGAGGGATCCTTGCTATTTAAATCCTCTGATCAAACCTTATCATCCTAATTGTTGTTTGAGGACTTCTGTTGCTGCTCTGGCTATAGTTCCCAGGACAACTAAACCATGTATGGGAGGTTGTTCCTTCTGATATCTTGCCACAAAACTGTGGAATTCTCTTCTTGTGGATCTGAGGCTGAAATGATCTGCAGTAATCTTCCAGAAAAAAATATAAACTTTTTTTTTACAATCTTAAAACTTTCTTTCTCTTAGGCAGTGCAGCTCAGGTTACTGTTGAAGTGTGAAGTCTCAGCGCGGGGACACTCCAGTTGAAGTAACCATTGCACTTAATAAATGAAATGACATAACAGATAATATAAAGTTTGTATTCACATGAATTAACACCACGTAAACATCATGGAAATTTGGGCATATATCACATTCATAAATATCACTAATAGTAAGAGGCCCAACAGTGTTAATATGAAATCAGCAGAATGTACATGTGAGAAAAATAAGACTTTCCCTCCCCACACCCACATGTTGTACCATCGCATTGGCAGCACAAGACCCACACCACTGATCACCCCAATTCAATATAAAACAGTGGTAGGATGCATCTCGGTTCCCAACAATAGCAGCAACTTTTACATACAGAGACTATAGTACTTTTGAAACACCTATGCGGCCTTGGCCGCACCAGTAAACGTCAATGTCAACCACAATAGTAAACAACATGCACGGCAATGCTGCCGTGCTGTGAAATCAAGCCCAGACTCTTGCTCCCACACATTCACTGTGCACCACTTTGCTGTGCCACAGACGTCAGCCACGCTCGCCTACACGCACTCGCACACACTCGCTTCCAGCACCCTAATGCAGTGCTCTGACAGCCGGCAGGTGAGATGTAAATGAGGTCATAGACCCCTCTTGGATCCAAACCTTCATCCATCGTCCAACCAATTCCCGCCCCCTCAGAGTTAGAAATGAAGCAACCGTTTCCCAGATACTAAGGACCAGATTTAAAGAAAAGTGTCACAGCATGGTGCTGTGCCAAAATTGCCAGTGGCGGGCTGCATCACTTTAGAAACGCAGGGATGCGTATTTAAGGGAAAACGGCACACCACTGCATTTCCCACTGCGCTGGTGCTAAACTTAGCTGCCAACGCAGGCATCCTTGCACCATCTTGCAAGGATGTCTGTTTTGAGGGGTGTGATTGTTTATGTGCAGGAAGGTGTCCCTTCCTGCACATAAACAATCACTAATGGCGCTTTGGCACTTCTGTGTGTGCTGCACAATGCGGCACGCACAGAAGTGCCAAAGCGTCATTTTCAAATGATTGTTTATGTGCAGGAAAGGACACCTTCCTGCACATAAACAATAAATTCTGGCATTTTGCTGTCTCTATGCGTGCGGCAGAATGCAGCACGCATAAAAAAAGCAAAAAATGAGAAAGAATAAAAGTATTCATTGCGCCCTGCTAACGCCAACCCTAGGGGTGGCGTTTGATTTTGCCGCTGCCTCAGGTTTAAGAGATTTCATAAATCTGAGGCAGCATCAAAATGCAATGGCTGTTGCTGTGGCACGCCCGCAGCAACACCCATTGCAATCCCCTTCCACGCACAGTGCTGTGTTGGAAGAAGCCGTATTTACAAGGTGGCGTTAAGCCACAAAAAGTGGCTTAACACCACCTTGAAAATACGGCATTGTGCTTAAGAGTGTCACAAAAAGTGACGCTCCTGTGGCGCTAGGGGCCTTGAAACACAGCCCTACCTCGCTTTCAACCTGTGGTTACACTTAGTCAAGATCCCAAAGGCAAATGTACGGGGGAAGTAGGAGAGAATGGCAGATCAGGCATCAGTTGACAAATTAAGGTTTGGTCCCTACTCGGGAAGTTCACTCAGGGGTCTCTACACTGGCCTTCCGGTACAGGCCCCAGTCTGCAAAGCAGAGGGGGAGGGTAGCCTTGGAATGTTCACAGTGGCACCCAGCCAAGCCAGATGATCCACTTCACAGATAGTTACCACTTCAGCATCTCCCAGGACAGGAGGCACTACATCTGGGGCACTATGACTTGGACTGCCCCAGGCATCCCGTTGCACAAGAAGAGTTTACCAAATTCTATGCCCTTCTGGTATGGGGACATGGTCTGGTGCGCGATAACCTGCATCACATCAGACACTTCCGAACCCAGATGCAAAATGCTCAGTGCAGGGCCTCCCTCGGATGAGGCCCAAAGTCTGATGCGCAATGACTTGAGTCGCATCAGACAATCCCAATTGCACACGACAAGTTACCAATCCAGTGCATCCCTGAAATGAGGCACAACGTCTGGTGTACGATGACTTGACTCACATCACAGACAAACCCACTGTACACAAAAAGTTACCATTGCTGTGCCTCCCTGCAATGAGGCACAATGTCTGGTGCGCGATGACTTGAGTCGTACCAGACAACCCCACTGCACATGAAAAGTTACCACTGCCCTGTCTCCCTGGAATGAGGCACAATGTCTGATGCACGATGACTTGAGTCCCTCCAGACAATCTTGCTGCTCACGAAAAGTTACCACTGCTGTGCCACCCTGGAATGATGCACAATGTCTGGTGCACAATGACATGAGTCACAGCAAACAATATAGCTGTACACAAAAAGTTTCCACTGACATGCCTCCCTGGAATGAGGCACAACATCTGGTGCATGATGACTTGAGTTGCACCAGGCACTTCTAAACACACAGTCAGTTCCCCTTCCATACCTCAATGGAATGAGGCACAATGTCTGGTCAGCAATGACTTAAACCGCACCAGACCAATCCAGTCACCCACACAGAGATGCCAGTTCAGCGGAACCGCATGGGACATGTAGGAGACTGGCCTGGTTTGTAGTGGGTACCTAAGGTACTTACACCTTATACCAGCTCCAGTTATCCCTTATTAGTGAAATGTAGACAGTGTCTAGAAGCCAGGGTCTCTAGGGGTAATGTGGATGAGCAACCAAGGCCTATTTAGGAGACATGCAAAGCTCATGCAATACCACCGTAGTCACACATTACTCACACACATGAAAGAAAATACTCAGTGTTGCACAAAAAAAGTATTTTATTTTGGTGACACAAATGCCAAAATACCATAGAGACTATACACCCTTAGGAGGTAAGTAATACAGAAATTATATACACTAGTATGCAGAAATAGCTGTGAAAACAGAAAACAGCGCCAACAAGCCTTGGCACATGCAGTGCTCGCGATTAGAAGAAAATGGCACTGCCCAGGACCAGGAGGGATCTGGTGCACTCTAGCCAGGAGGCGGAGTCAGAGGGGGTGCTCAGCAACTCAAAGAGCCCTCAGAAGACCAGGCAATGTGCACAAGAGTCCCACAGCACGAGGATAAAAAAGGTGCAAAAGGAGGCCCACGCAGCACTACATAAAGGGATCCCACGCTGCCTCAGAACCACTCAGGAGGCTGTGCATCACAGGAAGGAGAGCTGGGGACTGGAGCTGCATGGTGCTTGAAGACGTTTGTGGAAAGATACCAGCAAGGCTTGGCAACTGCAAAACATGCAGTGCATGGGAGTACTGTCTTGTGTGGGGAGGCAAGATCTTACCACCACCAAAGTTGGACAGCTAGACGTCAGGACCACTTCGGTCCACAACCTATGATGCTGAATCTATGCACTTCATCAGGAGGGGGGACCCTAGCCACCACTTGTCACTGCAAAGGGGTGCCTGCTGAAGCAGGGAAGTGGCTCCTTCACTTCAAAGGAGAATCCTTCATTCTTCTGGTGCAGGCTGAGGCTAGCTGGCCCCTGAGGATGCACAACCAGGAAACAGTTGCATTTGCTGGCAGGAGCTGAAGATATAATGTTGCAGAAGTCATCTTTGCTTCTGTGTTGCAGTTGTAGAGTTCCTGTAGGGTCCAGATGCAGTTTCTTCAGTAAGAGGGATGCAGAGGATCCCTGCTGGAGTCTTGCAATCCAAATTTGAAGAACCACCGAAGAGAGAGACCCTAAATAGCCCTGAAATGGGAATTGGTCAGCTTCACAGGTAAGCACCTATCAGGGGAGGGCTCTGACGTCACCTGCTGGCCCTGGCCATTCAGATGCTCCCGGAGTTCCCTGCCACCTATAAATCCAAGATGGCAAAATCACATGGACCCTCTGGAGGAGATCTGAGCACCACCCCTGGGGTAGTGATGGACAGGGGAGTGGTCGCTCCCCTTTCCTTTGTCCAGTTTCGCGCCAGAGCAGGGACTGGGGGTCCCTGAACCAGTGTAGACTGGATTATGCAAGGAGGGCACCATTTGTACCATTCAAAGTATTTCCAGAGGCTCTTGGAGTCTACCCCTCCCATGCCTGTAACACCTATTTCCAAGGGGAGAGGGTGTAACATCCCTCTCCCAAAGGAAATCTGTTGTTCTGCCTTCCTGGGCTTGAGCTGCTCAAGCAACAGGAGGGCAGAAACCTCTCTGTGAGATGGCAGCAGCTGGGGCTGCCTGGAAAACCTTAGAAGGCTGTAATGGCAGTATTCAGGGCCCTCTAAGGAGCCCCCAGAGTGCTTGGAATCATACAACTAATGCTTGCAAAAGCCTGGGGGATGATTCCAACATGTGTGATACCAAACATGGCCATATTCGGAGTACCATTGTGAAGCTGTACACAGGTAGTGACCTATGTCCAGTGCACGTGTAAAATGGCGTCCCCGGACTCACGGAGTCCAGGAAAATGGTCCTGGATGTCATGGTGCACCTCTACTAGTGCAGGGGTGCCCTGACACACAGGTACTCTGCACCCAGCTTCAGGGTTGGAAGGCCTGACATATAGGTGACATATAAGTAACCTGGTGCAGTGTAAATGGCAGTGAAAGGGTTCATGCACCATTTCACACCGGCTGCAATGGCAGTCCTGTAGAAGCCTTTGCATGGGCTCCCTATGAGTGGCAAAAGAAATGCTGCAGCCAATAGGGATCCCCTGGAGCACCAATGCCCTGGGTACCTAGATACCATACACTAGGGACTTATAAGGGGGGAAACAGTATGCCAATTTTAGATGAAATACTGAGCTACCAGTATGCAGTGACAACATTTAGAGGAGAGAGAGCATAATCACTGGGGTCCTGGTTAGCAGGATCCCAGTGAACACAGTCAAACACACTGATATCAGGCAGAAATTGTGGGTAACATGTTAAAAAGAGGGTACTTTCCTACAGGGCAGAATGTGGCACTGCTCCAGATACACCCCCACCTCCAAGGGGTGCAGCCAGTGACACGGACACTGCATGCAATGAGTGTGCAGTCGGTTGTTGCAAGACATAAATGTGGCACACTCAACAACAGTGGGCCATGTGGGGTCCTGCAACCAGTAATCATTTCGCTACCAACCAAATGCTAATGCATGACATGGCCCCACGATGAAAAGCTACACTCCATGAATGTAGGCTGTACTTTGAAGGTTGCACACCATGCAAATCCAGTCTCCACATCCAATACTTAGTTCAACGCTCACACTGCTGCTACGAAGTGGAATCCAGCAGGCGACATAGATGATTATGAAGGCACTGCCCCCAGATGACACTGTAGATGATGTAGATCCCTTTCAGGAGGTCTTTGATGTCCCTGACACCTCCATGCAGAACAGGGGGCAAGCCAACAAGCCCTGGAAGAGCACACTTCAGAGTGTCACACTGCAGCAGGCAGTGTACCCAGGTCAGCCACGATGCAGGAAGGGTGCATGATCCCTTCACAGGACAGTAAATACTCCTGTGCACAACAGATTCCACTGTCAGTGTGCACCACGCAGTACGGGCACTCCATCCTGTGCTCCTGCAAGTGTATCTCTGAATTGCTGAAGAGTGGTCCTCTAGCTATACTGAAGTGGGCCTTTGAACTACAGATGTCTGCCTTAAATTTCAGTCCTGCCTGCCTGGGGCCCTGGAATGTAGATCCTTATCTTTAGTGGTGCCATGATCTGACTCCAAGATGCCAAGTGTCAAAACCTCTCCCTCAAATCTATCCAGGCAGGTCCTCAGATGGCAGCGGTCTGTCGTTTCCGTTGTCCAAGTTTTATAGCTGTCACTGGGGAATGCACAGATGTGTTTTGCCCCAGCCCCCAGTGAAATGTAGCTTGAATTGAAAAGGCACGCAAAAGGGATATTAGAACACAGAAATGCCCACTTTTTAGGAGTGGAATTTCCAAGGTAATACTGACAAAACTACTTTTACCATTGGAAAGGGTTTGTCATTGTGAATCTAATGATTGTGAACATGAGGCTGCTCCACTGCAATCCACTATTGCAGCTAGAATTAATTATAAACTTGCTTTCGATATGAACCTACCGGCAGAGCAGCTCTCAATGGCAGTGAAAAACACATGGGCATTCTTCACTCCCTGGGCTCATATGCCTTGGCACATGCACCAGCCTACAGGAACAGGCTGGACACAAGCTTTGAGCACACCATAAAGGTACACGTGCACCCATACAGTCCTGCTGTGTCATGCTCAATACATATATAAAAACACCAATGTGCTAGTGTGCTCATACTGGCATGCCATGCTAGGCTCAGTATATACATGAAAACATAAATTTGCAAGTGTGCACACAGAGGCAAGCCATGGCAGGGCAGTACGTACATGAAAACACTAAAGTGCAAGTGTGCACATATAGGAAAGACATGCCAGGCTCAGTATATACATGAAAATACCAATGTGCAAGTGTGCACATTCTGCTATGCCATGCCAGGCTCAGTATATACCTGAAAACACCCATGGCATGTGCAAAAGTATACATGAAGGCAAGCCATGTCAGGCTTAGTATATACATGAAAACACCAATGTGCAAGTATGCAAATACTGGGAGGTGCTCCGTCCTATACATATGTCAGGAGGCCGCGTGTGCACTTTCACACTGTACTTACAATGGGAACGTGCCCAGGCTCTAAGGCCACTCCGAGAGGATCAGCAAAACCTCAAGGAAGAGGCAATCTACTCATAAGTAAAATTCACGTGGGGGTTCTTCCCTACCATAGCATGTGACACCCTTGCATTCCTCCCCTGCCTACCATCTGCTCTACAATCCGGGGGGTGCTCTCGAGGTACCACAAGGTCTACTCAAGGCTGGCCTCAGTGGGGAAGACACAACCCTCAGCATAGGCGCACATGCGCCTCTACAGGTCTGCAATACCAGGCCCAATACATGTTGGTCCGGCCACTCTGGTGGGTGGAACACTCAGGGCAACATCCCACTAGTGGCCAGAGCAGTACCTGCCTCGGGTATGTGGTGTACCTTTTTACAGGGCACTCCTGGGTAAGACACCTCAACCAATCATGTAAGCGCAGTACAGTGGGAAAGCGCCCAGAGTCCTAAGGTCATGCATAGTCAGCAAAAAACTGGGAGGAAAAAGCTAAAAGTTTCAGGGAAATCCCCTAAGAAGGGCCATGTCCAACACAGCTCTTCACAAATGTCAATGGTTCCTTACAGAAAGCTTACAATTAACCTTTTAACAAACCCTGTCCAGCACCCAGAACAACCCCCTTATGAAGTGTTTGCACTGGCCCACCCACATTTTCCACAATGGCTCCTTTCACCTCCAGCAACTATCACCTTTCATAAGGCCCAGTTCCATTCAACGTTGCTCTTGCCACAAATGTCTGATAAGCAATATGAATGCCAGCATTGTGGTGCATACATGTAGGAAAGTAGCCTCTTTCTAGCCTGGTCAAACCCCACTATTGGCCAGTTTGTCAGTGTGTTTGACTGTGTTCACTGTGATCCTGTTAACCAGGACTACAGTGACTGTGCTCTCTCTTCTAAATTTGATTGCTGGTAACTTTTTATTCCCACAATTGGCATTCTGGCACCCTCATGGAAGTCCCTAGTATATGGTACCTATGAACCCAGGGCATTGGGATTCCATGGGATCCCTATGGGCTGCAGCAGTTATTCTGCCACCCATAGGGAGCCCATGCAAAGGGTTTTGCAGGCCTGCCATTGCAGTCTGCGTGACCTTGTGCACGCACCCGGTTGAACTACAGGTCACTGCAAGTCACCCCTATGGTAGGCCCTCTCCGCCCAGGGGCAAGGGTGCAGGTACCTGTGTGTGAGGGCACCCCTGAACTAGCAGAGGTCCCCCCATGAACTCCAGCCCCATTTTACTGGACTTTGTGAGTGTAGGGACGCCATTTTATATGGTACTGGACATAGGTCACTACCTATGTCCACCTACATAAAGGGAACTCCGAACCTGGGCATGTTTGGTATCAAACATGTTGGAATCATACCCCAATACTATTGGAAGCATTGGGAGTATGATTCCAGGCACACCCTAGACAACTCTAACATGTCTTCAGTACGTAGCACCTCTCAGAACATGGGTTCTCACTATGAGGACCTTACCTTCCAGGAACTGGGGAAGTGTGTAAGGGACAGGAAACTGAAGACAAGGAGGAACCCTACTAAGAGAATACTCTTGGGACATCTCCTCCAGGATGACCAGGATCAGGCTATTAACCAGGAGGAGGGGGAGCAGGAGATAGATTCTAACCCTCAGTGTTAGAAAGAGAGGATCTGGACACTGAGGAGGGTCAGGAGGGTCCCTCAGAGGATCACAGGGTCTCCAGTAAACCCCCTGGTGCAGCTGGGAGCACTACAGGTGGTGCCAAGGATGGCCATGTTAGTAGGCGCCCCTTTGTTCCAGGGTACTACTGCAGAGGGTTGCCAAACCTAGGGACAGATCCTCATCCTACCACTCTTATGTCACCTCTGTATCAGAGGGGACAAACTGCTCAACTCCAGAAGATGACTCCTGAGATAGGGAACTTAGGAAACTGAGGCTTGAGGAGGCCAAGCTGAGGCTGCAGCAGATACAGCTAGTCCTAGACAGGAATGCCTTGGCAGTGGATAGAGAGAGGCAGGGATTGGGGTTAGCATCCCATAGTGGCAGCAACTTTGGTTTCAGGGAACCTAGGGTCAGGGAGGACTCTTTCGATTCTAGAAACCTTAGCAAAGTTGTTCCCCCTACAAGGTGGGGGATGCCATCCTTGAGTGGTTCTCTTTTCTGGAAAGGGCCTGCAAAGTTCAGAGGGTCCCCAAGAGACAGTGGGCTGATATCCCTTGGCTCTTCTTCTATGACAAGGGTAGTGATAGGCTTCCTACTGTCAGAGAGGAGGATGCTGACAACTACACAATTTTAAAGTCTGCTCTGTTAGATGGATTTGGCCTTGCCACTGAACAGTACAGAATTAAGGGCCAGATGTAGGAAGGCTTTTGCGCCTCGCAAACAGCGTTATTCGCCATTTGCGAGGCGCAAAAGCCCTTACGCAATGCAGAAACACATTTTGCGAGTTGGTACCGACTCGCAAAATGTCTTTCAGACTCGCAAATAGGAAGGGGTGTTCCCTTCCTATTTGCGAATCGCACCGCGATGTAGAGTTGATTTGTGACCGCGAAAGCGGTCGCAAATCAACTCGCAGTTACCATCCACTTGAAGTGGATGGTAACTCATTCGAAAACGGGAAGGGGTCCCATGGGACCCCTTCCCCTTTGTGAATGCTCACAAAAACATTTTTTCAGAGCAGGCAGTGGTCCTATGGACCACTGCAAACTCTGAAAAAAAACTAAACTAAAAGGTTTCGGTATTTTTTCTATTTGCAGCTCGTTTTCCTTTAAGGAAAACGGGCTGCAAAGAGAAGAAAAAAAAAACTGCTTTATTGAAAAGCAGTCACGGACATGGTGGTCTGCTGTCTCCAGCAGGCCACCATCCCCGAGAGTGCAGGGACTCGCTATGGGGTCGCAAACTGCGACCCACCTCATAAATATTTATGAGGTGGGTCTTTGCGACCCCATAGCGAGTCGCAGAAGGTGTCTGAGACACCTTTCTGCATAACATTTTGAGAGGTGCAAATTGCGAGTCGCTGGGACTCGCAATTTGCACCTCGCAAAATGTTTTCTACCTACATCTGGCCCTATGTTCAGGGAGACCAAGCAAGATTCCTCCCAAGACTGGATTGGTTTTGTGCACTGCTGTCAGGAAAACTATTGCCAGTGTTGTTAAATTCTTCCCCCAGCAAAAACGATTCCCCTTTTCCTTGTACTAGTGTTGGTTGCAGCGGTGTCCTCACTCCCGGTGGCTCTTGCGGAGGCTGTTCTTAGAACTAGCTTCTTCAGGTTTAACTGCCACTTAAGATGGCAGCCGCAAATCTTTGTGAGGTCAGCGCTCTAGTGTTTCTACCTTTGTCTCGGGTTGAAGCTTCCCTCCAGCTGTTTCTCTCTGGGAGCTGTGCACTTCAACTGTCATCTTAGGAGAATGAGCAGTGTTCCTGAGGTGCTTCGTTTCATAGAGAATTCTTCCAGTTTTGAGTAATTAATTATTTTTCTTGTTATGGTGTTCACACCAGCTACTTGTTGAAAATCTTCCTTCTTCCAACAACTGGCTATCGGCAGTTTCAGGAGAATTAGTTTGGGCTTAACAGAACTTCAAGCAACTGCAGTAAGGAATCCTTTTGTGTGATTTCCAGACTTGCCAATATATATATATGTACATATATATATTCAAAAACTCTTCGCCTTGCAGACTTGCCAGTCTTAAGAGACAAACCTCAGTGCTCCGATTAATTCCTAGAGACTGTGATTGAGAAAACTGAACCTTGGAAAGGAGTTTACGTTTCCTGTAAAAGACATTAGTAGCTTGTATATTTGTGAACCTTTTAGCTGTTCTCCAGAGAACCTTGGATACCTCTTACTCCTGGAGAAAAGAAGATATTGAGTTAACATTGTTCTCTAAGAGAGAGGCTAGTCTCTCAAAAGATCCAGGTTAGGAGAACAATAGAATTGGGTGAATGTGAATGGCTGCACAGTTGAATGTGCAGTAGGAATGTACTTATCTATGCTCTTATCACCCGACTGCAGGTACTTCCTTTAAAGAAATCCCAATAAGAAGAAAGGTGCAAGTTACAGAAGCACACACTGAATATCCTATTGTCAAGTGGGAAACAAAGGCTCGAACTGGATCTGGAGGCAGTCCCTCTTTTTCTATTCCCATTCCCCTTTCCCCTTAGCAGATGCAGGGTTCTGATAATCAGTAAAGTCTGAGCATGCATCTGTTGGAGGGAGTTGGGTAAAAGGCATCTACTCCTGTGGAAGTTTGTTTTAATGGGTAATCTCCTGACAGATTGAAGTGCCTAAAAAATACTTATTTCTACCCGAGCAGAATGGCTGAAGGTGTAGATTTTAATGCCTTGGCGGCACTAATAGACAAAATGCAAAAAAGTTAACCCTTGCCCTAGATGAAAACAAGAACTTGAGAGAGGGAATAAAAAAATCCCATGTTGCGACCCAACAGCTCATGAACAAATTAAATAACTTCACTTCTGGGAATACCGCTGGGACTAGTGGGGTTTCAGGTAAAACCTTCCCTATCTCTACCTCAGAAATATCCACACAAGTCATTAATTTCATCTCCCCTATCATTCCCCTAACCCCACCTGAACATTTTAGTGGAGATCCTTACAAGGGGCAGATATTTTTAACCCAGTCCCCCTTACACTTCCTTTGTTGACCCATTATTTTTTTACAGAGGATCAGTCAAAAACAGCATTCATTTTGTCTTATTTGAATGGAGATGCGGCTTCATAGTCCATGCCTTTGGTGTCACGAAATGACCCTAAATTAAATGATTATAAGCTTTTAAAACCGAATTCCTTCAAACTTTTGACCGTAGAACAATTTCCCAAGCCACAGATAATGAATTACTAGACTTAAAACAAGGTAATAGGGATTTGATTTCTTATCTGGCCCAATTCAACAAATTATTTGTAGAGACTGGTTGGCCTGAGAGCAAAATGGCTGTTTTTTTTTTACTGAGGTTCACGAGAAGAACTAAAAGATGCGCTAGCCCAGATTCCAGATCGACATCCTGATGTGTCAAAATTAATTGATCTAGTCTTACAGATTGATCAGCGTCTGTTTGAAAGAAAAGCTGAACGAAAGAGAGAATTTCGTCCTATCCCGCCACACTTCGACAGGAGTAAAGTGGAAAGTATCAAGACCTTCGAGACACAATCTTCGGAAGAGCCAATGCAAATCCGCAGTGGTAGAGGTTCCCTGTCTAAAGAGCAAAAGGACAAGTGAAGATTTAAGAATCTATGGGGGTCATTACAACATTGGCGGAAAAAGGCGCTTACCGCCGTGCAGAAGACCGCCAATACACCGCCGCGGCCGTGGAATTCCGCCACAGCTATTATGACACACAGCTCGGAATCCGTCGAAATCCAGACACCCACACAACTCGGCCACACCAAAGGTCAGTGATAAACTGGCGATAACAAAACCTCCACCTCCACGCCAACAGAAACACGCCCATGCTATTACGACACACGAATCCACGCGGCGGTCTTTCAACCGCGGTATTCCATTGGCGGTACACACCGCCGCGCTCAAAATACACACACTTCTACAAAACACTGCCACATTGGACATTTCGAAATACACACACCTGATACACGTACACACACCACTCCCACACACCGAATACTATATAAAACACACACCCACATCACCCACAAACCCCTATGACCAAAAAATAACGAACGAAGGCCAGAGAGAGAGCACAGAATAGACAACCCCATCACACAGAGGCACACAACACCATCACCCACACAACATCCACGCAGCAAACACCACACACAACTACACATCACCACATACACCACCCCACACATCACACACACCACCCCATGTCACACCAAAGACACCCCCGCTTCTCCGAGGAGGAGCTCAGGGTCATGGTGGAGTAAATCATCCGGGTAGAGCCACAGCTATTTGGCTCACAGGTACAGCACACATCAATAGCCAGGAAGATGGAGCTATGGCGCAGAATAGTGGACAGGATCAACGCCGTGGGACAGCACCCAAGAAATAGGGAGGACATCAGGAAGAGGTGGAACGACCTACGGGGGAAGGTGCGTTCAACGGTCTCCAGGCACAACATCGCGGTGCAGCGGACTGGCGGCGGACCCCCACAACTAACAACATGGGAGGAGCAAGTCTTGACCATCATGCATCCAGAGGGCCTCGGAGGAGTCGGTGGAGGATGGGACACTGGTGAGTCAAATCTTAACTATCATATCCCCCACCCTACCTGCATGCTCTCACACACCCCCACCCTCACCCCCTCCCCTATCACTCCAACTCCTCACTAATGTACTAATAACACAAACCACTCATCCCAACACCAAGCCCTGCATGACACAACTAAGCATGGTCACCCCTCACTAAAGCATGCTCACTGCAGATACCCAGAACATCCCCCTAACCATCATCACACAAACCCACACACAGGAATGCTTGCACTGGGGTACACAAACACCCACCCATTGCACACCATTACACACACACATGCAATAATCATGCTCTTATGCCCCTGCAGGAACCCGAAGGTCCGTCACAACACCAGAGGGTCCAGACAACACCACTCCACCCCCAGAAGAGGCCCACAGTGACAATAGCAGCTCTGCCCTACTGGATCCTGATGACCAGCCCGGACCATCGTGGGCCTCGGGACAGTCGGTTCCCCTTGCACAGGCACAGCCCAACACTGACCTTACACCCTCTGGTAACACCAGCACAGCACCCACCCAGCGGGCCCAAACCTCCCTACCAAGGACAGGTCAATCAGCGGTGTGTCCACCACTACAGGGAACCCAGGATAACCCACCACCCCAACAACAACAGGGACCTGGGGGCAGTGGTAGTGGGCACATGGTCCAGGGGACGGAGGCACAGGAACATAGGGGAACTGGGAGGGCTGCTGTGCGACAGGGGGCAGACAGGCCAAGGGAACCCACTCTCCACGAGGCCCTATCCTCCATCATGGGAGCCTACCACCACTCCCAGGAGACGATGGCGACGGTCCTGGACAAGTTGCAGGAGACCCTGCGCCTGCAGGAGGAACAGTATTTGGGGTTCAGGGAGGAGCTCAGGACCATCAGCTCCGCCCTGGGCACCATCGTAGGGGTGCTGAAGGACATACAGCAGAGACCATGAGGGACACCGTGGCACTCCAAGGGGCCCCTGACACTAGCCAGGACGATGAACTGCCCACCACCTCCACCGGCGCTAGTGGACAGGACGCCCCGCCACAAGACCAACACACCAGCACCTCACCCCCTGCACACGGACAACCACCACGCAAGCGGTCCCTGAGATCCAGGAACAGGACAGAGCAAGATGGCAAGACCCCCGCCAGGAAATGAGACCACCCTGTTTGTCCTCCCACTGTACCACCTTGTTACCCTGTCCATACTTAAACTGCCCCAGCTCCACTTCCTATGCCCATATGGGCAGTGCACCTGTGAGACTAATAGACTGGACTCTGCCATGGACATTCCTCTGCCATCACCCATCCTCTTTTTACAACCCCCTCACATTTCTGAGCACTTCAATAAACACCCTTGAAACACAAAACAATCTTGAGTCAGTCTGTGATTTACTAAATATGTATTATCAATGACAGTGTCATAATGCATTTCCCATTCTAAGGCTAACATACCTATGTCACACATCACAAGTCCTTGAACGATGCAAGCAGATGACACATTGGTAACCACACCTGTGAAACCGTAATGGAAAGGTACAACTCAGTTACCAAATAGTGATTGAAATCGACAAACAGGATAGAGGTAGACGTGTGAAAGTTAATGTAATGTTAAACATGAAAATGTTCTCACCTGTGTGTCACTGGAAATATTGCTGTATGACTGACTCCCTGTTGTCGTTGTCCTCTTCCTCAGCTTCCTCCTCATCACTGTCCACAGGCTCCACAGCTGCTACAACACAGTCATCTGGATCATCCTCCTGCAGAAAAGGCACCTGGCGTCGCAAAGCCAAATTATGGAGCATGGAGCAGGCATTGATGATCTCGCACACCGTCTTCGGTGAGTAGAATAGGGATCCACCTGTCATATGGAGGCACCTGAACCTGGCCTTCAGGAGGCCGAAGGTGTGTTCGATCACCCTCCTAGTCCGCCCATGGGCCTCATTGTAGCGTTCCTCTGCCCTGGTCCTGGGATTCCTCACTGGGGTCAATAGCCAGGAAAGGTTGGGGTAACCAGAGTCCCCCAATAGCCATACACGTGCCTCTGGAGTTGACCCATCATATCAGGGATGCTGCTATTCCGCAGGATGTAGGCATCATGCACTGAGCCAGGGAACATAGCATTTACCTGCGAGATGTACTGGTCTGCCAAACATACCATCTGGACATTCATTGAATGATAACTCTTCCTGTTCCTGCACACCGGTTCACTCCTGTGGGGGGGGACCAGAGCTACATGGGTCCCATCAATGGCACCTATGACGTTGGGGATATGTCCAAGGGCATAGAAGTCACCTTTCACTGTAGGCAAATCTGCCACCTCAGGGAAAATGATGTATCTCCTTACGTGTTTCAGCAGGGCAGACAGCACTCTGGACAACACGTTGGAAAACATAGGCTGGGACATCCCTGATGCCATCGCCACTGTTGTCTGAAAAGACCCACTTGCAAAGAAATGGAGCACTGACAGCACCTGCACGTCAGGGGGATTCCAGTTGGATGGCGGATTGGTGACATCAGGTCTGGCTCCAACTGGGTACATTGTTCCTGGATTGTGGCACGGTCAAACCGGTAGGTGACGATGACATGTCGCTCTTCCATTGTCAACAGGTCCACCAGCGGTCGGTACACCAGAGGATTCCGCCATCTTCTCAACTGTCCCAGCTGACGGTGCCTACGAAGGACAACAGCGAAGAATCAGTCATTATTCCTCCAGGTATGTACCCACAGTTACACACAAGACTACACCACTCACAAAACCCTTCCTGTATGTGTGTTGAGTGTAGGCCTAGCTATGTGTGACGCAGAGGTAAATTAAGCCATGTGGGCCCCTGAAATGGCGGCTGCCTGACCTCTAAGCTGGGACAATGGGATCGTGGGGTAACTGCGCTGGCGTTGCACACCGTCGCAGTAGGCGGTCGTAGACCGCGGCGCAATGCTGCATTGGTTAACATTGGACCGTATGGGTCCCAGGAGCCAATGAACAGGTGCGCCGGCGATGATGATGCGCACCGCCGCGGACGTCACCGCCGCGGACATCACCGCCATTTTCTATCTGTTCAATCACTAGATACCTGACCTTCGACAGGAGAGGACCTACACTGCAAGTGCTGCTGTGACCTCGGTCTGGAAGCGACGATGGCTGCTGCGTCTGAGGAAAGGGCCCCTGCCCTCACTGCACAGGAGTTGGAGAAACTGGTAGACGGGGTCCTCCCCCAGTACACGTTACTCTACGGTCCTCCAGACCAAGAGGTTAGTACACAGGGAGCACGTTGTATGGTCTAGGCCTGGGTGGAGAGGGCTGGTTGGAAGAGGGAAGGGGGCAGAGTTCATAGAACATTAATGCATGGGAATGAATGGGCCACATGGCCAGAGTAGGGAGGGGGCCACTCACAATGACGGTGCAGTTGGTAATGACTGTTCCTCTTTCCTTGTGCATGTCATGTAGGTCAGCGCCCACCAGAAGAAGGACATTTGGCATGCCATCGCTAATGATTGTGAACATGAGGCTGCTCCACTGCAATCCACTATTGCAGCTAGAATTAATTATAAACTTGCTTTCGATATGAACCTACCGGCAGAGCAGCTCTCAATGGCAGTGAAAAACACATGGGCATTCTTCACTCCCTGGGCTCATATGCCTTGGCACATGCACCAGCCTACAGGAACAGGCTGGACACAAGCTTTGAGCACACCATAAAGGTACACGTGCACCCATACAGTCCTGCTGTGTCATGCTCAATACATATATAAAAACACCAATGTGCTAGTGTGCTCATACTGGCATGCCATGCTAGGCTCAGTATATACATGAAAACATAAATTTGCAAGTGTGCACACAGAGGCAAGCCATGGCAGGGCAGTACGTACATGAAAACACTAAAGTGCAAGTGTGCACATATAGGAAAGACATGCCAGGCTCAGTATATACATGAAAATACCAATGTGCAAGTGTGCACATTCTGCTATGCCATGCCAGGCTCAGTATATACCTGAAAACACCCATGGCATGTGCAAAAGTATACATGAAGGCAAGCCATGTCAGGCTTAGTATATACATGAAAACACCAATGTGCAAGTATGCAAATACTGGGAGGTGCTCCGTCCTATACATATGTCAGGAGGCCGCGTGTGCACTTTCACACTGTACTTACAATGGGAACGTGCCCAGGCTCTAAGGCCACTCCGAGAGGATCAGCAAAACCTCAAGGAAGAGGCAATCTACTCATAAGTAAAATTCACGTGGGGGTTCTTCCCTACCATAGCATGTGACACCCTTGCATTCCTCCCCTGCCTACCATCTGCTCTACAATCCGGGGGGTGCTCTCGAGGTACCACAAGGTCTACTCAAGGCTGGCCTCAGTGGGGAAGACACAACCCTCAGCATAGGCGCACATGCGCCTCTACAGGTCTGCAATACCAGGCCCAATACATGTTGGTCCGGCCACTCTGGTGGGTGGAACACTCAGGGCAACATCCCACTAGTGGCCAGAGCAGTACCTGCCTCGGGTATGTGGTGTACCTTTTTACAGGGCACTCCTGGGTAAGACACCTCAACCAATCATGTAAGCGCAGTACAGTGGGAAAGCGCCCAGAGTCCTAAGGTCATGCATAGTCAGCAAAAAACTGGGAGGAAAAAGCTAAAAGTTTCAGGGAAATCCCCTAAGAAGGGCCATGTCCAACACAGCTCTTCACAAATGTCAATGGTTCCTTACAGAAAGCTTACAATTAACCTTTTAACAAACCCTGTCCAGCACCCAGAACAACCCCCTTATGAAGTGTTTGCACTGGCCCACCCACATTTTCCACAATGGCTCCTTTCACCTCCAGCAACTATCACCTTTCATAAGGCCCAGTTCCATTCAACGTTGCTCTTGCCACAAATGTCTGATAAGCAATATGAATGCCAGCATTGTGGTGCATACATGTAGGAAAGTAGCCTCTTTCTAGCCTGGTCAAACCCCACTATTGGCCAGTTTGTCAGTGTGTTTGACTGTGTTCACTGTGATCCTGTTAACCAGGACTACAGTGACTGTGCTCTCTCTTCTAAATTTGATTGCTGGTAACTTTTTATTCCCACAATTGGCATTCTGGCACCCTCATGGAAGTCCCTAGTATATGCTACCTATGAACCCAGGGCATTGGGATTCCATGGGATCCCTATGGGCTGCAGCAGTTATTCTGCCACCCATAGGGAGCCCATGCAAAGGGTTTTGCAGGCCTGCCATTGCAGTCTGCGTGACCTTGTGCACGCACCCGGTTGAACTACAGGTCACTGCAAGTCACCCCTATGGTAGGCCCTCTCCGCCCAGGGGCAAGGGTGCAGGTACCTGTGTGTGAGGGCACCCCTGAACTAGCAGAGGTCCCCCCATGAACTCCAGCCCCATTTTACTGGACTTTGTGAGTGTAGGGACGCCATTTTATATGGTACTGGACATAGGTCACTACCTATGTCCACCTACATAAAGGGAACTCCGAACCTGGGCATGTTTGGTATCAAACATGTTGGAATCATACCCCAATACTATTGGAAGCATTGGGAGTATGATTCCAGGCACACCCTAGACAACTCTAACATGTCTTCAGTACGTAGCACCTCTCAGAACATGGGTTCTCACTATGAGGACCTTACCTTCCAGGAACTGGGGAAGTGTGTAAGGGACAGGAAACTGAAGACAAGGAGGAACCCTACTAAGAGAATACTCTTGGGACATCTCCTCCAGGATGACCAGGATCAGGCTATTAACCAGGAGGAGGGGGAGCAGGAGATAGATTCTAACCCTCAGTGTTAGAAAGAGAGGATCTGGACACTGAGGAGGGTCAGGAGGGTCCCTCAGAGGATCACAGGGTCTCCAGTAAACCCCCTGGTGCAGCTGGGAGCACTACAGGTGGTGCCAAGGATGGCCATGTTAGTAGGCGCCCCTTTGTTCCAGGGTACTACTGCAGAGGGTTGCCAAACCTAGGGACAGATCCTCATCCTACCACTCTTATGTCACCTCTGTATCAGAGGGGACAAACTGCTCAACTCCAGAAGATGACTCCTGAGATAGGGAACTTAGGAAACTGAGGCTTGAGGAGGCCAAGCTGAGGCTGCAGCAGATACAGCTAGTCCTAGACAGGAATGCCTTGGCAGTGGATAGAGAGAGGCAGGGATTGGGGTTAGCATCCCATAGTGGCAGCAACTTTGGTTTCAGGGAACCTAGGGTCAGGGAGGACTCTTTCGATTCTAGAAACCTTAGCAAAGTTGTTCCCCCTACAAGGTGGGGGATGCCATCCTTGAGTGGTTCTCTTTTCTGGAAAGGGCCTGCAAAGTTCAGAGGGTCCCCAAGAGACAGTGGGCTGATATCCCTTGGCTCTTCTTCTATGACAAGGGTAGTGATAGGCTTCCTACTGTCAGAGAGGAGGATGCTGACAACTACACAATTTTAAAGTCTGCTCTGTTAGATGGATTTGGCCTTGCCACTGAACAGTACAGAATTAAGGGCCAGATGTAGGAAGGCTTTTGCGCCTCGCAAACAGCGTTATTCGCCATTTGCGAGGCGCAAAAGCCCTTACGCAATGCAGAAACACATTTTGCGAGTTGGTACCGACTCGCAAAATGTCTTTCAGACTCGCAAATAGGAAGGGGTGTTCCCTTCCTATTTGCGAATCGCACCGCGATGTAGAGTTGATTTGTGACCGCGAAAGCGGTCGCAAATCAACTCGCAGTTACCATCCACTTGAAGTGGATGGTAACTCATTCGAAAACGGGAAGGGGTCCCATGGGACCCCTTCCCCTTTGTGAATGCTCACAAAAACATTTTTTCAGAGCAGGCAGTGGTCCTATGGACCACTGCAAACTCTGAAAAAAAACTAAACTAAAAGGTTTCGGTATTTTTTCTATTTGCAGCTCGTTTTCCTTTAAGGAAAACGGGCTGCAAAGAGAAGAAAAAAAAAACTGCTTTATTGAAAAGCAGTCACGGACATGGTGGTCTGCTGTCTCCAGCAGGCCACCATCCCCGAGAGTGCAGGGACTCGCTATGGGGTCGCAAACTGCGACCCACCTCATAAATATTTATGAGGTGGGTCTTTGCGACCCCATAGCGAGTCGCAGAAGGTGTCTGAGACACCTTTCTGCATAACATTTTGAGAGGTGCAAATTGCGAGTCGCTGGGACTCGCAATTTGCACCTCGCAAAATGTTTTCTACCTACATCTGGCCCTATGTTCAGGGAGACCAAGCAAGATTCCTCCCAAGACTGGATTGGTTTTGTGCACTGCTGTCAGGAAAACTATTGCCAGTGTTGTTAAATTCTTCCCCCAGCAAAAACGATTCCCCTTTTCCTTGTACTAGTGTTGGTTGCAGCGGTGTCCTCACTCCCGGTGGCTCTTGCGGAGGCTGTTCTTAGAACTAGCTTCTTCAGGTTTAACTGCCACTTAAGATGGCAGCCGCAAATCTTTGTGAGGTCAGCGCTCTAGTGTTTCTACCTTTGTCTCGGGTTGAAGCTTCCCTCCAGCTGTTTCTCTCTGGGAGCTGTGCACTTCAACTGTCATCTTAGGAGAATGAGCAGTGTTCCTGAGGTGCTTCGTTTCATAGAGAATTCTTCCAGTTTTGAGTAATTAATTATTTTTCTTGTTATGGTGTTCACACCAGCTACTTGTTGAAAATCTTCCTTCTTCCAACAACTGGCTATCGGCAGTTTCAGGAGAATTAGTTTGGGCTTAACAGAACTTCAAGCAACTGCAGTAAGGAATCCTTTTGTGTGATTTCCAGACTTGCCAATATATATATATGTACATATATATATTCAAAAACTCTTCGCCTTGCAGACTTGCCAGTCTTAAGAGACAAACCTCAGTGCTCCGATTAATTCCTAGAGACTGTGATTGAGAAAACTGAACCTTGGAAAGGAGTTTACGTTTCCTGTAAAAGACATTAGTAGCTTGTATATTTGTGAACCTTTTAGCTGTTCTCCAGAGAACCTTGGATACCTCTTACTCCTGGAGAAAAGAAGATATTAAGTTAACATTGTTCTCTAAGAGAGAGGCTAGTCTCTCAAAAGATCCAGGTTAGGAGAACAATAGAATTGGGTGAATGTGAATGGCTGCACAGTTGAATGTGCAGTAGGAATGTACTTATCTATGCTCTTATCACCCGACTGCAGGTACTTCCTTTAAAGAAATCCCAATAAGAAGAAAGGTGCAAGTTACAGAAGCACACACTGAATATCCTATTGTCAAGTGGGAAACAAAGGCTCGAACTGGATCTGGAGGCAGTCCCTCTTTTTCTATTCCCATTCCCCTTTCCCCTTAGCAGATGCAGGGTTCTGATAATCAGTAAAGTCTGAGCATGCATCTGTTGGAGGGAGTTGGGTAAAAGGCATCTACTCCTGTGGAAGTTTGTTTTAATGGGTAATCTCCTGACAGATTGAAGTGCCTAAAAAATACTTATTTCTACCCGAGCAGAATGGCTGAAGGTGTAGATTTTAATGCCTTGGCGGCACTAATAGACAAAATGCAAAAAAGTTAACCCTTGCCCTAGATGAAAACAAGAACTTGAGAGAGGGAATAAAAAAATCCCATGTTGCGACCCAACAGCTCATGAACAAATTAAATAACTTCACTTCTGGGAATACCGCTGGGACTAGTGGGGTTTCAGGTAAAACCTTCCCTATCTCTACCTCAGAAATATCCACACAAGTCATTAATTTCATCTCCCCTATCATTCCCCTAACCCCACCTGAACATTTTAGTGGAGATCCTTACAAGGGGCAGATATTTTTAACCCAGTCCCCCTTACACTTCCTTTGTTGACCCATTATTTTTTTACAGAGGATCAGTCAAAAACAGCATTCATTTTGTCTTATTTGAATGGAGATGCGGCTTCATAGTCCATGCCTTTGGTGTCACGAAATGACCCTAAATTAAATGATTATAAGCTTTTAAAACCGAATTCCTTCAAACTTTTGACCGTAGAACAATTTCCCAAGCCACAGATAATGAATTACTAGACTTAAAACAAGGTAATAGGGATTTGATTTCTTATCTGGCCCAATTCAACAAATTATTTGTAGAGACTGGTTGGCCTGAGAGCAAAATGGCTGTTTTTTTTTTACTGAGGTTCACGAGAAGAACTAAAAGATGCGCTAGCCCAGATTCCAGATCGACATCCTGATGTGTCAAAATTAATTGATCTAGTCTTACAGATTGATCAGCGTCTGTTTGAAAGAAAAGCTGAACGAAAGAGAGAATTTCGTCCTATCCCGCCACACTTCGACAGGAGTAAAGTGGAAAGTATCAAGACCTTCGAGACACAATCTTCGGAAGAGCCAATGCAAATCCGCAGTGGTAGAGGTTCCCTGTCTAAAGAGCAAAAGGACAAGTGAAGATTTAAGAATCTATGGGGGTCATTACAACATTGGCGGAAAAAGGCGCTTACCGCCGTGCAGAAGACCGCCAATACACCGCCGCGGCCGTGGAATTCCGCCACAGCTATTATGACACACAGCTCGGAATCCGTCGAAATCCAGACACCCACACAACTCGGCCACACCAAAGGTCAGTGATAAACTGGCGATAACAAAACCTCCACCTCCACGCCAACAGAAACACGCCCATGCTATTACGACACACGAATCCACGCGGCGGTCTTTCAACCGCGGTATTCCATTGGCGGTACACACCGCCGCGCTCAAAATACACACACTTCTACAAAACACTGCCACATTGGACATTTCGAAATACACACACCTGATACACGTACACACACCACTCCCACACACCGAATACTATATAAAACACACACCCACATCACCCACAAACCCCTATGACCAAAAAATAACGAACGAAGGCCAGAGAGAGAGCACAGAATAGACAACCCCATCACACAGAGGCACACAACACCATCACCCACACAACATCCACGCAGCAAACACCACACACAACTACACATCACCACATACACCACCCCACACATCACACACACCACCCCATGTCACACCAAAGACACCCCCGC
Organism: Pleurodeles waltl; assembly: GCF_031143425.1. Taxonomy (NCBI): domain Eukaryota; kingdom Metazoa; phylum Chordata; class Amphibia; order Caudata; family Salamandridae; genus Pleurodeles; species Pleurodeles waltl. The sequence continues at coordinate 1,550,296,572 of NC_090440.1, forward strand.
TTCTCCGAGGAGGAGCTCAGGGTCATGGTGGAGTAAATCATCCGGGTAGAGCCACAGCTATTTGGCTCACAGGTACAGCACACATCAATAGCCAGGAAGATGGAGCTATGGCGCAGAATAGTGGACAGGATCAACGCCGTGGGACAGCACCCAAGAAATAGGGAGGACATCAGGAAGAGGTGGAACGACCTACGGGGGAAGGTGCGTTCAACGGTCTCCAGGCACAACATCGCGGTGCAGCGGACTGGCGGCGGACCCCCACAACTAACAACATGGGAGGAGCAAGTCTTGACCATCATGCATCCAGAGGGCCTCGGAGGAGTCGGTGGAGGATGGGACACTGGTGAGTCAAATCTTAACTATCATATCCCCCACCCTACCTGCATGCTCTCACACACCCCCACCCTCACCCCCTCCCCTATCACTCCAACTCCTCACTAATGTACTAATAACACAAACCACTCATCCCAACACCAAGCCCTGCATGACACAACTAAGCATGGTCACCCCTCACTAAAGCATGCTCACTGCAGATACCCAGAACATCCCCCTAACCATCATCACACAAACCCACACACAGGAATGCTTGCACTGGGGTACACAAACACCCACCCATTGCACACCATTACACACACACATGCAATAATCATGCTCTTATGCCCCTGCAGGAACCCGAAGGACCGTCACAACACCAGAGGGTCCAGACAACACCACTCCACCCCCAGAAGAGGCCCACAGTGACAATAGCAGCTCTGCCCTACTGAATCCTGATGACCAGCCCGGACCATCGTGGGCCTCGGGACAGTCGGTTCCCCTTGCACAGGCACAGCCCAACACTGACCTTACACCCTCTGGTAACACCAGCACAGCACCCACCCAGCGGGCCCAAACCTCCCTACCAAGGACAGGTCAATCAGCGGTGTGTCCACCACTACAGGGAACCCAGGATAACCCACCACCCCAACAACAACAGGGACCTGGGGGCAGTGGTAGTGGGCACATGGTCCAGGGGACGGAGGCACAGGAACACAGGGGAACTGGGAGGGCTGCTGTGCGACAGGGGGCAGACAGGCCAAGGGAACCCACTCTCCACGAGGCCCTATCCTCCATCATGGGAGCCTACCACCACTCCCAGGAGACGATGGCGACGGTCCTGGACAAGTTGCAGGAGACCCTGCGCCTGCAGGAGGAACAGTATTTGGGGTTCAGGGAGGAGCTCAGGACCATCAGCTCCGCCCTGGGCACCATCGTAGGGGTGCTGAAGGACATACAGCAGAGACCATGAGGGACACCGTGGCACTCCAAGGGGCCCCTGACACTAGCCAGGACGATGAACTGCCCACCACCTCCACCGGCGCTAGTGGACAGGACGCCCCGCCACAAGACCAACACACCAGCACCTCACCCCCTGCACACGGACAACCACCACGCAAGCGGTCCCTGAGATCCAGGAACAGGACAGAGCAAGATGGCAAGACCCCCGCCAGGAAATGAGACCACCCTGTTTGTCCTCCCACTGTACCACCTTGTTACCCTGTCCATACTTAAACTGCCCCAGCTCCACTTCCTATGCCCATATGGGCAGTGCACCTGTGAGACTAATAGACTGGACTCTGCCATGGACATTCCTCTGCCATCACCCATCCTCTTTTTACAACCCCCTCACATTTCTGAGCACTTCAATAAACACCCTTGAAACACAAAACAATCTTGAGTCAGTCTGTGATTTACTAAATATGTATTATCAATGACAGTGTCATAATGCATTTCCCATTCTAAGGCTAACATACCTATGTCACACATCACAAGTCCTTGAACGATGCAAGCAGATGACACATTGGTAACCACACCTGTGAAACCGTAATGGAAAGGTACAACTCAGTTACCAAATAGTGATTGAAATCGACAAACAGGATAGAGGTAGACGTGTGAAAGTTAATGTAATGTTAAACATGAAAATGTTCTCACCTGTGTGTCACTGGAAATATTGCTGTATGACTGACTCCCTGTTGTCGTTGTCCTCTTCCTCAGCTTCCTCCTCATCACTGTCCACAGGCTCCACAGCTGCTACAACACAGTCATCTGGATCATCCTCCTGCAGAAAAGGCACCTGGCGTCGCAAAGCCAAATTATGGAGCATGGAGCAGGCATTGATGATCTCGCACACCGTCTTCGGTGAGTAGAATAGGGATCCACCTGTCATATGGAGGCACCTGAACCTGGCCTTCAGGAGGCCGAAGGTGTGTTCGATCACCCTCCTAGTCCGCCCATGGGCCTCATTGTAGCGTTCCTCTGCCCTGGTCCTGGGATTCCTCACTGGGGTCAATAGCCAGGAAAGGTTGGGGTAACCAGAGTCCCCCAATAGCCATACACGTGCCTCTGGAGTTGACCCATCATATCAGGGATGCTGCTATTCCGCAGGATGTAGGCATCATGCACTGAGCCAGGGAACATAGCATTTACCTGCGAGATGTACTGGTCTGCCAAACATACCATCTGGACATTCATTGAATGATAACTCTTCCTGTTCCTGCACACCGGTTCACTCCTGTGGGGGGGGACCAGAGCTACATGGGTCCCATCAATGGCACCTATGACGTTGGGGATATGTCCAAGGGCATAGAAGTCACCTTTCACTGTAGGCAAATCTGCCACCTCAGGGAAAATGATGTATCTCCTTACGTGTTTCAGCAGGGCAGACAGCACTCTGGACAACACGTTGGAAAACATAGGCTGGGACATCCCTGATGCCATCGCCACTGTTGTCTGAAAAGACCCACTTGCAAAGAAATGGAGCACTGACAGCACCTGCACGTCAGGGGGATTCCAGTTGGATGGCGGATTGGTGACATCAGGTCTGGCTCCAACTGAGTACATTGTTCCTGGATTGTGGCACGGTCAAACCGGTAGGTGACGATGACATGTCGCTCTTCCATTGTCAACAGGTCCACCAGCGGTCGGTACACCAGAGGATTCCGCCATCTTCTCAACTGTCCCAGCTGACGGTGCCTACGAAGGACAACAGCGAAGAATCAGTCATTATTCCTCCAGGTATGTACCCACAGTTACACACAAGACTACACCACTCACAAAACCCTTCCTGTATGTGTGTTGAGTGTAGGCCTAGCTATGTGTGACGCAGAGGTAAATTAAGCCATGTGGGCCCCTGAAATGGCGGCTGCCTGACCTCTAAGCTGGGACAATGGGATCGTGGGGTAACTGCGCTGGCGTTGCACACCGTCGCAGTAGGCGGTCGTAGACCGCGGCGCAATGCTGCATTGGTTAACATTGGACCGTATGGGTCCCAGGAGCCAATGAACAGGTGCGCCGGCGATGATGATGCGCACCGCCGCGGACGTCACCGCCGCGGACATCACCGCCATTTTCTATCTGTTCAATCACTAGATACCTGACCTTCGACAGGAGAGGACCTACACTGCAAGTGCTGCTGTGACCTCGGTCTGGAAGCGACGATGGCTGCTGCGTCTGAGGAAAGGGCCCCTGCCCTCACTGCACAGGAGTTGGAGAAACTGATAGACGGGGTCCTCCCCCAGTACACGTTACTCTTCGGTCCTCCAGACCAAGAGGTTAGTACACAGGGAGCACGTTGTATGGTCTAGGCCTGGGTGGAGAGGGCTGGTTGGAAGAGGGAAGGGGGCAGAGTTCATAGAACATTAATGCATGGGAATGAATGGGCCACATGGCCAGAGTAGGGAGGGGGCCACTCACAATGACGGTGCAGTTGGTAATGACTGTTCCTCTTTCCTTGTGCATGTCATGTAGGTCAGCGCCCACCAGAAGAAGGACATTTGGCATGCCATCGCCAAGGACATCCGGACCCTGGGGGCCCACCAGAGACGGGGCACCCACTGCTGTAAGAGATGGGAGGACATTTGCCGCTGCAGCAAGAAGACGGCGGAGGCTCAGCTGGGGATGGCCTCCCAACGTGGGAGGGGTGCCCGTCGCACCATGACTCCCCTGATGTTCTGGATCCTGGCGGTGGCCTACCCGGAGTTGGATGGGCGCTTGAGGGCATCACAGCAGACACAAGGGGGTGAGTACACTCTCATTCTGCGGACTTTGCGTGCAGTGGAGGTGTCTGGGTGGGGGAGGTGGGTTGTGGGTGTCCCTAGGCCAGGGCGAGTTCGGTAGGCAAGGCCCCACCATAATGTAGGCCATGTGGCACTCTATCCCACCTCAGCAGAGTGCCAAGTCAAGGTATAGTTGCCCCTGTGGCATCCATGTGCGCAGATGTCCACCATTGCCATGTAGGCCATATCCCAGAAATTGCATGTGCAGAGGGCAGGAGCACGGCGTAATGCAGGGGGCTGCTGTGTCTGTCTTGTCTGCCAACGGTAGCGGTATGCCATGCACTAAAACTCTCTTTCTTCTGTCTCCCCCCCCTTTTTCTGCTCTCCCTGTCCTTTTGTACATCAGCATCATTAGGTGGAGGTACAGTGGCACCGGAGCACGAGGGAGCTGCATCCCTCATGGCCATGGAGGGCCACACCACGGACTCTGAATGCACCAGTGGGACGGAGGGCGAGGGGAGCTTCACGTCGGCCACCGGATCACCAAGCAGTGACACGGACTCGTTCGCCGATGGGGGCTCCCTTGTGGTGGCGGCACCATCTGTGCGCCCCACTTCTACAGGTACAGCCGCCACCTCCCCTACCAGCACCGCCCTCCCAGCAGCCCCTCAGCGTTCGCCCCGTGCCCGCTCACCCAGGAGGGTGGGCATCACCTTCGCCCCAGGCACCTCAGGCCCTGCCCCTGTCACCCCTGCTGCCCTCAGTGAGGAGGCCATTGACCTCCTCAGGTCACTCACTGTTGGGCAGTCTACCATTGTGAATGCCATCCAGGGTGTAGAACGAGAGTTGCAACACAGTAATGCATTCCTGGAGGGCATTCATTCTGGTCAGGCTGTCCTTCAGCGAACCCTGCAATCTCTGGCCTCAGCACTGATGGCAGCCATTGTCCCTGTGTCTAGCCTCCCCCCTCCAACCTCCTCCACCCAGACCCAATCTCCTGTACCCCAGCCCATCCCAAGCACACCTACAGACCAGCATGCACACAAGTCAGCACACACAGGTAGCTCAAGCAAACATAGGCACCACACAACCCACAGGCACTCACGCAAGCCTCACCCACGTACAGACACAGCAACATCCACTGCCTCCACTGTGTCTCCCTCCTCCTCTTCTCCCTCCTCCCTCCCAGTCTCGTCTACACACACACCTGCATGCACCACATCTACAGGCACCATGAATTGCACAAGGAGACCCACCACCACAAGCCGCTCAACTGCACTCACCACCTCCACTCCCATTTACACGTCCCCTGTGCCCTCTCCCAGTGTGTCTGTGACGCCCCCTCCCAAAGTACACAAACGCCCGCAATCACTCACCCAACATCCATCCACCTCACGACAGCCTCCAGTACCTGCACCTGCACCCAAAACACCTAAAGTGACACCTCCGACAACAACCTCCTCTTCCTCCACTCCCAGGCCCCCTCCAACTACCCATCCCAGTGTTCGTCAGAAACTGTCCCTCTGTAAAGTTGACCTTTTTGGCCCCACCCCCACCCCTCCAATTCATCAGTCCCGTCGTAGCGCCTCAGCCAAAAAGCCTCCAATACCAGTGGTGCCTGTTCAAGGTTTGTGGAGTGCACCGGCCACCAGGGCAGGCAGTGTGACCCGGAGCCAAGGCACTGGCAGCCCACCCCCTGTAAAGGCTCTAAAATTGGAGAGTGGACGACGGGACCGTGTGAAGACTCCTGGTGGAAAAACAACTGACATGGGTTCCAAGGGGATTGGAGAGTCAGCTGTGACTCCACCAAAGGTGGGGAAGGGACAGAGGAAGTCTGCCCAGCCTGTTGTGAGTGTCACGGCGGAGAAGTGCGCCATCATTTCCGGAAGACGAGACACAACCGCCAGCACCATCGTCACTGGTCAGGAGACCACCGCCAGAGTCATTGCCCAGGAGGGCCCAAGTATCGTCACTGGTCAGAAGACCACCGCCGGAGTCACAGCCCAGGAGGGCCCAAGTATCGTCACTGGTCCAGAGACCACCGCCAGAGTCAGTGCCCAGGAGGGCCCAAGTATCGTCACTGGTCAGGAGACCACCGCCGGAGTCACAGCCCAGGAGGGCCCAAGTATCGTCACTGGTCCAGAGACCACCGCCACCGCCGGAGTCAGTGCCCAGGAGGGCACAAGTATTGTCACTGGTCCAGAGACCACCGCCGGAATCAGTGCCCAGGAGGGCACAAGTATCGTCACTGGTCAGGAGACCACCGCCACCGCCGGAGTCAGTGCCCAGGAGGGCCCCGGCTTCCACAGCCCAGATGGGCTATGATGGAACGTCATGCCAAACACCAATGCCCAGTGTAGAGAACGTCATGCCACACACTGATGCCCAGTGTAGGGAACGTCATGCCACACACCAATGTCCGTACCAGAACCGCCATGTTAAAGCACCGCTGAACAGTACTGAACCGCCATGGCAAAGCACCGCTGAACAGTACTGAACCGCCATGGCAAAGCACCGCTGAACAGGGCAAAGCCCGCCATGGCAAAGCACCGCTGAACAGGGCAAAGACCGCCATGGCAAAGCACCGCTGAACAGGGCAAAGACCGCCATGGCAAAGCACCGCTGAACAGTCCTGAACCGCCATGGCAAAGCACCGCTGAACAGTACTGAACCGCAATGGCAAAGCACCGCTGAACAGTCCTGAACCGCCATGGCAAAGCACCGCTGAACAGGGCAAAGACCGCCATGGCAAAGCACCGCTGAACAGGGCAAAGACCGCCATGGCAAAGCACTGCTGAACAGTACTGAACCGCCATGGCAAAGCACCGCTGAACAGTACTGAACCGCCATGGCAAAGCACCGCTGAACAGGGCAAAGACCGCCATGGCAAAGCACTGCTGAACAGTTCTGAACCGCCATGGCAAAGCACTGCTGAATAGGGCAAAGACCGCCATGGCAAAGCACCGCTGAACAGGGCAAAGACCGCCATGGCAAAACACCGCTGAACAGGGCAAGCACCGGGTAGGAATGAATAGACCGCCACATCAGGCATCATTATCCCATGTGCAGCTGGGACAGTGACAGGACAGGAACTTTCACGGGGAGACTCATCCAGTCTGGGCACCAGTCCCCCTCCAGAACCAGTGGAGACCTGCATCCACTCTGTCTGTACTGCACAGGATGAAGCACTCTGGGCACCAGTCCCCCCCAGTACCAGTGGAGAACTGCATCTACTTGAGAGACTGTGGCTTTGCACTCCCCAGGATGGCACGGTGGGCACCCCACCCACTGTAGGACTTGAGAGACTGTGGTTTTGCACTCCCCAGGATGGCACAGTGGGCAAGCCACCGACTGTAGAGACTTGAAAGACTGTGGCTTTGCACTCCCCAGGATGGCACAGTGGGCAAGCGACCCACTGTAGAGACTTGAGAGACTGTGGCTTTGCACTCCCCAGGAAGGCACAGTGGGCAAGCCACCCACTGTAGAGACTTGAGAGACTGTGGCTTTGCACTCCCCAGGATACATCAATGGGCATGGAGCCCCGTCGTGGATCTGGCTTTGCGTTCATCCGGCTGAGGTGCCCCCCCTTCCCTTCCCCCTGAGGTGCCTGTAGTATTTCTATCTGATGCCCCGGCAGTGTTCTCTCCGATTGTGGTCAGGTATCCTTTGTGGGCCTCGCCCATGCATTTTTGGACTGTTGGTGCACGGACATTGTTATGTACATATCTGCACTACTTCTCGTAATGTATATAATTATGACTGATTTTCATATATTTCTGTATATTTTTGTATGACATGTATATTGCCACATTACAATGTTTGACCGATTTTCGCTTTGTCTTTTCATTCTTCCAGGGGGATTGTGGGTTGTTACTGTGATTTTTGTGAATGCATTGGTGTGTATGTTGTATTATGCGAGGTTGGGGGTGGGTGTGTTTGGTGGGTGTCCCCCTAACTTTTGCCTCCCCCTCCCCCATGTCGTAGGTGCAGTACTCACCGTTGTCTTCGGCGCCTACGTAGATGATGGTCGTAGAGGAGCAGAAACACAAGGGCAGGGAGTATTTGGAGTTCCGGGTCCATGGAGTCCTCATTCCTCGTGGGATGTGTTCAGGTGAGCGTTTTCCCATTGCAAAAGCTGTTTCCGCCGTGTTTTTATCCACGGTGAATCCGCCCCGGAAAAGGTGGCGGATTGGCGGGTTGTGATACTATGGGTGGTACATTGTCTTCCGCCTGTCTGTTGGCGGTGACCGCCGCGCTGCTTGTCTGTACCGCCGTGGTGGGCGGTGTGTTAAAGTGGCTGTCTTTGTTGGCGGTTTCCGCCAGGGTCATAATTCCCTTTTTTTGTCCGCCGGCCTGTTTGCGGTATTACCGCAGCTTTAACACCGTCCGCCAGGGTTGTAATGACCCCCTACGTCTATTTTGTGGGTTGTCTGGGCATTTTGTAAGAGAATGCCCAAAGAAGCCTAAACAAGATAATTCAGGAAAAGAGAAAACTAATTCTACTAAGAGAGTAACCCTGGTTGACTCACAACACCAACCAGCCCCTGAATCCAAATTAGTGCCAAAAACCTTACAGTCTGCTTCCCCTCATCTAACCATCTCCTTTGACCTCTTCGTCAGAGAAAGGAAGCTGCAGGAGGTTTCAGTGATGATTGACTCCGGAGCTACGGGAAATTTCTACGACATCCAGTATGCCACAAAAATTATACATTTTGTCAAAAAAATAATCGCAGAGCCTGTTCGTTCAGTGGATAGAACAAACCTGTCTTCAGGCCCAATGACAGATGAAACTGAACCTATAGTTTTGAAAGATCATCTAGGACACCAAAAAAAGATATCTTTCAATCTCATTGATGTTCCTCAATTTCAGCTGATCTTGGGCTTACCGTGGCTTACGGAGCACAACCCTGAAATTAAATGGGAAAAGAGGACTGTCCAATTAAATTCAAGCTACTATCAGAAACATCCTTATGGTCCTCAAGAGATAAGTAGTGCAGCATCTCCTGCTCAAGTTTTAACTACTAAATTCAATGTAGTGTGTTCTCTGGAAAAGGTTGTCATTCCCTCAGAATATGAAGAATTCTCTGCAGTGTTTGACCAAGCAGAGGTAGTGAAGCTACCTCCCCACAGATCTTATGATTGCAGGATCGAACTTGAGCCAGGTGGAATCTACCTTGCAGTAGAATCTTTGCCCTTACTGAAAAGGAGAACAAGTTCCTAAAAGAATATTTGGAAACATATTTGGCAAATGATTTCATTCATCCCTCGCAATCCTCAGTCTCTTCCCTCCTTTTTTTGTCCCAAAGAAGAAGAAGGACGTGTTAAGAACTTGTATCGATTATAGAGCGCTAAATGAAGTTACGGTGAAGAAGCGATATCCCCTGCCCTTGATTTCAGTGCTGCTAGATCAGGTAAAAGAGGCCAAAATCGACACCAAACTAGATCTTCGCGGAATGTACCATTTAATTCAAGTTGCTAATGGAGGCGAATGGAAAACGGCGTTCCGCACCCGGTTTGGTCTATACGAGTACCAAGTGATGCCTTATGGGCTATGTAACGCGCCGGCCGCTTTCTAGCACTTTGTGAACGATGTTCTGAGAGAGTTTTTAGATCAATTTGTAGTAGTCTACATTGATGATATTCTAATCTTCTCCCAGAATTTGCGAGACCATGTAGATCATGTGAGAGCAGTTCTAAAGAAATTGTTGAAAAATAACCTATATGTGAAGTTGGAAGAGTGTGCCTTTCATGCAAAGGAAGTCGAATTCTTGGGATTCTTCTTATCGGAAAATGGAGTTTCCATAGATCCTGCTAAAATTCAAACAATCCTGGATTGCCCTTCTTTTAAAACGGTGAAGGATGTGCAAAGTTTTATTTGCTTTGCCAATTTTTACTGCCGGTTTATAAAAGAGTTTTCTAAAAAGGTGGTCCCCATTACAAAACTTTTGAGAAAATGAGTACCCTTTTATTGGTCAACTGATGCTGAAGAATCTTTTGAGTTCCTCAAAAGAGCCTTTACGACAGCCCGATCCTTTTCCATCCTAACCCTGAGGAGCCATTTTTTGTGGAAGCTGACACCTCCGACCAAGCAATTGGTGGTGTATTGTCTCAAAGGCACAAGGAAACTGGTCAACTTCACCCAGTGGCATTTCGATCCAGGAAATTAACTCCTCCTGAAAGAAATTATCCAATTGCTGACAAAGGGCTATTGGCAGTGAAGGATGCCTTTCAGGAATGGCAGCATTATTTATTAGGGGCTCATCATGTAGTCACTTTGTTCACCGATCATAAAAATCTTCAATTTTTTAAGATTGCTAAGACATTAACTCCAAGGCAATTGAGATGGTCCTTGTACTTTGCATATTTTAATTTTACCATTACCTATAAACCTGGTTCTGACAAGGGTAAGGCAGATGCGTTATTATAGCACGGCATTCAGCCTGAGAAGCAGTTCTCATTGCAGGTGTTCTTTTCAGTCTGGGTCAGTTGGCCTCAATGCATCCCATGTATTAATATATTTCATGTGTTTTACCTGCATTAAAGATGTCATGTTTTCCCATGCCACAGTTTTTCCAGCTCTTCGGTTTTGCAGGGACTTTGCCTTCTTCCAATTCTCTTTTTTTCTGTCTTTTAAAAAGAAAGTTAAGGTACAGCCATTGAGATAAAAAAAAATATGCTAATAAATTGACAAGTCAGATTAACTGGTTTGAATTCCCAACAGCCTTTTGAGCTTTGTCCATCTCACAGCAGGGTCCGCATTGGGAGAGTTTTACTGGTGAATGAACAATTTTCCACCACTGTTTAAGTAATTTTACACCCGGATTTGAACCAATAATCCTTGCAAAATTGCATTCTTACAAATGTTATTCTTGCACTGCCAGTGTAAATCTCCTTTTGCACTGGTCGGTTAGTGCAAATGCTTGCGCACCATTGCTGAGTAACCAGTGCATGTAATGCGGCCCCAGGATTTGACGACAATCTTAAACAGACTTAAAGTAGAAGATTTGCTTGAATTAATATCCCCCGCGAAGTTTGTCGAACAGGGTGAAGGAGTGTCTACGGAAAAAGTCGTGCAATTCTGTATTTTCTTCTTTTACAGAAAATAAGTTTACTTTTTTCAAATACTTTTGTCTAACTTTGAGTTTATCAAAATGCCATCATTTTACAGTAAGCTTTAAGTGTCAGAGCTAGTTACTACCAGGCAAATTAATTAATTTAAGGTTCTGACATTTCTTGTTCTGGCACCTGTTCATGAAGCTACATATGTCCAAGAACAAGAATTAATAGCACACCTCTAGAGGATAGAAGGCTCTTTCCTGATAAGGAACGTATGTTGTTATTCCTGTAACATGATTACTTATGCATGGCAGTCGAAGTCAAAGGGGGTCGTGGGTTCGGATAAGCACCTTACTGGCTATTCTCTACACGTCTTCATGCTAAGAATCTTCGAGTTGGCCGTGCAGGGCTTGCAAAAATGAGGAACTTTACTGCTTTTCAGATCACGTGATGCAACATCACATAAAAAAACCTCAAGTTATGTCCAAGTAAAAGTGAAGACAGGCACATTGGTTCTTTACTAGTCAGGGCCTACCACTTGACTTTTGAAAGAGTTGAATCCAACATGGACCCTGGGCTCATTGAAAGTAAAGCGCCTAACCGGTAGACATGAAATCCCATAGTAAAGCAACATCTTGCACTACAATAGTACTGAGGTGGAAGTGAGCCCTAGTGTCTGAACAGATTGCATTAGCCGCGATAAGCTGTAGCTGCTTAAAGCTGTAACCTGGTTGCATCTTTATTTTCTGAACAAACACACTGTAAATGTAACAACATGGCATCAGGACAGCAAACAAAATGAACACGCAAAGGCAATTTAGGGAACTTCAATAGATTTATTAGATTTGCAAAGGCTAAGGTATCGAACAGTACGCAGTTCACCAACAAACAAGCATTAGCAAAGCCAATAGGATTCGCTTCTACGAAATCTATTGGTTTTATCAATATTTTTAGACATAACACGCAGCTGTATCTTAAAGTTTTTGAAAAAGCACTATAACGTGGTCAGCATTGATCGCACTACAGTTTAGCGGTGACCGCGTCATAGTGTTTTTAAAAAAAAACTTATAGACATGCTGCGCAGCCGCTATCCTCCTGTGTCATGTCTTAAAAACATTGACAAAAACAATAGATTTCGTAGAGACAAAACCTACGGCTTTGCCAATGCTTGTTACACATTCGTGTTGAAGAAAATTAGGACAGCGGACATGAAAATATTTTATCTCTGTTCACACAAGGTACAGTAATCAAGTAAGAGATAGACAGCAGAGTTGGGCGTCCCCACCCCACCACAAACAAAATCTAGGTACATAGGTTGGTCAGGTCATATAATTCAGTCCCTGTGCCACCTTACCATGCCTCGGCACTCTTTCTGTTGGAACCCATGTTTGCCACTGAGGGACCTAATAAACCCTCCCTCTGGGGGCATTCACAAGATGCCCAAAGTGCACAAAGACACACTGAAAGTGAGTGATGGAGACGGAGATTAAAAACACAGGCAAGTAGACAGAGTAATAGAGGCTTCAACAGCGAGTTTGTAGTGTGCATGAGTGGGGATGGTGTTCACCCGCAGAGGCATCCATACAAGTAGCAGTTGTGTGTGCATGTGTGAGTCTACAGACATGTGACTGTTAGTTGTGCAAAAGGTTTGAAGGGGGAATGTGTGTGTGGGGTGAATTATGAGTGTGTATTTCAAAGCTCAATCTCCGCTTTCTATATAATACTTAATATAAGTATTGATCCTATATTTAACCTCTACTGAATTAAGTAGGAACAGGATTTGAAGTGCATAGGATTCTAATAATCTGCCAAAGTTCACAGTTTGGAAAAGTGAGGAATCAAAAATAAAAATTCAGGTCACCAGTGACCATACCTGTGAAGAAAGCTACTACCTTACATTCGCACCTAGACGCACTCCACAAAGGTGATGCAGAAGCTATATTCATGCATAGACAGTTAAGTGCATATGGGACGCCTGCTGATAAGACAATGCTGACAATGTCCACCCTCTTTCAGGATCCAAATGACCATTCTGCTGGCTTGGCTAGTGCTTTGGTTCCAAAAGTCAACCCAAAACCCCCAGCTTGAGGTTCGCTCAGCTCTTTCCATGACTCTGCTAACTACTGGAGTTGGGCAAGCTAGAGGAGTTTCTTCATGTCAATGGACTGTTGACTGAATCCACATTATTTAAATAGCCGGAACTCCCCTCCCCCCCACCCCGTAATAGGATTTAGAAATTATTTTTACTTCTTTTAAGACACAGAGGCACTTAATATTAGAGCCTGGCTTATTGCATATTTATGATTGCCCATGACTCAAGAGCATGTAATAGATTGAAAGCTTAGAGAAAAATGAAAAGTGATTTGAATTAAGGCACTCCCTTTAATGCATTCCCCCAATTAAGGTATTATCCTAAAACGCTATACACTTTAGACCACTGCAGCCACGTGATCCTCAGCACATCTTTCTCTGTCCAAGAGACTTTGTTACTCCAATAGAAATTGTGAACAATGTATCAGTGACACGCTATGCAAATCTGCAGAGCTTTCACTATGCAACCAAATGCATGGGAGGAACAGGCAACATGTAAAAATGGAATGATTTTTATTTTAACTGTCACTGAAAGGCATCACAGGTCCTTTCCACATATGCGTGAGATTTAACAAGATATGAAGTGAATACTGTTGATGTGAGTGATAGATGATAAGTGTATGGCTAAAGAGGTTCTAGAATGTGCTGGGCTCCATCTCCTTCCTGCTACGTGCGCAGAGTGACTATTACACCAAAATAAAGTTCTAAATTGAAAAGAGCATCAGTCATTTTTTCCAGTATAAACAGCCTCTCTTCCCATCCAACACATGACAAGGAATGTGAAACAGAACCGATTCCCTTGTTCCTCCTAACTCCATCACTTAGTCTAGTCTTTGGGAAATGGCAGAATTCTGGGCTGGCACTCTGGTTTCAACTCCATTATCTTACCTCATGAAGATAGATCCTCCACTCTTGCATGAGTGCAGAATGAAGACATGGTTGTGGTTGGAGACAGAGGAAACGAGAGTGGAATACTGGAAGCAAAAAGAAACCATATAAACCAAGGAGCAACTGCAGAAGAGCAAGTGATTGGACTGGAAGAGGTGGATGGCCATGCCATCATAGGTGGATGAGGGGTTAGTGGGCAGAACCTATTGAAAACAGAGAGGGAAATTACTGTTCACTTTGACAGGAGGTGAAACACATCTTATTCGCTGTGGATGTAAAGCTATACTAACATCGCTCAAATGAAATACATCCAACTGAGAAAATTATTCTACTCAACATTTCTAACAACAGGTAGTCAAATTCTCCTACTCCACACCTTATTTTTTGCCAGGATCCCATACTTGAAAAGAAGTAATTAAAATGAATAAATTAATTGATACATAGTAGCAGTCATGGTTAAGAAGTTCCTGTGATAGCTGCAGAGCACCCTACCACTTAACAATGATTACTCTTGATGATGTGTGCAGCTAACCAATGAGATCCATTTGTGCTTCTGGAGGAGTACTGATTCAAACGTAAGTCGTTCAGTCATTTTGACACAAGTATCGTTTGAATTAACACGATAGTGCTTTTGGGCCATGAGCAATCGATTTGACAAAAAGGGGGGTTGGTATTTCAGTAACGATACATGCACCTGGTCACTTCACACTTAGCAGAGGCAGTTTTGCACGTGGGTGCTACTAAATGTGGTCTTCTCTGCAATCCACAAGCCCACTGGCAAGGACAACAGTACCGTGAAAAGCAGGAAACCCACATTTTAAAACAATGGAATGGAACAAATTATTGGTAGATGAGATGGCAAATAAAAAAACAAAGTTAAATTCAATAAGTATTTTAAAGGTGCAAATGTCCAAATTAAAAGTGCATTCCTACAAATAAACCATGTCAGAAAAGGCAACCGCATCAATCTGACATGAGCGCTATAGACGTACTGTAGGCAGCGCTACATGATTCCTGCTAGCAATGTTACAGTATAGCGCAGAGGAGCGAGGAATCCTACATATTTTTTCTGCCTTCCAGCCCAGCTGCTTCATCTTTTTACCCAATCCCTCCTGGGGTTCGAACAGCGACAGTAAATGTTTGGACTCAAGGGGTTGAGGACAAAAGAAGTAGCCAACAGCTGGGTGGGACGTGGGAAAATAACATATGGTAAGACAAAATCTGTTTTACGTCAAACTTGCAGATAAGTGAAAAACTCTGCAGCATTCTGCAGAAATCATTTCGGCACATACTGATGCTTTCAGGAAAATGAGAGATGCACCCGTGTGAAAGGTGCAGATGCCAACTTTACGGTAAGCTGCAGAACGATGAACAAGGAAATTAAATAAAGCATAAAATAAAGGGGTTGAAGACCAATCTTGCACTTTCTTGTTTCCAGCCATATGCTCCAACAATTTCCTGGCTGACATACAGATTTTCAAGTAAGCTGCGTAATGCACGCCTCTTAGGGAGCCGCTGTGCTCCACGAACCCATAGAGGCCTGACCCATGTGCACGGCGGCTACACTTTGAGGAAGAGGGGTGCACCATTGACCCCTGACGACTGGTTGTGTGTAAAAGGCAGCTTTATTGACACAGGTGCACATAACAAAAACATATCCTAGGCCTTTGCCTTACAAAACTACCATCTGCCTAAACATGAAGTAAAAACTATAATCCCTACCCTCCACCCCTACAATATCCTCCCACTCCCAGCAACATTGTAATACTGTATTCCTCCCTGTTGATCTGTGCTTTATGTAGATTTAAAAGTCTCTTTCAGTTTTGTAAACTTGTTAACCTCTAACTCCCATAACTTCCAAACAAACCTTTGAACTTCCTGGCTTGTCCGGGATTGATCCTATCTACCCATTCCTTTTCAGCCTGGACTGCCACTATCAACAACCATAAACTTTCAGAAAACCAAGAGAACTTGCCCTCCATTTGCCTCTCAAAAAAGGCCTCTAACAGACTTTTTCAGCCCCCCTCGCCCCAAAAGCCTACAGTCGACATCACCTCCAACACTGTCCTCAGCACTTCCCTAACTTGCAGTGAATTGAGCTCCATCCCGATGAATGGCAAATGGACCCCATCCTCTTTAAAGAATTCTATATCCTCGTACCGGATACCTGAGTACTCTACTCTGTTAATATCTCTCTCTACAAAAGGCTCACATTTCTTTATTTAACTTACCCCGAGCCCTCTCTATTGCTGTCGGCGAATCGCCCCACAGTAACATCTCCTCTGCACAAATGGCACCCATGGTAAGTGACAATCATACCACTGTGACTCAATCTCCCTCACATCCTTCTTCATCTTTTTCATCAAAGCCAATCCTTTCACTCCCACCCTATCATTCTCCCCCAAATGCACAAGCAGAATATCTGGGCATGTGCCCTGGCATAGCAGTTTATTCAGTCATGGCAACAGTTCACGAAACCTCATTCCCCCTTTCTCGTGCCAGTGTACATGAAATAACTCTCGGCCGAAGCCCAACTGTGCCCCAAAGCTGCTTTGTTGCACTTGTCTTTCAACCCGATTAAAAAAGGAATTATGCATATGCTCAAGCCTACTGCTGCTGGGTCAGACATCAAACCTGCAAAAAGAACAAATCATCAAATATTGGCATCATGTCTGCCTCAACAGTCCTCCCCTTCCTGCCTGACATATTCCTGAAACATTCCTCCCCTTCCTGCCTGACGTATTGCTGAAAACAATCTGATGCCCATCTACCTAACTGCATGATCCTATCCCTACTCCAACCGTACTTCCCCGCTTCCGTAGCCATTCCCATCCGGAATGAGTGTGTGCCAAATTTTGAAGCATTTAAACCCCTGGTGCTCAGCACCTTCTGTAAAACTGCAAAGAACTGGAAGGCGGAAACTGAACTACTGTCCCCATGTGAATAGTCATCTGAGTGATCCAAGGACCTCACAGCCTGTAGCAATTGACCCAACCTCACAGGACAAAGTCCACTTTGAGGTCAGCTTGAAGCCATGCCGCTGCCCCTTTCCCCCTCTCATCCATTTTGGACTTGCATAAGCATAACTGAATCCCGTGCTGGACAATCTGTACATCCCTTCATGTAATACCATGACCGCCTTTGCCTCCTAGGAGCTCCGATACCCTAAATGCCCCCAAAAACATTTATGACATGAAGGCGCGAAAGAGAAGAGTCTCTTCAAGTCCAGTGCACACTCTGGGTGAAGCATTGATAAGGTTTCTCAGTATAATCACAGATATGGGCTTCCTCTTCGACCCCCCCGATCCTACTTCCCTGGCCCATCCTTCCAAGATTCTCCTGTCCAGCTTCCAAGCTGATGGGGAATAGCCCCAAAATAATTTCCCCATAAATGCTATACCTCCCAATTTCCCTGCGATAGTGACTCTCAACTGTGTTCATTCAATGAACATCCTCATGTATTGTACCACATCCTCTGTTCTTGCCTGTGCCTCATGTCACTGATGTGCCTCACTATCCACAAATTCTGTCAATGCCTGTGTATATGCAGCTTGTGTGGAAACTGCTAAAGAGTTCAACAGCAACTGTAGTATCCTCTGTCTCCTATTCTCCACTAGTCTTGTGGCATCTGTGTCTTGACAGGGTCTGCATCTGTGGCCAGCCCATAAAATCTCTTCCACTGTGAACAAGACAAAGTGTGCGCAATGTCATTGCCCACAACTGGTGCATGTTGAGTTCTAAAAGCAAAATCATGTTTTAAACAAACCAGTACAAATACCCGTTGCAAATTTAGCCCTTGAAGGTCTCTGGCAGACTATCAGTTGACGACATGGACCACAGACGTTGTCGACTCGAAACAATACTTTCTTGTGTGCCAAATGAGTTCCCCACAACGTCACCACTACCACTAAGGGAAATAGTTCAAGACGGCAATACTACACCCACCACTCTTCTAGTCTGTGGCCACTCTTTGGTGTACCATTTGCCTTCCCAGTAAATCCCAAAGCCTTGTCCACCCAGCGCAACTGAGAAAACCTGTGCATTCCATTCCAGCCACGTGGCCAGCGGTATCCCCTTAAAGGATTCCAAGAAAAAATGCCACATCCGCAGGTCCTCCTTCACGCCTGCCATCAACCTCACATGGTGATGGGGCAAATGCCGCCCCGAAAGCGCCAAGTCAAGACGACTACGAAACGTCCTCCCCCCGACCACCCAGCATGCGAAGTTCAAGTGACCAAGAAGAACCTGTATTTCTTTGACTCTACATTTCTGTTTGCGTAGCATGTTATCAAGTAACAATTGCATTGCAATCTTCTTGTCATGTGGCAGGCAAGTCATCATAGACTCTGAGGCTATCTCAATACCTAAGAATTTTAACTCAGAAGTGGGCCCCACTGTGTTCTTGGGTGCTAATGACACTCCCAAGACTCCCATGATGTCTTGAAATCTAGTCAACAGCACCTAGCATTCCGCTGATGTGGATGTTCCCACAATGAAAAAAATGAACCAAATAATGTGTGATATGCTTGTGCCCTGCAATTTGGGTAAACAACTACTGCAGAAAGGTGCTGAAGTGCTCAAATAATGCACAAGGTGTGGAGCCGACCATAGATAGGGCTTTATCAACATGCCATGACCTTCAAACTGTATGCCCAGGAGCTTGAAATCAACAGGGTCTACTAGCAGCAAATAAAAAGTTGACAATGTCGCTCTTGGCCTTAAGCGCCTTCTGCCTGACATCCCCTACCAGTGCAAGTGCAACATCAATGGACGAATAGGAACTGATACCTGCTCTTTGGGTAAATAATAATTCAGCGAGTCCCTTTCCAGCCATCACAGGTGCTGTACTAACCGAAAGTGGCCCTTTTCTTTCTTAGGTACCACTCCAATAGGGGACACAATCAAATTTTGTGAAGGCCACTCATCAAATGGGCCAACCATACGTCCTTCCTTGACTTCGTCATGTAGCTTGTCTCACCTCACTTGCTTGTGCCCAGGCACAGACTTAAGATTGTCAGCCCACCTCCGCACCCTAGGACCTTGATAACCTAATTTGAAACCCCAGGGGAAAGCATCCAGTAGCAGTCTGGTGTCCTCCCGTCTCCCGTAGATTCCCAACCAGAACCCCAATTTATCAACATAAATTGGAGTAGGAGCCCATCCTCCAGTACCTTGAGCACCTCGTCGCCCCCTGAAACTGCCCAACTGTGTATTCTGCTGCGCTTCTGCACCACCTTGCGCCCGACCACTGTCCCAGTACTCCCCTGGGTAACCTACCTGCTCCATAGCAGTGGACCAAGGCATGCCAACCAGAACACTTGGGGCATTCATGTCGCAATTTACAATATGCTTGGGTGCAGGGGCCTTTATTAAAGTCCCAAAATGCTCCAGTTGGCATGTTTGTAGTCCCGGACGGACTGTCCGGACTTTTTCCTGATGCTCTCACCCCTGCTCAGGTGGGATGCCCCTGAAAGGGCTGATAAACTATGGGCAAACTGCTGGCCATAAAAAACTAAATTTGAATGGCCCCTTCTTGTGTTGCCATTGATCAGAATCGAGTTCTCCCCTATTGAACCTCTGAATCGACCGTCATGCGTGCCCAGAGTTCTTCATTATACTGAGCCCAGGCACACACCCTCGTAATTAATGTAAGCCTTTCGTATGACGTCCATGTATTTGTGTAAAGCGACCAATCTTTCCAGGTACTTCTCACAGTACACGCATGCATAAATCAGGAAGGCAGCAGTCCAATTCTCCATTCTGACTGGCACTTTAAGTTGCTTCGCCATTTCGTATTCCTCCTCCTTGAATCCTTCTTTTATCCAGAGCTCTCTGCGCAGTGACTTTAATATTTCTATGTATTCACCCTTCCAGATTTATTCCGTGGTTGATAACATGTAGAAGTCCTCATGTAGGGAAACTTCCTCACCTTCAATTCCTTACACTCCAAAGGCTCCCGCTGCACTTTGTACCCACCTGTCCCAGTCTCCAGAGAAACCAGCACATCCTGTTTCCCTGCATCACTCTCTGTCCCCAGTCCCTTAAACTTACTCATCACATCATTTGACTTCTTCTCCAGTCTGCCCTTGTCATCCGTTCCAACACCCATGTCTTGCACATAAACACCTTTGCAAAGGTGGGGCTCCCTGCACTACCAGAGAGACTCTTTTGTCTTCACACCAATTGACGCCATCTGCAGGCACTGCCCTACACAGCACGGAGGCTTACTTGGTGCCAAGGTCGGTGCCCGCTCTTGAGCCTGGCTGCCACTGCCATGTAGCTTCCCCTTGTCAACACATCCTTGTGCCGGATAAGCTGTCTGCAAACAGGAGGTACAGTGTAATGAAACCTCCCCCACCTGCATCCTGCATTCGCGGCCCACCATTGCCCCTCACTTTGACCTTCACCTTTGTTCTTCACCTCTCCTTCCTCCAAACTATCCTCTTCATAATCTAACATGGAAGATTCCAAATCGCCATACTCACCTACCTGTGAGGAAACCGCGTGCACCTCTCTCTGCACCAGTACCTCCGGGTGCAGCAGGTTACTGCTGCCATGGTCATGAAAAGAGGCTGCAATAAGCCCCTTATGCTGCTCTCCCAATGTAGGATGCCTCATCAGATGTGCCGTCACGCCAGAAGGTAGACCCAACCTTCCTTCTCGCTGCAATGATGTTGTAAGGTCCCTTGCCGCACTCCAGCTGGCCGCACAGTCCTCACCTTTGCTTCATCTTGGGGCCATGGAGCTGCACCATGCTCCCCTGAGTCTGCTACAGCCAGCGACGAACCGACCTGTATGCAACAAAAAAAAGGGTCCAGAGTGCTGGTTATATCTACCACCTGCCCCTGACCCTCATTACCTCTAATCTCTACAGCATAACTGTCCTGCTTACCATCTTACTTAGCCCACGCCTCAGTGAATAACACTCCTTCGGTCCCCACACCAGGCCCGAGCCCTTGTGCCCACTCCCCCATTTGCTGTATACTTTTAGTGAGGGTTTTGCTCTATAAATCAAAATATCCCCTCCTTGCTTCTCCGTCTCATCTTCTCCTTGCTCCATTCAAGCTGCGCCACCTCCAGAGCAGCTACACTTTTATTCTCAAGTCCTTCCTGCCCACCTGTATTCCTCTCACCAGCTTCCACCATGCACATCCCCCAGGCTTACTTGGTGCCAAGGTCGGTGCCCGCTCTGGAGCCTGGCTGCCACTGCCATGTAGCTTCCCCTTGTCAACACATCCTTGTGCCGGATAAGCTGTCTGCAAACAGGAGGTACAGAGTAATGAAACCTCCCCCACCTGCATCCTGCATTCGCGGCCCACCATTGCCCCTCACTTTGACCTTGACCTTTGTTCTTCACCTCTCCTTCCTCCAAACTATCCTCTTCATAATTTAACATGGTAGATTCCAAATCGCCATACTCACCTACCCGTGAGGAAACCGCGTGCACCTCTCTCTGCACCAGTACCTCCGGGTGCAGCAGGTTACTGCTGCCATGGTCATGAAAAGAGGCCGCAATAAGTCCCTTATGCTGCTCTCCCAATGTAGGATGCCTCATCAGATGTGCCATCACGCCAGAAGGTAGACCCAACCTTCCTTCTCGCTGCAATGATGTTGTAAGGTCCCTTGCCGCACTCCAGCTGGCCGCACAGTCCTCACCTTTGCTTCATCTTGGGGCCATGGAGCTGCACCATGCTCCCCTGAGTCTGCTACAGCCAGCGACGAACCGACCTGTATGCCACAAAAAAAAGGGTCCAGAGTGCTGGTTATATCTACCACCTGCCCCTGACCCTCATTACCTCTAATCTCTACAGCATAACTGTCCTGCTTACCATCCTACTTAGCCCACGCCTCAGTGAATAACACTCCTTCGGTCCCCACACCAGGCCCGAGCCCTTGTGCCCACTCCCCCATTTGCTGTATACTTTTAGTGAGGGTTTTGCTCTATAAATCAAAATATCCCCTCCTTGCTCCTCCATCTCATCTTCTCCTTGCTCCATTCAAGCTGCGCCACCTCCGGAGCAGCTACACTTTTATTCTCAAGTCCTTCCTGCCCACCTGTATTCCTCTCACCAGCTTCCAACGTGCACATCCCCCCGCTGCCACTGCCTGGCCAATTTCTCACTGTCCAAAACTGCCCCCAATTGCTCCCGGGCCCTCACTCGTACCCTCTCCAACCAGCCCACTTTATATAAAGAGATGTTCTGGCACTGGTCCTGCCTGACTGATGTCCTTATTGCTGTCTAGCTTTTGACCAACTGTGTGGTGCTGGCGCCCATAAACAAATAAATCAAAAAGGTATACACAGTTCCACTAGAAAAAAATAATTTTTATAGTTCAAAGGTTCCTGAAAATCCAAATCTTTTGGAACAAGAGCCCTCACTCACCATTTGGTGACATGCTTCATCATTGGGCTAAGCTCCTCGTCAGGCCGGTACTGCAACGCCTGACGGGCCCCACACGGGGGCTCTTTGCCAGAGATATTTTGATAATAAATAATAGCCGGTCAGTGTGTGAACTGATGTAGGATTGGTATGCAAAAAGAAAAAAAGTGCTGTTGAAAATGAATAGAGGTAAAACGTATTTTATTAAGATATCTAACCTCTGTCATGATTAAAAACAGAAATGAGGGGAGGGAGTAAGATAAGGTATAATCTCCCCAAAACAGGAAAAGAAAAAGTATTAGTAGCTATCACTAAACCTCTCAACTTAGAGTGTAGTGAATGTAGGTACAGGATCCCCTGTACTACTATTAAATCAAGGTCAACATGTTTCTCGCTTTTTAATCTATGAGATCTAGTGCGATTCTTCAGGACCAATAAACCTACCTAATCCTAAAGTTATATATAACCCATAATCGGGAATGTCGCATTAGGCAGGAACCTAGAATTTAGAAAATAAAAAATAAATCATAAACAGATACAGAACATTCAATGGTGTGCAATGTGTAAATACAATTAATCAGCACACATGTGATATCTCCCCTTCGTGATGTGCATATAAAATAGGTGGAGAAAAATAGGAAAGGCAGATAAACGCCAAATGTGCTTACCCTCCTCATATTAGTGGATGCCATCGGGTAAGGCACCAAGCTTGCGTGGTCCAATGCAGTCTAGGTGTATGGATATAAATACAGAATAGAAACTATTAAGTTAAAGGCATCTATTATGTCTAATTAGGCAAAAAAAAGTGTCACACTCCTGAAAGCCATGTGTTTGTATGTAATAAATGTCCCAAAACAAGTTCTCTCTCAATGAGTATTCAAATATGTCAATGTCGTTTCAATATGCTCTATGTAATAGGTGTTAGCAAAGTATTGCAAGGGAAAACTCGTTAAAGTGGATAAAATGCCCGTACTAATTCATAAGCTTTCATTGTACAGGAAAACCCTTTACATTGTCATCTCAACAGAAATCTGACTTCAAGCACCTCGATATTAAGAATATCAGATTTTAAGTGGAGGGACCAAGTAGCTAAGTCCCAGTAAGGTATGTGTAAGCCATAATCCGGATCGGCTGTGGAGTGCCGCAACATGGAGCGCGTCCGGTAACACTGCTGAGACCGCGTTCCACGGTCCCGAAATATCGCGTCACGTCATAGCTGAAAGTTACGACCAGATACCAAGAATGGGACTATTCTGCAGAGTCCCGGTAAACCGGCACGTATTATTTATTTAAGCACTTACTTGGATGATTTCCACGACTGGGGGCTCCACCTGCCCCGGCTCGAGGCTCGTGGAAGTATGGGGATCGGCTGGTAGGTGGAACCTTTTGAAGGGAAAAAAAAATTTAAAGGGAAAAAGGACTAGTAAGCAGGAGGCCATCTTGCTTGCAGTCTCTGGAGTTGGATACCAAACATTAAAAAGGGACAACGGACAAATGGAGGCTATATTATAAAGGGAAATTATCCCAAATGTAATGAAACAAACATGAATGGCTTTAATAGGTGGTCTAAATTAAAACACCTATATCAGAATTGTGCATTACATGATAATTCAAGAACTGGTGTCATCATGCTCATTATTTGGTCACTATTAGGTAAGAGTAGATCGAATTATGGTATCACGCCTGATGTAAATGATCAGGGGAACCTCTCTGTTTCTTTGGTCGGTGACAAGAGGGGAGATCTAGACAGTAAGATATGGTAAACAACACAATTGGAATAAACTTATTTATGGATAAAGTCAGTCCATGGGATATCGTCATTAAGCCCAATTAGATGTGTCTTCAATCTATAGACCTAGTGGTCATGCCTATATACCGTAAATTGCAAGGACAAGTAATCATGTAGATGCAATTTGTTTGTGCAGCAGTTGGTGTGTGTTACTAACTGCCATTTCTTTAGTTCGCCCAGGTCCAATTCTTGAGTAGTGGTGGTTAGAGTGCATATATTACATCCACGACAGGGGTGATGTCCTCTAACCCAAAGCCAATGTCTAACACTAGTAGAGTCTGAATATCCATGCGGTACCGGTCTAGTGTGTACCACAAGATCTTTGATGTTCTGTGTTCTTTTAAAGGCAAATAGAGGGCGTTCTAGGGATTCCCCAGCGCTGTTAAGAATGGGCCAATGTCTCTGAATGATCTTTTTAATACGATTACTTAAAGGAGTGAAGGTGGTCACACAAGTCAACCTAGACTGTTGTTCACATATGGTGGTTGTTAACAGTGTATCTCTAGGAATGTTACTAGCTCATTTCTTGGCCTGTCTAATGACAGAATTGGGACAATTGCGTTCCCTCAGTTTACAGCATAAAATATCAGCTTGTGCATGAAAGTCAGCAGACTCATAACAGTTCCGTCTGATTCTTAAGAATTGCCCAAAAGGAAGATTACTTCTTAAAGCTTTAGGATGAGCTTTAAGAAGTTGGCTGTGCATTAATCTGCCATAAACCTCTTCCCCTTCACCGTGTTGTGGTGCAGGCGCTCCCCCTCCCACACCCTCCTTGCCACGCAGCGTGTCTGCACTGTTCCTGCTCACTGGCTGTGGAACGGGAGTCCTGCACCTTCCCTTCCTCAAGGAGGCACTTGCGTTCGATCACACACAGTCTCTCCTTACCATGCATGAGGCCTCTCCTTTACTCAGAGAAGGCCTGCACACTACCCAGGCTCCTGCTAAAGTACCACGTAGGCACCAAACAGAGCAGTTTTGGTGGCATGGGGGTTGGCTGTTGTAGTGGCAGCTTCCCTGCCGCAGTCTCCCTCCTCCCCCCGGAGCCTCTTTCCTGACACGAGAGTGGCCCCGTGCACTCGCTGCTAAAACAGGAGAATAGGTTATTCGCTGCAGTGAACAAGCCCATACCGCCACCATGATCCCTTCAGAGGCCCTGCGCACTGGACGACGTTTCGCCGGAGCACCCACCACCAGATCAAGGCTGCCTGCCTCCTCCTACAGCCACATCGCCTGGGCCACTTTGTCGTCTGCTGGCATAACGGTAAGACGCTATAACCTTTGCCTTTATGACAGACTTAAACTAACTGCTACCTTCCTGACCACTATGCTACCTCTAACAAAAAAAACGCTACCAACTATTGACCAGCCACCATGTCACCAATGACAAAATGGTGGTTGGCTATGCAAAATGTCAGGTTATATACTCATTGCCTACTATTTAGCCCAAGTAGCCCAAAACTAGCCCACGCAATCTCAGAATGCACCATTCCCCAATCTCCGTGGCGGGGGCACTTCCCGTGGACCAAGACCCCATTTCAAGTATAAAAAGAAAGAAAAGGAAGGCAGCATGTTACCTTAGCTTGGAGATCAACACTTCGTTTTGCCCTTGGTCTTTCAGTTTGTCTTGAGGTTTATGTTAGGAGCACACTTATTCAAAGATAAATATTTATAAGATTATGGGGGTCATTCTGACCTTGGCGGTAAAAGGCAGTTACCGCCGGTCAGAAGACAGCCACAACACCGCCGCGGCCGCGGCAACCCTCCAGGGTCATTCTGACCCACAACTGCCAAACCGCCAAAAACCCGACCTCCACTGAAGGCCGCCACATCAGCGGTCAGCGATAAACTGTAGATGACCAAACCTCCACCGTCACGCCAACAGAAATACGCCCATGCCATTACGACCCACAAATCCACGCGGCGGTCTTTCAACCGCGGTATCCCATTGGCGGTACACACCGCTGCACTCAAAATACACACACATCTACAAAACACTGCCACATTGGACAATTACAAATACACACACCTGATACACATACAAACACCACTCCCACACAATCAATACGATATAAAACACACACCCACATCACCCACAAACCCCCACAAATCGAAATTCAGAGACAAGGCGCAATACACAGAGAGAGAGCACAGGGAACGCAAACCACAACACACACAGGAACCCAACATCATCCCCCACACTACATCTATGCACAAAACACCACACACCACTACACTCATCACCACAAACACCACCCCACACCTCATCCACACCACCCCATGGCACCCCAAAGACACCCCAGGTTCTCGGACCAAGAACTCAGGGTCATGGTGGAGGAAATAATTAGGGTAGAGCCCCAGCTCTTCGGCACACAGTTGCAGCACACCACAATAGCCAGGAAGGCGGAGCTATGGCAAAGGAGCGTCGACAGGGTCAACGCTGTGGGACAGCATCCCAGAAATCGGGAAGACATCGGGAACACATCCGAAAGCGCTGGAACGACCTACGGGGGAAGGTGCGGACGATGGTGTCAAGACACAACATCGCTGTGCAGAAGACTGGCGGCGGACCCCCACCCACTCCACCCGAATTCACAGCATGGGAGCAAGAGGTCTTGAACATCCTGCATCCTGAGGGCCTCGCTGGAGTAGGCGGAGGAATGGACTCTTGTAAGTCTAATCTCAACTACTTCACCCCCCCAACCACCAGCATGCCAACCCACACCCCCACCCTCACCCCCAACCCCCCAGCACATATCCTCCCTGCTAATGTCTCACCAGCACAACCCACCCAAACCAACACCAACCCCTGAATGCCAACACAAACCATGGACACCCATCACCTAAGCATGACCACTGCACATACCCCCCCCCCCCAAACCACCCTCACAACTCCTCCCACAAGGGAATGCCAGCACTGGGGGACAAGGGCACCCACAAATCGCACGCCATGGCACACACAGAAGCAATAACCATACTCTTTTACCCCTGCAGGGCCCGAACGCCAACACACCGGCCCGGAGGGTCCAGAAATGTCCATCCCTCCCCCAGAACAGGCCCCCAGTGATGACAGCAGCTCTGTCGACCTAGAACCTGATGACCAGCCCGGACCATCGGGGACCTCTAGACAGTCGGTTCCCCTCAGGCAGCCACAGGCCACAGCAGACCTACCCCCCTCTGGAAACCCCAGCACAGCACCAACCCAGCGGGCCCATGCCTCTGTCTCCAGGACAGGTCAAGCAGCGGTGTGTCTACCACTACAGGGCACCCAGGGCAACCCACCACCCCAACAACAACAGGGACCTGGGGGCAGTGGTAGTGGGCACACCGTCCAGGGGACAGAGGCCCAGGAACAAAGGGGAATTGGGAGGGCTGCTGTGCGACAGAGGGAGGACAGGCCTAGGGAACCCACTGTCCAAGAGGCCCTCACCACCATCATGGGAGCGTACCACCACTCCCAAGAGACGATGGCGACGGTCCTGGCCAGGTTCCAGGAGATCCAGGCCATGCAGGAGGGCCAGTACATGGGGTTCCGGGAAGAACTGCGCAGCATCAGTTCCGCAATGGGTACAATCGTGGTGGCACTCAACCTGATTGTCACCACATTGCGGGACCATGTGGCCCCCGAAAGGGCCCCTGCCACTAGCATGGAGGAAGAACAGCCCACCACCTCCGCCGGCGCTAGTGGTCAGGAGGCCCCGACACAACAGCAACGGGCCACCCGGACCCCACCCCCTGCAGAATATGAATCACCCCGCAAGAAAAGCCTGAGATCTAGGAAGAAGACAGAGTAGGATGCCAAGACCCCCGCCATGCACGGATCCCCCCGGATGTCATCCCACTGTCCCACTTGTTCACCCTGTCCAACCTTGAACTGCCCCTGCTCCACCTTCCACAGGCATATGGACAATGCACCTGTGCGAACGAGAGTCTGGACTCTGCCATGGACATGCCTCCACCATCACCCATCACCCTTTTTTAACTATACACCAATTTTTGCACTTCAATAAACACAATTATTGCACAAAAACCATCTGGAGTCTGCTATTTTTTTTTTTAAACCAAATGTATTCGATATAACCAACCAAAAATGTCCAATTACATTGTGATGACAACATACCAGTGTCACACAGCGGTAGTCCATGGGGAAATAAACCAGAGGGCACTCCGTGGGGACCAGATCACTGAAATAGGAAGGTAAATTCATAACTAAGTTACCATACATTGGGGTGAAAGGTCAGACATTAGAGAGCCAGTACTGTTACAGATATAATAAAAGGCAGGAGTAGATTCTTACCTGTGTGTTACTGGAAATACTGCAGTATCACTCTGTCCCTGTTGTCTGTGTCGTCCTCTTCGTCTTCCTCCTCTTCACTCTCCGCAGGCTCCACAGCGGCCACAACACCACCATCTGGACCATCCTCCTGCAGGAAAGGCACCTGGCGTCGCAAAGCCAGGTTGTGAAGCATGCAGCAGGCCACGATGATATCACACACCTTCTTTGGTGAGTACATTAGGGATCCACCTGTCATATGCAGGCACCTAAACCTGGCCTTCAGGAGGCCGAAGGTCCGCTCGATCACCCTCCTAGTACGCCCATGGGCCTCATTGTACCGTTCCTCTGCCCTTGTCCTGGGATTCCTCACTGGGGTCAATAGCCAAGGCAGGTTGGGGTAACCAGAGTCACCAATTAGCCACACACGCTGTCTCTGTAGCTGTTCCATCACATAAGGGATGCTGCTATTTCGCATGACGTACGCGTCATGCACTGACCCTGGGAACTTGGCATTTAAATGGGAGATGTACTGGTCAGCCAAACAGACCACCTGGACATTCATCGAATGATAACTTTTTCGGTTCCTGTACACCTGTTCATTGTCTTTTGGGGGGACCAAAGCCACATGGGTACCATCAATGGCACCAATGATATTGGGAATGTGTCCAAGGGCATAGAAATCACCCTTCACTGTAGGCAAGTCACCCACCTCAGGGAAAATGATGTAGCTCTGCATGTATTTCATCAGGGCAGACAACACTCTGGAAAATACCCTTGAAAACATAGGCTGAGACATCCCAGATGAAATGGCCACTGTAGTTTGAAATGATCCACTAGCCAAAAAATGGAGTACTGACAGCACCTGCACTAGAGGCGGAATCCCTGTGGGTTGGCGGATGGGTGACATCAGGTCTGGCTCCAGCTGGGCACACAGTTCCTGTATAGTGGCACTGTTGAGTCTGTAGGTGAGTATAACATGTCGTTCTTCCATTGTCGACAGGTCCACCAGCGGTCTGTACACGGGAACATTCCTCCATCTCCTCGCAAGTCCCAGCGGACGGTGCCTAGGAAGGACAACATGGAGCACAGAGTCAATCAACCCACAGGTAAGTTCCCACAGCCTGCACAGTACACGAATCTCTCTGGATTGAATGGCTTGTATGAGTGTCGATGCAAGGCCTAGCCATGTGTGACGCAGTAGGAATTAAGCCATGTGGGCCCTTGAAATGGCGGCTGCCTGACCTGTGAGTGTGACAATGTGAAGTGAGGCCATTGCGCTGGCGTGGCACGCCGTGGCGGTAGGCGGTCGAAGACCGCGGCGCAAAGCAGCATTGGTTAACATTGAACCCTATGGGTTTCAGGAGCCAATGACGATGTGCGCCGGCGGTCACGGTACGCACCGCCGCGGTACGCACCGCCGCGGGCGTGACCGCCATTTTCTCTCTGCTTAATCACACGAGACCTGAGCATCCACAGGAGAGGACCTATACTGCAAGTGCTGCTGTAACCTCGGTCTGGAAGTGACAATGGCTGCTGCGACTGGGGAAAGGGCCCCCGCCTTCAGTTCCGAGGAGTTGGAGAAGCTCGTGGACGGGGTCCTCCCCTAGTATGCGCTACTCTACGGTCCTCCAGACCAACAGGTGAGTACACGGGGGCCAATGCATAGTGGGCAATGCCTGTGATGAGTGGGGTGGATGTACGATGGAGGGGAGGGGAGCGAATTACGAATGCATGGCACGACAGATGAGAGCATGTGCCACATGGCAAGTTTGAGGAGGGGGGGCCACTCACATCGAGCATGCAGAAAAGTGATGATGTTTCTTTTCCCCCCCTGTACATGTCACATAGGTCAGCGCCCATCAGAAGATCGATATTTGGCGTGCCATCGCCAAGGACATCCGGGCCCTGGGGGTCCACAACAGACAGGGCACCCACTGCCGCAAGAGGTGGGAGGACATCCGCCGCGGGAGCAGGAAGACCGCCAAGGCTCTGCTGGGGATGGCCTCCCAACCTAGGAGGGGTGCCAGTCGTAGCTTGACCCCCCTGATGTCCCGGATCCTGGCGGTGGCCTACCCCGATTTAGATGGGCGCTTGAGGACATCACAGCAGACACAAGGGGGTGAGTACCAGCACATTCAGCTATATTTGCGCGCAGTGGAGGTGCCTAGGTGGGGGAGGAGGGCTGTGGGTATCCCTAGGCCAGGGCGATTTCTGTAGGCTAGGCCCCTCCGTGAGGTATGGTCCTGTGCCCCCGCCCCCCACCTCTGTAGGGTGCCTAGTAACGCTATTCATGGACCTGTGTATTCTGTGTGGGCAGTTGTCGCCCATAGGCTTGTAGGGCATGTCCCAGTGAATGAGTAGTGTACCCCAAGCACGCAGCGTAGTGCAGGGGGCTTCTGTGTCTGTCCTCTCCGCCAACGGTGTCCCCAATGCATGCACTCAACTTGTCTTTATTTCTCCACCCCCCCCCCATTTTCTTTGTTTTTCTGTGAATGTGTGCATTAGCATCATCAGGCGGAGGAGAAGTGGCATCGGCGCAAGAGGGAGCTGCATCTCACATGGCCCCGGAGGGCCATGCAACGGACTCCGACATGACCAGTGAGACGGAGGGCGAGGGGGGCTCCACCACGGGGACCCGTGCAGACGTCAGTGACACCAACACATCCTCGGATGGGAGCTCCCTTGCGGTGGCGGCAACATCTGTGCCCACCGATACTACAGGTACAGCCGCCACCCAGCGCACCAGCTCCGCCCTCCCAGCAGCCCCACGGCCTTCGGCCCGTGCCCGCACGGCCAGGAAGGCGGCCATCTCCTTCGCCCCAGGCACCTCAGGCCCTGCCCCAGTCACCCCTGCTGCCCTCAGTGAGGAGGTCATTGACCTCCTGAGGACCATCATTGTTGGGCAGTCTACCCTTTTGAATGCCATCCAGGGTGTGGAGAGGGAGGTGCATCAAAGCAATGCATACCTGGAGGGCCTTCATTCGGGTCAGGCTGCCCAGAAGCGATCGTTCAACGCTCTGGCCTCAGCACTGACGGCAGCGATTGTCCCTGTCTCCAGCCTCCCTCTTCTAACTCCCTCCACCCAGTCCCACTCCCCTGTTCCTCTGCCTATCCCATCCACACCTACAGACCAGCCTGCACACACCTCAACACCCAAGGGAAGCTCATCCAGACATAAGCACCACAGAACACACAAGCATTCACACAAGCAACATACAGATGCAGACATGCCAACAGCCACTACCTCCTCTGTGTCCCCCACCTCCTCGTCTCCCTCCTCCCTGCACACCACCATCAGCCAGTACACCCATCACCAGCACACCCTCCAGACCAGTCCGCACACGTGCAGTCACCACCCCCACTGCCATGTACACGTCCCCTGTGTCCTCTCCCAGTGTGTCTGTCACCCCCGCTTCCAAACCACACAAACGCAGGCAGGCACCCAACCAACAGCCATCCACCTCACGTCAGCCTCCAGCCCAAGCACCTGCACCCAAAGACACCAGACTTGACTCTCCTACAACCACATCCTCTTCCTCCACTCCCATACCCACTCCAGCTACCCTTCCCATTGCTCCTAAAAAACTATTCCTCTCTAAACTGGACCTCTTTTCCTCACCTGACCCATCCCCTCCATCTCGTAAGAGTTCCAAAAACACCTCAGCCACCACCAGCCGAGCAACTCCCAAGAACGTCGTGCCTGGTTTTTGGAGTATGCCCTTTCCTTGGGCAGGGACATCGGCCAGCAGCAAAGGCACAGCCAGCCCCCCCCCCCTGGGAAGAGGAGCAAAAAACTGAAGGGCAGGCGTGACAGGCCTGATACGCCTGCCCCCAAGGAGGGTAGCCTTGCACCGTCACCTGCCACATCGGGTAAGGGAGCCAAGGGCCACGGAGAGTCTGCCAAGGAGGGCAGGGGCAGCAAAGCGCAAAAGGCAGGGAGCAGCCGACCTGGCCATGAGGGCCCCACCAGCCCCATTCCGGGGGTATCGGAGGAGACCCAGGGCCCTAGGACTCCATCACAGGAGTGCCCCGCAACGGAAAGGTCCGATGCTGACTGAGCGGAAAGTATTGGCCAGGTGTGGTTCACTCGAAACACAAGACAGGCACCGCTGAACAGGGCCCCGCCGTGAGGAGCACCGCTGAACAGGGCCCCGCCGTGAGAAGCACCGCTGAACAGGGCCCCGTCGTGAGAAGCACCGCTGAACAGGGCCCCGCCAAGACAGGCACCGCTGAACAGGGCCCCGCTGTGAGGAGCACCGCTGAACAGGGCCCCGCCGTGAGAAGCACCGCTGAACAGGGCCCCGCCAAGACAGGCACCGCTGAACAGGGCCCGCCGTGAGAAGCACCGCTGAACAGGGCACCGCCAAGACAGGCACCGCTGAACAGGGCCCCGCCGTGAGGAGCACCGCTGAACAGGGCCCCGCCGTGAGAAGCACCGCTGAACAGGGCCCCGCCGTGAGAAGCACCGCTGAACAGGGCCCCGCCAAGACAGGCACCGCTGAACAGGGCCCCGCCGTGAGAAGCACTGCTGAACAGGGCCCCGCCAAGACAGGCACCGCTGAACAGGGCCCTCCTGTCAAGCACCGCTCCGCTGGGCCCTCATCTCAAGCACCGCTCCGCTGGGCCCTCCTGTCAAGCACCGCTCCGCTGGGCCCTCATCTCAAGCACCGCTCCGCTGGGCCCTCATCTCAAGCACCGCTCCGCTGGGCCCTCCTGTCAAGCACCGCTCCGCTGGGCCCTCCTGTCAAGCACCGCTCCGCTGGGCCCTCCTGTCAAGCACCGCTCCGCTGGGCCCTCCTGTCAAGCACCGCTCCGCTGGGCCCTCATCTCTAGCACCGCTCCGCTGGGCCCTCCTGTCAAGCACCGCTCCGCTGGGCCCTCATCTCAAGCACCGCTCTGCTGGGCCCTCCTGTCAAGCACCGCTGGCCCATTGGCAGGCCCGGTTCTGTGTCGGGCAGGGCTTCACGAGGCACTCTGCCCACCATGCCTCCTCCATGACCAGTGGACTCTGTAATCCACCTGATGGACTGTGGCTTTGCACCCCCCAGGATGGCACAGTGGGCAATCCACCCACTGTAGAGACTGTGGCTTTGCACTCCCCAGGATGGCACAGTGGGCAATCC
This sequence comes from Pleurodeles waltl, assembly GCF_031143425.1. Classification (NCBI taxonomy): domain Eukaryota; kingdom Metazoa; phylum Chordata; class Amphibia; order Caudata; family Salamandridae; genus Pleurodeles; species Pleurodeles waltl. Next base: position 1,550,330,204 of record NC_090440.1, read on the forward strand.
ACCCACTGTAGAGACTTGAGAGACTGTGGCTTTGCACTCCCCAGGATGGCACAGTGGGCATGGAGGCCCTTTGTGGATCTGGCGTCGTGGACTCATGTGGCTGAGGTGCCCCCCCTTCCCTTCCCCCTGAGGTGCCAGTATTTTATTTTTGTGATGCCCCAGCAGTGTTCTCTCCAATGGACTCGATCTCGTGTGTGGGCTTTGCCCATGTGTTGCTGCACATTGGCCCACGGACATTTGAACTTTGCAAAACTGTGCCGGACTTTTGCTACTTGTATATATATAGTTCTAGATGTGTAATAATTCTTTATATATTGCTAAGTTCGCTATACTTAATTATTGCTATAATATAGTTCTATTTTTACAATCATTGCCTTTTGTCTTTGCATTTTTGTTTTGGGGGTTTGGGGGTGTCACTCTGACTTTTTAATCTGCATTGGTGTGTAGGTATTTCGGTGGGGGTGAGGGTGGGGGTGGGTGTGTGGCGTATGTGTGTGCCCGTAACCATTCCTCCTCCCCTCTCCCCTGTGTCGTAGGTGCAGTACTCACCGTTGTCGTCTGCGGCGACGTTCGTGATCCTGGAAGAAGAGCAGGAAGGCAATGGCTGGGAGGATGTGGAGTTCCGGTTCCATGCTGTTCCGATTCCGCGTGGAGTGTGTCGAGGTGAGCGTTTTCCATTGGAAATGGCTGTTTCCGCCGTGTTTTTATCGGCGGGGCTCCCGCCCTGGAAAAGGTGGCAGATTGGTGAGTCGTGATAGGGTGGGCGGTACATTGTCTGCCGCCTGGCTGTTGGCGGTGACCGCCGCGCTGTTTGTTTGTGCCGCCTTGGCGGTCGGAGTGTTAAAGCAGCGGCCTGTGTTGGCGGTTCCCGCCAGGGTCAGAATTCCATTTTTTGGACCGCCAGCCTGTTGGCGGGTTGGCCGCCGCTTTAACACTGACCGCCAGGGTCAGAATGACCCCCTATATCTGCTTATTTTAGTCAGTAAAAGCCTCCCAGCAACCAAGATGAGACTCCCACATACTTTAAGATCCGAATAGAAAGTTTGGACATTCACAACAAACAAAGCAAAAAACACTGGACTCCAGTATATATTTGCAAACTCACATTTTGGGAACTCCTGAAGCGAATCTGTAATCGTAAATCATGGCAAATACACAGATATGGTGAGCCTAAGTACACACATGGCATTGCCAGTCAGAACCAACCGAATGACTTCCTGGCCCATTAACACAGTTACATTTTAATTTTTCTAGATTTAAAATGTTCAGAAGGACTGAAATGAAGCACTGATAATTACCTAATATTAGAACAAGCCCCGGCCTCTGATGCGGCTTTAGCACTAAAGAGGATACCTGCTTCGACCCCTGGGAGACTGGTGAGTGCATGTTGCCCCGGGGAGACTGGTGAGTGCCATTGCGATGGGAGTGTTGGCTTCCCACAAAAGCAAGCAGAACTGAAATCATAAGGTTTCTACTGAGACCAGCACAGCGCGCAGAGCCCACTCCACTCAGGCAGCACTGTTGCTTCAAAGCAAGGATGTAGATCTTGTAGTGACAGCAGGAGTACTGACACACTTAAAAGAAGTTACACCAAAGTGCATGAAAACAGTACTTGACCTCAGGACACAGGCAAGACTAAACACACAAGGAAGAAGCATTGGTAAATGCAGTAAATATGCTACAGTCAATAAAAATGGAGGAAAAGTAAGTGGCAAGCACTGGAACTAATGAACAACAAGGGCGGATGTAAGCCCCTTTTAAGATATATTTATTACAATAGATTTCACAAGCACAGCGCAAGCGCTGTGTAGGCGAAACCTAAAAAAATCATTACTCATCACTTAAAACGTTATAATGTCAGCAAAGTAAATACATCAAAGATCATTCATTCATTCATTTCACATTAAGTGGCATATTTATACTTTTTGACACTAAACTGCGGTCATGCAGTTTAACGTCAAAAAGTAAACCGCCAACTATTTATTTATTTATGATGACTCTAACCGGGCCTTACTGCCAGCTAGCCCCATTCTATAAATATGTTGCCTGGCCGATGTCCACGAATGGCGCTAGCTGATGGTAAGGCCTGGTTAGCCTCATTATAAATGACGTTAGCCGGGTGGGGGAGGTGTAGGGTGAATGGGGGTTTGGCGTCAAAGGATGACGCTAGTACGGGCAGAGGCAAAAAAAATGCCTCTGACCAGACTAGCGTCATTTTTTTACGTTAAAAGCCCATGGACATGACTGCTGTCTTAGTAAAGACAGGAGTCATGCCCCCCAGCCCATTAGCCATGCCCAGGGGACTTATGTCCCCTGGGCATGGCCACTGGGCACAGTGCCATGTAGGGAGGCCCAAGTTAGGCCACCCCTATGGCACTTAAAAAAAAACAAAATAATAGTTACCTCTACTTACCTGGGATGGGGTCCCCTCCATTCTGAGGTGTCCTGTGGGCTGCCCTGACCCAGGTTTTAATTAATGGCTCTAAGCAAGCTTAGCACCATTATTTAAGGCTCCCCATCGCCACATGCATAATTTTAGCACGGGGGGATAAATATGTCCCAGGGGCCATACAGTAGTTTTCTGCACGTGAATGCCTATCTTGCATCTTATTGACGCAAGGTAGGTTTCCACGTCCTGAAAATGACGTTAACTCCATAACTTTGGCGCTAGACGTGTCTAGCGCTAAAGTATAAATAGGGAGTTAGGTTTGTGCTGAATTAGCATTAACTCAGCGCAAACCAAGTATAAATATGCCCCTAAATTGTAATTTTCACAGTAGAGCTCCAATAATGCTTCAAATACTTTTTAATATTCCTACAATGCACAACAGGTCCTTTGTAACGCTTGACTAGCCATCAACAAGAGTTTAATTGCTTCATGCTCTATTACATTTTCAGACGTATGCACTGTTTCATGATGCCGCATGAGTTAGTGGAGCTACATTACAGTGGACCTAAATATCGAGGGACATAATTATGAGCCCCTTTGCATCACTCTGAGCAGCGCAAATGAGATTTATGAAGCCATGCAAGGCCACCTTGCGTGGCCCTGTGTGGCTTCATAGATCTCGAGTAATGTAAGTCAGCGCAAATTGTTGTGTTGTATTACTCTGCACCAGGGAAGCGTTTCCATGGGTGGGTGTTCCCATGCAACATCAATGGATTTTGATGCATTCCCAGATTTACAGGAACAGGTAAACCTGGAAATGCGCCAAAAAGATATGTAACCCCGAGAGAGGCCTAACAAGGAGAAATATCTTTATTTCTCCTTGTTTTTTTCCTCTTTCTATGTGTGCTGCATTCTCCAGCACACACAGAAAGTGGAAAAAACATCTAAGGTTTATTTTTGTGCAGGGAGTTGCCCCTTCCTGCACAAAAACAATCCTGCATGCAACGCAGACACTCTTGCACTATGGTGCAAGAGTGCTTGTGTTGGCGATAGACAGCCCACTGTATATCAGCACAGGGGAAAGGAGAGGAGTGCGCCTTCTTGCCTTAAATACTGCACCTTGCCGCTGTTTCCCAGTGACGCAGCGCAGCACAGCAAGGTGACTTGCTGCACCACTTATTCATAAATATGTCCCAATGTCCATTGAATAGAGCCTTAGCAGAGATATTGCCTGGTGGTTAAAGCATAGCTAGTATGCAGCAATTAAATAGGTTAGATTAATTACTACTGAATGTGGTGCATAAATTCACATGGCAACCTACGCAGTATCTGTGGGTGGTATTTCGAGGTGGCAGCTTTGATACGCTATTTGACTTATGGGTCTTCCAAGGTGATGTGGCCCAGTAGCTGCCTTTTCTGTGTGTCTCTTTCCTCATCACTGAATCAGGCTGAGTAACGAGCATGTTGTGACATTTTTCAAGATGATCTCGTACCAAGGGGTTCAGCCATCTTAGAATGGCAAATGATGTTTGGAGGAACCACTATTTAACGTTCCTCTGTTACCATTCCGCGAAGTTACAGGGACAATCTCTGATTTCATGGCTTTTATGTATAGGAAATCTCACCACCACATGGGCACACTAGTGGTCACCTCGTTGCTGCAAACAAAAAAAAGATGAGTTGTTTTGGTGTTAGCTAAGGATAAAAAGTCTTCTGCAATAATTTACCAGAAATTATATTATTAGTCTTATTTATTGTCCAATATTTATTTTCAACATGTGACCTCTCATTTTAAGGCTATTCTTATTTTGATCTATGGCCCTCATTACAACCCTGGCAGTCAGTGTTAAAACGGCGGTAAGACCGCCAACAGGCCGGCGGGAAAAAAAAATTGAATCACGACCGTGGCGGAAACCGCCAACATAGACAGCCACTTTAACACTCCGACCGCCACGGCGGTACAAACAAACAGCATGGCGGTCACCGCCAACAGACAGGTGGAAGACAATGTACCGCCCACACCATTATGACACACCGATCCGCCACCATTTCCGGGGCGGATTACACGCGAACAAAAACACGGCGGAAACAGGACTTGGAAGGGAAAACGATCACCTCTACACACCCCACAAGGAACCAGGACGCCATGGAGCCGGAACTCCAAATACTCCCTGCGATTGTCTTCCTGCTCCTCTACCAGGAGCACGACCGACGACAACCACGGTGAGTACTGCACCTACGACACAGGGGAGGGGGGAGGGAAAACAGAGTGGCACACACACGCAACACCCCCACCCTCACACACAACAACACACACACCAATATATGCTGAAACATTACATTTCCCACCCCAACCCCCCCTGGAAGAACGCGAGGACAAAAGGAAATTATTGTAACCATTGTAATCAAGAAAAATCCATTACTCAAAAATATATATACACTATTAACAAATATGTACACCAAGATTTAAAGTCCATGTACTGCACCATATAGTCCGTGGACCACTGGGCCCAAAAAGCATGGGCGAGGCCCACACAAGATACCCGATCCAAACGGAGAGAACACTGCAGGGGCATCAGATGTAAATAAAACAGGCACCTCAGGGGGAAGGGAAGGGGACACCTCAGCCGAATGAGCGAACGACGCCAGCTCCATGAGGGGGCTCAATGCTCATTGATGTATCCTGGGAGTGCAAAGCCACAGTCTCACAAGTCTTTACAGTGGGTGGTTTGCCCACTGCTTCATCCTGTGGAGTGCAAAGCCACAGTCTCACAAGTCTTTACAGTGGGTGGTTTGCCCACTGCTTCATCCTGGAGAGTGCAAAGCCACAGTCTCACAAGTCTTTGCAGTGGGTGGTTTGCCCACTGCTTCATCCTGGGGAGTGCAAAGTCACAGTCTCTCAAGTGGATAACAGTCTCCACTGGTTCTGGAGGGGGCTTTTTGCCCAGAGTGCTTCATCCTGCCAAGGACTGAGGTAGTGGATGTGAATCTCCACTGGTTCTGGAGGGGGCTTGGTGCCCAGAGTGCTTCATCCTGCCAAGGACTGAGGTAGTGGATGTGAATCTCCACTGGTTCTGGAGGGGGCTTTGTGCCCAGAGTGCTTCATCCTGCCAAGGACTGAGGTACTGGATGTGAATCTCCACTGGTTCTGGAGGGGGCTTGGTGCCCAGAGTGCTTCATCCTGCCAAGAACTGAGGTAGTGGATGCCTTTCTCCACTGGTTCTGGAGGGGGCTTTGTGCCCAGAGTTCTTCATCCTGCCAAGGACTGAGGTAGTGGATGTGAATCTCCACTGGTTCTGGAGGGGGCTTGGTGCCCAGTGTGCTTCATCCTGCTAAGGACTGAGGTAGTGGATGCCTTGCTCCCTTGAGCTACTGGGCTGACGAGCTCTGGAGCAGGCACCAGCATGCCAGGAAAGAGGTACTGAAACCGGGGGATTTATGGCAGCATTCCCAGCACCCCGCAAATATGTTCTCTGCTGAAGAAGGGACTAACCCAGAAACACATGTGTCCAGAGATGCACAGTAAAGGCTGTACCTACTTAAAGGTGAAATATTTAAAAATTAATGGAGTTCGTTTTTTGAAGATACTACATCTACCATGATGCAATGGGGCAGATTAATTGCTGGGATGTCAGGCAGGTGCGCTCCTAACTGTTTGTGACTTTAAAGGCTCCCTTGAGCTACTGGACTGACGAGCTCTGGAGCAGGCACCAGCATGCCAGGAAAGAGGTACTGAAACCGGGGGATTTATGGTAGCATTCCCAGCACCCCGCAAATATGTTCTCTGCTGAAGAAGGGACTAACCCAGAAACACATGTGTCCAGAGATGCACAGTAAAGGCTGTACCTACTTAAAGGTGAAATATTTAAAAATTAATGGAGTTCGTTTTTTGAAGATACTACATCTACCATGATGCAATGGGGCAGATTAATTGCTGGGATGTCAGGCAGGTGCGCTCCTAACTGTTTGTGACTTTAAAGGCTCCCTTGAGCTACTGGGCTGACAAGCTCTGGAGCAGGCACCAGCATGCCAGGAAAGAGGTACTGAAACCGGGGGATTTATGGCAGCATTCCCAGCACCCCGCAAATATGTTCTCTGCTGAAGAAGGGACTAACCCAGAAACACATGTGTCCAGAGATGCACAGTAAAGGCTGTACCTACTTAAAGGTGAAATATTTAAAAATTAATGGAGTTCGTTTTTTGAAGATACTACATCTACCATGATGCAATGGGGCATATTAATTGCTGGGATGTCAGGCAGGTGCGCTCCTAACTGTTTGTGACTTTAAAGGCTCCCTTGAGCTACTGGGCTGACGAGCTCTGGAGCAGGCACCAGCATGCCAGGAAAGAGGTACTGAAACCGGGGGATTTATGGCAGCATTCCCAGCACCCCGCAAATATGTTCTCTGCTGAAGAAGGGACTAACCCAGAAACACATGTGTCCAGAGATGCACAGTAAAGGCTGTACCTACTTAAAGGTGAAATATTTAAAAATTAATGGAGTTCGTTTTTTGAAGATACTACATCTACCATGATGCAATGGGGCAGATTAATTGCTGGGATGTCAGGCAGGTGCGCTCCTAACTGTTTGTGACTTTAAAGGCTCCCTTGAGCTACTGGGCTGACGAGCTCTGGAGCAGGCACCAGCATGCCAGGAAAGAGGTACTGAAACCGGGGGATTTATGGCAGCATTCCCAGCACCCCGCAAATATGTTCTCTGCTGAAGAAGGGACTAACCCAGAAACACATGTGTCCAGAGATGCACAGTAAAGGCTGTACCTACTTAAAGGTGAAATATTTAAAAATTAATGGAGTTCGTTTTTTGAAGATACTACATCTACCATGATGCAATGGGGCAGATTAATTGCTGGGATGTCAGGCAGGTGCGCTCCTAACTGTTTGTGACTTTAAAGGCTCCCTTGAGCTACTGGGCTGACGAGCTCTGGAGCAGGCACCAGCATGCCAGGAAAGAGGTACTGAAACCGGGGGATTTATGGCAGCATTCCCAGCACCCCGCAAATATGTTCTCTGCTGAAGAAGGGACTAACCCAGAAACACATGTGTCCAGAGATGCACAGTAAAGGCTGTACCTACTTAAAGGTGAAATATTTAAAAATTAATGGAGTTCGTTTTTTGAAGATACTACATCTACCATGATGCAATGGGGCAGATTAATTGCTGGGATGTCAGGCAGGTGCGCTCCTAACTGTTTGTGACTTTAAAGGCTCCCTTGAGCTACTGGGCTGACGAGCTCTGGAGCAGGCACCAGCATGCCAGGAAAGAGGTACTGAAACCGGGGGATTTATGGCAGCATTCCCAGCACCCCGCAAATATGTTCTCTGCTGAAGAAGGGACTAACCCAGAAACACATGTGTCCAGAGATGCACAGTAAAGGCTGTACCTACTTAAAGGTGAAATATTTAAAAATTAATGGAGTTCGTTTTTTGAAGATACTACATCTACCATGATGCAAAGGGGCAGATTAATTGCTGGGATGTCAGGCAGGTGCGCTCCTAACTGTTTGTGACTTTAAAGGCTCCCTTGAGCTACTGGGCTGACGAGCTCTGGAGCAGGCACCAGCATGCCAGGAAAGAGGTACTGAAACCGGGGGATTTATGGCAGCATTCCCAGCACCCCGCAAATATGTTCTCTGCTGAAGAAGGGACTAACCCAGAAACACATGTGTCCAGAGATGCACAGTAAAGGCTGTACCTACTTAAAGGTGAAATATTTAAAAATTAATGGAGTTCGTTTTTTGAAGATACTACATCTACCATGATGCAATGGGGCAGATTAATTGCTGGGATGTCAGGCAGGTGCGCTCCTAACTGTTTGTGACTTTAAAGGCTCCCTTGAGCTACTGGGCTGACGAGCTCTGGAGCAGGCACCAGCATGCCAGGAAAGAGGTACTGAAACCGGGGGATTTATGGCAGCATTCCCAGCACCCCGCAAATATGTTCTCTGCTGAAGAAGGGACTAACCCAGAAACACATGTGTCCAGAGATGCACAGTAAAGGCTGTACCTACTTAAAGGTGAAATATTTAAAAATTAATGGAGTTCGTTTTTTGAAGATACTACATCTACCATGATGCAATGGGGCAGATTAATTGCTGGGATGTCAGGCAGGTGCGCTCCTAACTGTTTGTGACTTTAAAGGCTCCCTTGAGCTACTGGGCTGACGAGCTCTGGAGCAGGCACCAGCATGCCAGGAAAGAGGTACTGAAACCGGGGGATTTATGGCAGCATTCCCAGCACCCCGCAAATATGTTCTCTGCTGAAGAAGGGACTAACCCAGAAACACATGTGTCCAGAGATGCACAGTAAAGGCTGTACCTACTTAAAGGTGAAATATTTAAAAATTAATGGAGTTCGTTTTTTGAAGATACTACATCTACCATGATGCAATGGGGCAGATTAATTGCTGGGATGTCAGGCAGGTGCGCTCCTAACTGTTTGTGACTTTAAAGGCTCCCTTGAGCTACTGGGCTGACGAGCTCTGGAGCAGGCACCAGCATGCTAGGAAAGAGGTACTGAAACCGGGGGATTTATGGCAGCATTCCCAGCACCCCGCAAATATGTTCTCTGCTGAAGAAGGGACTAACCCAGAAACACATGTGTCCAGAGATGCACAGTAAAGGCTGTACCTACTTAAAGGTGAAATATTTAAAAATTAATGGAGTTCGTTTTTTGAAGATACTACATCTACCATGATGCAATGGGGCAGATTAATTGCTGGGATGTCAGGCAGGTGCGCTCCTAACTGTTTGTGACTTTAAAGGCTCCCTTGAGCTACTGGGCTGACGAGCTCTGGAGCAGGCACCAGCATGCCAGGAAAGAGGTACTGAAACCGGGGGATTTATGGCAGCATTCCCAGCACCCCGCAAATATGTTCTCTGCTGAAGAAGGGACTAACCCAGAAACACATGTGTCCAGAGATGCACAGTAAAGGCTGTACCTACTTAAAGGTGAAATATTTAAAAATTAATGGAGTTCGTTTTTTGAAGATACTACATCTACCATGATGCAATGGGGCAGATTAATTGCTGGGATGTCAGGCAGGTGCGCTCCTAACTGTTTGTGACTTTAAAGGCTCCCTTGAGCTACTGGGCTGACGAGCTCTGGAGCAGGCACCAGCATGCCAGGAAAGAGGTACTGAAACCGGGGGATTTATGGCAGCATTCCCAGCACCCCGCAAATATGTTCTCTGCTGAAGAAGGGACTAACCCAGAAACACATGTGTCCAGAGATGCACAGTAAAGGCTGTACCTACTTAAAGGTGAAATATTTAAAAATTAATGGAGTTCGTTTTTTGAAGATACTACATCTACCATGATGCAATGGGGCAGATTAATTGCTGGGATGTCAGGCAGGTGCGCTCCTAACTGTTTGTGACTTTAAAGGCTCCCTTGAGCTACTGGGCTGACGAGCTCTGGAGCAGGCACCAGCATGCCAGGAAAGAGGTACTGAAACCGGGGGATTTATGGCAGCATTCCCAGCACCCCGCAAATATGTTCTCTGCTGAAGAAGGGACTAACCCAGAAACACATGTGTCCAGAGATGCACAGTAAAGGCTGTACCTACTTAAAGGTGAAATATTTAAAAATTAATGGAGTTCGTTTTTTGAAGATACTACATCTACCATGATGCAATGGGGCAGATTAATTGCTGGGATGTCAGGCAGGTGCGCTCCTAACTGTTTGTGACTTTAAAGGCTCCCTTGAGCTACTGGGCTGACGAGCTCTGGAGCAGGCACCAGCATGCCAGGAAAGAGGTACTGAAACCGGGGGATTTATGGCAGCATTCCCAGCACCCCGCAAATATGTTCTCTGCTGAAGAAGGGACTAACCCAGAAACACATGTGTCCAGAGATGCACAGTAAAGGCTGTACCTACTTAAAGGTGAAATATTTAAAAATTAATGGAGTTCGTTTTTTGAAGATACTACATCTACCATGATGCAATGGGGCAGATTAATTGCTGGGATGTCAGGCAGGTGCGCTCCTAACTGTTTGTGACTTTAAAGGCTCCCTTGAGCTACTGGGCTGACGAGCTCTGGAGCAGGCACCAGCATGCCAGGAAAGAGGTACTGAAACCGGGGGATTTATGGCAGCATTCCCAGCACCCCGCAAATATGTTCTCTGCTGAAGAAGGGACTAACCCAGAAACACATGTGTCCAGAGATGCACAGTAAAGGCTGTACCTACTTAAAGGTGAAATATTTAAAAATTAATGGAGTTCGTTTTTTGAAGATACTACATCTACCATGATGCAATGGGGCAGATTAATTGCTGGGATGTCAGGCAGGTGCGCTCCTAACTGTTTGTGACTTTAAAGGCTCCCTTGAGCTACTGGGCTGACGAGCTCTGGAGCAGGCACCAGCATGCCAGGAAAGAGGTACTGAAACCGGGGGATTTATGGCAGCATTCCCAGCACCCCGCAAATATGTTCTCTGCTGAAGAAGGGACTAACCCAGAAACACATGTGTCCAGAGATGCACAGTAAAGGCTGTACCTACTTAAAGGTGAAATATTTAAAAATTAATGGAGTTCGTTTTTTGAAGATACTACATCTACCATGATGCAATGGGGCAGATTAATTGCTGGGATGTCAGGCAGGTGCGCTCCTAACTGTTTGTGACTTTAAAGGCTCCCTTGAGCTACTGGGCTGACGAGCTCTGGAGCAGGCACCAGCATGCCAGGAAAGAGGTACTGAAACCGGGGGATTTATGGCAGCATTCCCAGCACCCCGCAAATATGTTCTCTGCTGAAGAAGGGACTAACCCAGAAACACATGTGTCCAGAGATGCACAGTAAAGGCTGTACCTACTTAAAGGTGAAATATTTAAAATATTTAAAGGCTCCCTTGAGCTACTGGGCTGACGAGCTCTGGAGCAGGCACCAGCATGCCAGGAAAGAGGTACTGAAACCGGGGGATTTATGGCAGCATTCCCAGCACCCCGCAAATATGTTCTCTGCTGAAGAAGGGACTAACCCAGAAACACATGTGTCCAGAGATGCACAGTAAAGGCTGTACCTACTTAAAGGTGAAATATTTAAAAATTAATGGAGTTCGTTTTTTGAAGATACTACATCTACCATGATGCAATGGGGCAGATTAATTGCTGGGATGTCAGGCAGGTGCGCTCCTAACTGTTTGTGGCCTTTCTCCACTAGTTCTGGAGGGGGCATTGTGCCCAGAGTGCTTTATCCTGCCAAGGACTGAGGTAGTGGATGTCTTTCCCCACTGGTTCTGGAGAGGGCTTTGTGCCCAGAGTGCTTCATCCTGCCAAGGACTGAGGTAGTGGATGTGACACTCCACTGACGGTGGTGCTACATGCAAGCTGGCCAGGCCCCTGGCACTGACCACCAGCCTCGTACGAATGACCACTGGGGGATGGCAGCCATGTCTGCGGTGGTGCCACTGGTTCAGGAAGTGGCGTGGCCACTGGCGGTGCTGGCGGTGGGCTCAGTAGCGGTGATGTTTGCGGCGCTCATTGGGCAGCGGTGCTGGTGGGGGGCTCACTGACCTCGTGCTGGCGACTGTGTCCTGAGTGGCGGGGCTGGTGGCGGCCTGACTGAGGTTGCTGCTGGCGGTGGTGTCCTGAGCAGCGGGGCTGGTAGCGGCCTGACTGAGGTTGCTGCTGGTGGCGGTGTCCTGAGCGGCGGGGCTGGTGGTGGCCTCACTGAGCTTGCTGCTGGCGGCGGTGTCCTGAGCGGCAGTGCTGGTGGCGGCCTCACTGAACTTGCTGCTGCTGAAGGGCACAGTGTCTTCGGTGCAGGTGAAGGGCCCAGTATCTTGGGTGCTGGCGGTGGTGCCGGTGGTGGTCTTGTCCGCCGTGCAAGTTGGCGGCGACTTGCCTTTCTTTCTCAGGCCCTTCCCCACCTTGGATGGTGGCGCAGCTGTCTTGCCACCCCCACCTGTTGTCTTTGCGGAGCCCTTGGTGGCAGGTGTTTTGGCCTTCTTTCTCCAGGATGTGGGCAACTTCTTCTGCTTGGGAGGTGGGGGAATGTCCTTGGCCTCCACCCTTGGGACACTGGCAGCCCTGCTGCTTGGTGCACTGCAGAAGCCGGTTACTGCTGCCACCACTGTGGCGGGTGATGTGGTGGCTGATGTGCTGGGTTGGGACCTGGAAAGGCGGGCCGTAGGGGACGGAAGGGGTGGGGGAGATGAAGGGAAGAGGTCAAGGTTTGACAGGAAAAGTTTTTTCGACACACTGGGACGGGTAGATGGAGGGCATTTGGGAGTGGAGGAAGAGGTAGTGGTTGTAGGAGGTGTTCGTTTGCTGACTTTGGGTGAAGGTGCATGGGCTGGAGGCTGTCGTGAGGTGGATGGCTGTTGGGTGGGTGTGTGCCTGCGTTTGTGTAGTTTGGGAGGAGGGCTCACAGACACACTGGTAGAAGACACAGGGGATGTGTGAATGGTAGTGGGGGTGGTGAGTGCACGTGAGCGGTATGTGGTGATGGGCGTGCTAGTGATGGAGGTAGTGGCTAAGGATGTAGTGCATGCAGGTGTGAGTGGAGATGAGACAGGGATGGAGGAGGGAGATGTGGAGGAGGGGGACACAGTGGAGGCAGTGGATGTTTATTATGTGTGCATGGGTATGATGCTTGTGTGAGTGCCTGTGGGATGTGTGGTGCTTATGTTTACCAGAGCTACCCTTGTGTGTTGAGGTGTGTGCATGCTGGTCTGATGGTGTGCTTGGGATAGGCTGAGGTACAGGGGATTGGGTCTGGGTGGAGGAAGTTGGAGGGGGGAGGTTGGACACAGGGACAATGGCTGCCATCAGTGCTGAGGCCAGAGTCTGAAAAGCTCACTGTTGGGCTGCCTGGCCAGAATGAATGCCCTCCAGGTATGCATTTGTCTGTTGCAACTGCCTCTCTACACCCTGGATGGCATTCACAATGGTAGACTGCCCAACAGTGAGGGATCTGAGGAGGTCAATGGCCTCCTCACTGAGGGCAGCAGGGCTGACTGGGGCAGGGTCTGAGGAGCCTGGGGCGAAGGAGATGCCCACCCTCCTGGGTGAGCGGCCACGGGGCACACGCTGAGGGGCTGCTGGTAGGGCGGTGCTGGTAGGGGGGTGGCGGCTGTACTTGTAGATGCGGGGGGCACAGAGGGGCCCGCTACCACAAGGGAGCTCCCATCAGAGGAGGAGTCAGTGTCACTGGTCTCTGCTCCAGTCCCCGCCGTGGAGCTCACCTCGCCCTCTGTCCCACTGATGAATCCTGACTCCGTAGTCTCGCCCTCCAGGGCCATGTGGGATGCAGCTCCCTCCTGCTCTGGTGGCACAGCTCCTCCGCCTGATGATGCTAATGCACACAAGAACAGGGAGACCACAAAAAGGGGGGGGAAGAAAGAAGAAAGACATGTTCAGTGCATGCAATAATGCTACCGTTGGCGGACACTACAGACACAGCAGCCCTCTGCGCTACGCCATGCACATAGAGTTCCCTAATTGATCACAGGGACATGGGGTACATGGCCTATGCCCAATTGCTGCACACATGGAAGTCACAGGAGCCTGACTGGGTGTAGATGGCTCTTACTGCTGCTGGTGGGGTTGGGGTGCCAATTGGCCTACCTCACAAAAGATCCTTGCCTACAAGGCTCACCCTAGCCTAGGGGAACACACAGCCCACCTCCCCCACCCAGACACCTCCAATGCACGCAGAGTCAGATGGATGTGACTGTACTCACCCCCTTGTGTCTGCTGTAATGCCCTCAAGCGCCCATCCAACTCCAGATACGGCACCGCCAGGATCCGGAACATCAGGGGGATCACGGTGCGATGGGCACCCCTCCCACGTTGGGAGGCCATCCCCATCTGGGCCTCTGCCGTCTTCTTGCTCCAGCGGTGAATGTCCTCCCATCTTTTACGGCAGTGGGTGCTCCGTCTGTTGTGGATCCCCTGGTCCCGGACGTCCTTGGCGATGGCACGCCAAATATCCTTTCTCTGGTGGGCACTGACCTACAGGAATAGTACAGGGGAAAAGGGAAAACCTTAACCGTCCGGCCCATCGCAGTTATTGGGCCACCTTCCAACCCTTGCCCTGACGCACATACACTCACCGTCGTATCATGCACGCTTCATCACCCCCCCATCTCCCATCCACACCACTCCAAACAGGCATTGCCCATACAGCATGCTCACAGTGTACTCACCTGTTCGTCTGGAGGTCCATAGAGTAGCGTGTACTGGGGGAGGACCCCATCCACAAGTTTCTCCAACTCCTCCGAAGTGAAGGCAGGGGCCCTTTCCCCAGACACATGAGCCATTGTCGCTTCCAGACTGAGGTCACAGCAGTGCTTGCAGTGTAGGTCCTCTCCTGTCGAAGATCAGGTATCAAGTGAGTGAACAGACAGAAAATGGTGGTCACGTCTGCGGAGGTAATAATGTGTGCGGCACTCCACTCATAAAGAAAGTACATTACATACAATCAAAAAAGTGGTCTTGAAAAAGAAACATACAATTTAATGCAAGTTTAAATTGTCCAATCTCATCAAACATGAAATAAGGATCTGCATAAATTAGAAAACCATCCGTGGTAATACAATCTTAGCTAAATTAAATTATCCAATCTAGTACAACAAAACATCAAGAATCTGTAGAAATTTGAAACCCATCCGTGGCAATACAATTTCAGCCAACACGTGTTTCGTCACAGGAAATTCTTTCTAATATCCCGAGCGACTTCTTCAGGGCTAAAAATTGTAAACATATTGATAAAATTAGGAACCAAAATGCTCGAACCAATAGTTACACAATAGATTTGATAGAACCCCAATTAAGAACAAAATGTGAAGGACTCATGCACAAAAGACCTATTGTGCTGATTCACGTGAATATTGATTAAGCCAAGGGGTAAAAGAACCAAGGGGTAAAGGAACCCAGACAGAATTACCTTAAAATGCTCCCCCAAAAAAGGCACACTCAAATCTTGTGTCCTACCAACCTCCACCAAAATTCAAATAGTGATAACATGCGCTTCAAATTACATGCACCACTGCCCTTATGTCGACAAATATCTCAATAAGACTCTGAATAGTACCTCATGATTAGAACAATCCTAGAAAATCCATTGATTGTTGTCCGTTATTGGTCAAATGTTGTATATATTTCTTGTTACACAATGAATGCTCCAAATCTGCCATATGAACAAAAAACCAAAGACAACAAATTGTCAATGGTTAACACCCATGATATCCAAAAGACAGAGAACCATATTCAATAAGATTATTTAACCACTGTGCATTGCACCAACCACCGTGTAAATTACCTGAAATCCAGCATCCAAAAACTAGTAATGTGTACTTGATGTTATAGTAGGTACATCCTTATATTTCACTGTAGAAATTAAAATACACTCACTGAATCACCACTAAACATAAACCAGAGCTCTGGTTTTACACAAATTCTTCTGGTAGAGAACCGACCAATAACCCCCGGTACTCACCTAATGTTTATAGTATTGTTTCAAAAAGCGGCGTTGACATGTGTGCAGAAAACGCGGACCGCGAGTACGCGTTACAACTGTACTGCGCGGCTGAATCCGGAAGTGAAATACACTTCCGGGACAGTCATGTAACGCTGTCATAAAAATAGAAGACAGACTCATCCCAACTACTGTGTAATCGGAGCCGAGCATTTCCAAGGCATTAATTAAGAACAGATGCTGGCCACACATTTCCATAGATTATTGAGGCACCTTATCGTGAAATTGAAAGACAGACTAATCTCCAATGTTATTGAATCGAAACCGATGCACTACCAGGGCATCCATAAAATACTATCCAAAAAAGTATAAACACAAAACAGACCATGTTCCACCATTGTTCGAATCAGAAATAAAAATAAATATAAAAAATGACCAGACATCCTTGTAAAGTGATATTGTACCAACCAAAAATCCAATACTGGAGAATTATATACATTAGTAGGCCGCCTCCTCTCATAGTCCCCTGATAACAATCGACTATATAACTAATAAATTATTAAACTCTCAGTCAAGAAAACTGCTCAGTATTTCAGACCACATTAGTGCACTAAACTCAACTACATATGAATACTAATGTATTTAGAATGAGGGCCCAACAGTGTTGGAGAAGCAAATCTACAGCACCAACCGTTCAAACAATAGCATAATGAGTCTATGTTCCTAATGGTGTAAACCCAAAAAAATGCCACCCAAGATCAAAGATGAATAGTATCCCACGACATATTTAACGAATATCCCTAGTAAAGACAGGGAAAATATGTTAGAGAATTTTGGTTCATAACCGTGTAGCAAGTCCTCCGTGAAACAAGAAACATTTGCATACAGTAAAAATATATCATATACATGTACATATACATACAGTGAAACCACAGTAACAAAACAGATGCCAATCAAAAAATGTTACACATTTCAGTCTCCCCAAAAAGAACTCCAATTCCCTATCGGAGTTGAGACCTCTCAGTCAAGAAAACTGCTCAGTATTTCAGACCACATTAGTGCACTAAACTCAACTACATATGAATACTAATGTATTTAGAATGAGGGCCCAACAGTGTTGGAGAAGCAAATCTACAGCACCAACCGTTCAAACAATAGCATAATGAGTCTATGTTCCTAATGGTGTAAACCCAAAAAAATGCCACCCAAGATCAAAGATGAATAGTATCCCACGACATATTTAACGAATATCCCTAGTAAAGACAGGGAAAATATGTTAGAGAATTTTGATTCATAACCGTGTAGCAAGTCCTCCGTGAAACAAGAAACATTTGCATACAGTAAAAATATATCATATACATGTACATATACATACAGTGAAACCACAGTAACAAAACAGATGCCAATCAAAAAATGTTACACATTTCAGTCTCCCCAAAAAGAACTCCAATTCCCTATCGGAGTTGAGACCTGACTCCACAGCCCTCAACCTCATGATCCAAAGTGCCTCTTTTTTACGTAAGGCTAGTTCTCTATTTCCCCCCATAGGGTCTCTAGGGACATGTTCCAGACCAAAGAATTCAAAATTCTTGTGTGCAGTTTGTGAGTTACAGTCAACAATGTGTGCTACTATAGGATATCTTATATCATTATTTTTAAGAGCTCAAACATGTTCTCCAATTCTAGTCTTAAGTTGACGTATTGTACTCCCCACATAGATCTTAGTACACTTCCAACGTATTACGTACACAACAAAAGTAGTGTTACAATTGATCAGGGAGTTAATGTTGAATTGTCTATCACCCTCTGAAAATTCCCTAATGTTGTGAAAAGCCCAACGGCATACTCCACAACCACCACATTTGAAAAAAACAACTGATTTTGCAGAACCTCTCCGATAAGCAGTGAGTACTCTTTCAGGAATTAGATCTTTATTTGATTCATCTTGTGACAATATACTCCAATGTTTGGTCATACATTTTTCTAAAATCCAAGATGCATCATTGAAATCAGTAATGAATGGAACCTTATTGGAATTCTCTATCATATTCTTGCAATCTCTTGTTTTCAAAGTGTCGCTTCTCTCTAACCGTTTGGCTCTAGACTGTGCCTTTTTCACTATCTTATTCGAATAGCCATGTGCTAGAAATCTCTTACCCATATCATCAACCTGTTGTGAAAACTCCTTGTCTAAACTACAATTACGTCTAGCCCTCACCAATTCTGTGAATGGAATAGAGGATACTTGGTGTCTGGGGTGCGAACTATCAGCATGAAGGATAGAGTTACATGCCGTGGCTTTGCGAAAAAGCCTGCTCTGGATTTGACCATTAGCAACAAATATCTCCACATCCAGAAATTCAATACTGGCTGCACTATATTGATATGTGAATTTCACATTCATGGCATTCGAATTTAGAAAGCTACAGAATTCAATCAATCTCTGTTCACCACCAGTCCAGATTAAAAAACAGCCGTCTATATATCTTCCCCAAAACAAAATGTGTGTTTGCCATTGAGCAGACAGAGGGCCCCAAATCCATTTATATTCAAACCATCCCATGAAAAGATTTGCATAGGAGGGGGAGAATTTGGAGCCCATCGCCACACCTTGTTTTTGTAAGAACCAGTCTTTATTAAACAGAAAGAAATTGTTGGTAAGAACAAGATTGATCATTTCAATTAGCATTGCAGTGTGTTCCCAGAGACTTGCTGATCTTTTGTGAAGAAAAAACCTAATAGCCTCCTGTCCCAACTCGTGATTGATACAAGTGTAAAGAGATACTACATCCAATGTCACTAATAACATACTACTCTCCCACTTCACATTATTCAAAATAGTTAAGATATGTGTGGTGTCCTTGATGAAAGAGGGTAAATTATATACCATCGGTTGCAAGAAACAATCAACAAATTCGGAAAGTTTTAGGACCTAAAATGCCTGAGACAATTGGCCTACCAGGTGGAAAAGGAAGACCCTTATCTACTTTAGGTAAAGTGTAAAGACAGGGATATCTAGGTTGTTCTACCCTAAGGTAGAGAAATTCATCTTTACTGAGCAGTCCCTTGTCCAGCCAAGTAAGTAACTTGTTATTAATCATGAATATAAGATTGGGAATGGGATTCCCATGAATTCTCTCATAACATGTTGTGTCATTCAGTTGCGATAAAATCTCGTTATCATAGTCACTCTTGTTCATAAGAACAACGTTCCCTCCTTTATCCGCTTGTCTGATAATAATCTCTTTATTTTGTTTGAGTACTCTGAGTGCACCTAATTCTTCGGGATTCAAATTTTTTGTGAATTGTCTGTAGTTGTTCTTTGCCAGGTATTTGTCATGATCTTGACAAACCAACTCAATAAAACGATCAAAGGAGTTCAAACCCCAAGATCTCGGAGTCCAACATGATTTCTTCTTCAATCCACTAGGAGTACTTTTGTTAGATTCAACTTCTAAATCCTGTAGCACTCTAGACAAAATGTCTGGCTCTTGATCTTTTTCAGCTAAGGATAAAACCAATGCTGTGTCATGCACTTCTTCAATAGATAAAGTACTAAAAGAAGATGTAGCCAAACCTGGTATAGAGCTCTCTATTGGGTGTTGATGAAAATACTTTTTTAATTTAAGCTTCCGAATAAATTTGAATAAATCTATCTTAGCTCTACAAGGATCTCCAAAAGACCTTGGACAAAAATTAAGGACTCTAGCCAGAAGACTCTTAGCTCCTGCAGTTAACTCAAATTTAGAAAGGTTAATGACACTAATGGATGATGATTCATCCAGGCCTATGTTCTCTTGTCCCGTGACCTCGTTGTGACTCCATCTCGATCTTTTGCTTTTACCACCTGCTCCTCTGTTGCCCCTCCTGGTTTTCTTGCACTTTTGTTTTGGACAAATTTGCCTCGTTTCATCCTCATCAATTCTTGTAAAAAAGTATTCTCACTTGTGGTATCATGACCTTGAGCAGACGTGCTTGCAACACCATCTGTCTCACTATCACTTGTAATTGGAGTGCTAATAGAAGTTGAATCTGACGCATTAGACATGCTAGACCTTCTAGGAGTCAGATCAGTATGAATCAAATGATCATATTTGCTGGAGAAAGTAAACACCCTACCTGTCAAGTAGTCTTTCTCATTCCGTTTTAGTTTTTGCGCTTTCCTCTGTGTCACCTCCTCTTGAAATTTTGATTGAACTCCTTCTAGACTTTTGTCATTTTTGTCAGTTGCTTCTTTTAAATTCAAGCCCTCAATTTCTCTTTCCAAAGCCTCAATTTCAGGCGTACCGTCACCGCCGGCGTACATCGTCATTGGCTCCTGGGACCCATAGGGTCCAATGTTAACCAATGCAGGATTGTGCTGCGGTCTTCGACCGCCTACTACGACAGTGTACAACGCCAGCGCGGTTACCTCATATCCCTTTGTCCCACTTTACAGGTCAGGCAGCCGCCATTTCATGGGGCCACATGGCATTAATTTTAACTGCATCACACCTATTTAGGCCTTGCATACACACTGAGACAGGCACATAGCGGATTGACTAATGTGCACAAGAAAGTTGTTATTTTCGTACCTCACTGTTGGCTGACCCTCTGATCGCTGTTCTCATCCATAGAGCACGTCCGCTGGGGCAGGTGAGGAGAATGGCGGCATCCTCCAGTGTACAGACCGCTGGTGGACCTGTCGACAATGGAAGAGCGACATGTAATAGTCACCTACAGACTTGATCGTGCCACAATCCAGGAACTGTGTGCCCAGTTGGAGCCAGACCTGATGTCAGCAATCCGTCAACCCACAGGAATACCCCCTCTAGTGCAGGTGCTGTCAGTACTCCATTTCCTGGCAAGTGGGTCTTTCAAACTACAGTGGCCATAGCATCAGGAATGTCCCAGCCTATGTTCTCAAATGTCTTGTCCAGAGTGTTGTCTGCCCTGCTGAAACACATGCGCAGCTACACCGTTTTACCTCAGGTGGAGGATTTGCCCACAGTGAAAGGTGACTTCTATGCCCTGGGACATATCCCCAACATCATAGGTGCCATTGATGGGACACATGAGGCATTGGTACCCCCTGCAGGAGTGAACAGGTGTACAGAAACCGGAAGAGCTACCATTCTATGAACGTGCAGATGGTATGTTTGGCAGACCAGTACATCTCCCATGTGAACGCCAAGTTTCCTGGCTCAGTGCACGACGCTTACATTCTGAGGAATAGCAGCATCCCTTAAGTGATGGGGCAACTCCAGAGGCACTGTGTGTGGCTATTAGGTGAGGACATGGACCCTATACCGTGTGAACAGTTGTCTGGGTCTGGGGTTGTCCCTAAGGGTTAGTGTGTGTCTAACAGTTGTCCCTCGCAATTTGCAGGTGACTCTGGCTACCCCAACCTGTCATGGCTACTGACCCCAGTGAGGAATCCCAGGACAAGGGCAGTGGAACGCTACAATGAGGCACATGGGCGAACTAGGAGGGTTATAGAGAGAACCTTCGGCCTCCTAAAGGCCAGGTTCCGGTGCCTCCATTTGACAGGAGGTTCCCTCTACTACTCACCAAAGAAGGTGTGCCAGATCATCGTGGCCTGCTGTATGCTGCACAACTTGGCTTTGCGACGACAGGTGCCTTTTCTGCAGGAGGATGGTCCAGAAGGAGGTCTTGTGGCAGCTGTGGAGCCTGTGGACAGTGAAGAACAGGAGGCAGAAGAAGAGGACATAGACAGCAGAAACACCGTGATCCAGCAATACTTCCAGTGAGACACAGGTAAGAAGACATCACTGCCTCCCACATCTGACATAATTGTTCAACCTCTCATCTGTCTGTCACTTTCACCCAGTGTATGGACCCTGATTTATCACTTTGCCTTTCCATTTCACAGATGTGGGTGCCACTGTGTGACCTCTGCTATGTTACCTCATGGACTAGAGCTGTGTGACATAGGTATGTTGACAATACTATGGACATTGCTATTTCCCTCAGTTATAGCAAATACACATTAGTGAAAGCACAGACTGACTCCAGATTGTTTTGTGATTCAAGGGTGTTTATTTAAGTGCAAAATAGTGGAGGGGTTTGTAAAATGGTCAGGGGTGATGGTGGAGGAATGTCCATGGCAGAGTCCAGTCTATTTGTCTCACAGGTGCATTGTCCAAAGGGGTATAGGAAGTGGAGCTAGGGAAGTTTAAGGATGGACAGGGTGACAAAGTGGGACAGTAGGATGACATTCAGGGTGGTCTCATTCCTTGGCGGGGGTCTTGGCATTGTTCTCTGTCTTTGTCCTGGATCTCAGGGACCGTTTGCGGGGTGGTTCTCCATCTGCAGGGGTTGGGGTGCTGGTGTCGTGGTCCTGTGGCGGTGCCTCCTGCCCACTAGCGCCAGAGGAGGTGGTAGGCTGTTCATCATCCAGGCTAGTGTCAGGGGCCCTTTGTGGTGCCACAGTGTCCCTCCTGGTGTTCACGAGGTCCTTCAGCACCCCTACAATGTTGCCCAGGGTGGTATTGATGGATTTGTGTTCCTCCCTGAACCTCAAATACTGTTCCTCCTGCAGCCAATGGGTCTCCTGAAACTTGGCCAGTACCGTTGCCATCGTCTCCTGGGAATGATGGTACGCTCCCATGATGTTGGAGAGGGCCTCGTGGAGAGTGGGTTCCCTGGGCCTGTCCTCCCCTTGTCGCACAGCAGACCACCCAGTTCCCCTGTTTTCCTGTGCCTCTGTCCCCTGAACCGTGTGCCCACTGCCACTGCCACCAGGTCCCTGCTGTTCTTGGGGTGGTGGGTTAGCCTGGGTTCCCTGTAGTGGTGGACACACTGCTGCTTGACGTGTCCTGGGGACAGAGGTATGGGCCCGCTGGGTGGGTGCAGTGCTGGTGTTTCCTGAGGGGGGAGGCTCTGTGGTGGCCTGTGACTATGTGAGGGGAAACGACTGTCCCGAGGTCCCAGATGGGCCGGGCTGGTCATCTAGATCCAGTTGGACAGAGCTGCTGTCATCACTGTGGGCCTCTTCTGTGGGGGAAGTGGACATGTCTGGAACCTCCTGTCCGGTGACGTTGGGTAGGGGTCCTGCAGGGGTGTAAAGGCATGATTATTGCATCTGTGTGTGCCATGGTGTGCAATGCGTGGGTGACCCTGTACCCCAGTGCTTCCATTTTTGTGTAGGAGCTTGTGTGATAATTGTTTAGGGGTCTGTGTGGGTATGTGTAGTGGACATGCATTGGTGATGGGTGTCCATGCTTTGTTGTTGCATGCAGGGCTTGGTGTTGGGATGTGTGGTTTGTGATAGTGGGACATATGTGAGGAGTTGGAGTGATGGGGGTGAGGGCGAGGTTAGGGGTATGTGTTAGCATGCAGATAAGGTGGGGGATGTAGTAGTTAAAGCTTTGACTTACTAGAGTCCATTCCTCCAGCTACTCCTGAACGGCCCTCAGGATGCAGTATAGCAAAGACCTGCTCCTCCCATGTTGTTAGTTGTGGGGCAGGAGGTGGGGGTCCGCCGCCAGTCCTCTGAACCGCAATGTGGTGTCTTGAGACCACGGAACGCACCTTCCCCCGTAGGTCGTTCCACCTCTTCCTGATGTCATTGCGTGTTCTTGGGTGCTGTCCCACTGCATTGACCCTGTCTACGATTCTGCACCATAGCGCCATCTTCCTAGCTATGGAGGTGTTCTGCACCTGTGGTCCGAATAGCTGTGGCTCTACCTGGATGATTTCCTCCACCATGACCCTGAGCTCATCCTCAGAAAACCTGTGGTGTCTTTGTAGTGCCATGGGGTGGTGTGGGTGATGTGTGAGGTGGTGTGCGTTGTGATGTGTGGGGTGATGTTTAGGGGTGTGAGGTGTTTTGTGCGTGGAAGGTGTATGAGCGATGGTGTTGTGTGCCTCTGTATGCTGGTGTGGTCTTTGCTTTGCTCTCTCTCTGTTTCTCAAAATTTTTTGGTTGTAAGGGTTTGTGGGTAGTGTGGGTTTGTGTTTTATATTGTATTGAGTGTGTGGGTGTGGTGTGTGTATGTGTATCAGGTGTGTGTATTTCGAATTGTCCAATGTGGTTGTGTTTTGTGTATGTGTGTGTATTTAGAGCGCGGCGGTGGGTACCGCCAATGGAATACCGCGGTTGAAAGACCGCCACGTGGATTCGTGTGTCGTGATAGTGTGGGCGTATTCCTGTTGGCATGACAGTGGAGGTTTTGTTATCGCCAGTTTATTACTGACCTTTGGTGTGGCGGACTTGTGTGGGTGTCTAGATTTTGGCGGATTCCGAGCTGTGGGTCGTAATAGCTGTGGCGGAATTCTTCAGCCACTGCGGTGTGTTGGCGGTCTTCTGAACGGCGGTAAGCGGGATTTACCGCAGATGTTGTAATGAGGGCCTATATCTGTTCTTTTCCACGAAAAACGAAAACTTTCCGAGCAACCCAGCCACCTTGCACCTCTTGTAGGGAACATTTGACAGCCATCTTTAAATGCAAAATGTGTGAGTAAATTGGGTGAGATTCCCTTTCTGGCTCCCCTATCTTTTACAGTTCTCATTTATTTTGATTTGCGCCATTCATGTGGCCAAGGCAACAGCTTCCACAATACAAAAATCATAAACAATTAAGAACATAGTGGCTCCTTTCCTTGTTGTCTATCATTCTGCCTCAGGAATATACAAGGAAATCCTGTGAACAACCACCATTTTGGCAATATGTGCATGTCCACTCGTAGCAAGAAACCTTTGCTGCACTGTATTGTACCTTCAAGCTATGAGACTTATGTCTATGTCACCTGTGGGCACATCTCACTCTTCATGGGACTACGCACAAGTTTTGTTCTAGTTCTCCCCACGAGGATGTTGACGCAGATATGCTAATTAGAAATTATTAATAAATGTTTATGTGTTTTGAGTAACGAAAAGATTGTAGAGAAATTAATAGTAGAGAAAATAATGTGCACATATAAAAATGTGCCCACAGGGTGGAGCAGCCACTTATACGAAAGTTGTACTAAAATAACTAAAAATGTGTGAAATAATGAAAATATGTAAGAATGATGTAGTAACATGTCATATTGAGATGTATAACCTATGTGTTGCATTAATTTGTAGAATTAACTTAGCTGAAGTTATGGCCTAGTCTTTTCCAGGCCTCACACAAGAAGCGCAGGGGCATATTTATACTCTGTTAGTGCCGAATTTGCCTCAAAAAAATTTACGCACATTTGGCGCAAACCCAACACTATATTTATACTTTGACGCCCGACCCCGTGAACGTCAAAATTCAGCAGTGTGCGTCCTTTTCTAGATGAGTGAAACCGCCTTGCATTAATGACATGCAAGGTAGGTGTTCCCGTCCAAAAAATGTCTTTAAGGCCTGTGCGCCTTATTTATACCACTGCGTCATTTTGACCCACAGGAGGGGGCAGGACTTAAAAAATGGCACCCAGCATGAATTGTGCTGTTTTTTAACGCCTGGGTGAGGACAGGCGTTAAGGGACCTGTGGGCTCATTTCTATGGTCTCTGACCATGGAAGCAGTCCACAGGTGCCCTTCCCTGCACCCAGGGACACCCCCTGCCACCCTCGCCCACCCCTGGAGGACACCCATTGATGGGGGGACCCATCCCAGGTAAGTAGAGGTAAATATATATATATTTTTTTTAATGTGGCATGGGGGGCCTAACTTGGGCCCCCTACATGCCACTGTGCCCAATGGCCATGCCCAGGGGACAGATGTCCCCTGGGCATGGCCATTGTGCGGGGGGCATGACTCCTGTCTTTGCTAAGACAGGAGTCATTTCAATGGGGGTTGTGCGTCAAAAAATGGCGCAAGTCCGGTTAGGGCCATGATTTTTTACTCAAACCTGACTTGCACCATTTTTTGACACACAACCCCCATTCTTCCCTACGCCTGCGCTACTCGGTTAGTCATTTTGTTTTACTCTAACCAGCCCGCAGCGCCGGCTACCGTCAATCCATAAAGAAGGCACCCGCCTGGTGCGTTGGAATGGCATTAGCCGGCGGTAAATTGTTTTACGTATACCAGCGCTGGCACTGGTTTGCGTCAAAAAGTATAAATATGGCCCAGAATTTCTAGCACACTGCAGAGAAGCTGATGTCTTAGCCTGACCCTGAACCAATGCCTGTTAAAATTTCTTAGGTAGAATTTTGTGCAAAGTACCGACGGACAGGAGATGATGAAGTCAAATTGATACAATTATGTGTAGAGTAGGCTAAATGTACTTTCCCAGGACTTGAACAATGCGAGCACTGACTGAAAAGGAACATGCAACATTTTCGAAACCTGAAGAGCCGGATGATGAAGACATCGTACAGTGGACCAATCCGTGAACTGTGAAAGAAGAAATATTAGAACTCATAGATTTGAAAAATTAATATTATAGGTTAGAGTCATATCTGCTGATTAACTGACCAATTAGGAATTAGGGGGATGGACTGAAAAACTCCAATAAAAAGTCATGACAAGGGGCTAAAACTTCAGAATTTAGTCAGATGCAGGAGAATTAGGGGTGAGATGCTGATGACGTCAGGAGACGCGGTTCGAGATTCTGTCTTTGGGCTCATGCTTTTGAGAGCCTGATGTGTTGCTGATCTATTGATGACCTGAAGACGAAGACTGGCTTTGTTCCTGATCTATTCCGTGGATAGGTAGCTATGACAATGTGACTGATTAACTTTGTGCATTTTCTTCTAGGTACCAACTGCGCTGTTTTATAGTTTTTCTTTTAGATAAATGTTTTCCAAATTCATGTTTCCCAAATTGTTTTCGCATGAAGTCCCACATGCTGATGCTAATCTGGGTTAGGTAGGTTTCTATGGGGAGGTTGACAGTGACAAATGATTGACGGACAGATTGCTGAACTCTGCTATTAATGTAGTTACATTCATTTTGTTGGCTTAAGCTAAGGCTTTTGATCATATGTTTTCTCAAGTTCCGATTATATTGTGTTATTGGTGGCCGCAATTAACTAAATCTGGGCGATTAAATAAAGTTTGAGTTAACCAAATGCATTACAATTGTAATTAATAAGGAAATAAAATGTGTTAAACGCTTTATTGAGTTGTGGTTATTCATGAAATGTTGGTTATACTTGTTTATTGACTAATGATTCTCTTAGTGGTTACTGATTGATTACATTGATTATTAATGCCATTGGTCACTAAGTGATTAGAATACTCCATGCGATCCAAAAGGTTCATCGGCCTATACGCGTCCCCTTGTAAGTTTAATTATTAAGGACCAGACGCGTACGCAAGGACAAAGAAAAGAATGCAAAGCCCAATATTGCTTTTGTAAAGTGGCAGATCCTCACCAGGCCAGAGGGCAACAAGGTGAGATGCCTGGTCCCCAGTAGGAGCACTGCCAAAGCGTCTTTGGGCCCCAGGCTACGGTGGGGTACAGGCATCACTAGAGATTGTCCCAGCGGGAGGGAGGGACCTGGTGCACTTTGCACTGTGTTGTAAATGCATGATCAGATTAAAGTCTACTCCATGAATGAGGACCAGCAGTGGGATGACTGTGACATGAGATACATTTCGGCCACCAAATTTAAACACCTCAAACGGTGATTAGTGTTTGAATACCACATCATGGCTTTCGGACTGTGTAATGCCGGTGCAACTGTTCAGTTTTTTTAATCAGCGAAATACTTCAAAAGTAAAGATAAATGTGCAGTGATTTACATTAAAGACATTTTGATGTGTTCACATTCCATTGAAGTGCATATAAAACATGCTAAAGCCATCATTCAGCATCTACAAGATAATCACTTGCATGCCAATATTGAGAAATACTTTTTCCATGGAAATTCTGTAGAATTTTGGGGGTTTATTATTTCTTCAAAAGGGACAACTATGAATACTAAAAAAAGTTGAGTTATTCAGGATTAGCAAACTCCAAAATAGGTTAAGGAAATACAAATCTATCTGGACTTTGCTAATTGTTACATATTTTTCCACTATAATTAATCCTATTACCAAGCTACATTGAAAAGGAGTCTATTTTATGTGGTTAGAAGAGGCAGATAAGCCTTTAATTTTTTCAAATAACGTTTTACCTCTGCACCATTTCTCAATACCCAGATGTTTTGTTGCAGCATAATTAAGAAACAGGTCAATTGCATCCTGTATTTAATCCTCGAATGTAATTATTCAAGTGGTGATCAGCAACTTCTTGCTATAAGAATGGCCTTTTAAGAATGGAAAAATGATTTGTGAGGAGCTCGACATGAACTTGCTTATAACAATAGTGCTATATTTCTCTAGGCTTTTCCCCGTACTATAATTCAACTGGTATTAAGCCCTGTATGAAAGGTAATGAAGGTATTCCACACAAAGGAATTCCAGCCTTCAAGATAGATTTCTTTTAACAGACCTAGATGATTCATCACCAAACTCAACAAAACATCTTAGGCCATATTTATACTTTTTGACGTAAATCAGCGCTTGGGCAGATTTGCGTCAAAACGTTTACCGCCGGCTAAAGCCATTCCAAAGCACCAGCCGGGCACCTTATTTATAGAATTATGTTAGCCGGCACTGCGGCCTGGTTAGCGTCAAAATAAATGACGGTGAAGGGAAGACTGGGGGTTTTGTGTCAAAGAATGGGGCAAGTCAGGTTAGAGTAAAAAATATTGGCTCTAACCTGACTTGCACCATTTTTTGACGCACAACCCCCATGGAAATGACTCCTGTCTTAGCAAAGACGGGAGTCATGCCCCCCTGCCCAATGGGCACAGTGGCATGTAAGGGGGCCCAAGTTCGGTCCCCCATGCCACTTAAAAAAAAAAACAATTATACTTACCTGCACTTACTATGGATGGGTCCCTCCATCCATGGGTATCCTCCAGGGGTGAGCGAGGGTGGCAGGGGCTGTCCCTGGGTGCAGGGAAGGGCACCTCTGGACTGCATCCATGGTCTCCCACCATGGAAATGAGCCCACAGGTCCCTTAATGCCTGCCCTGACCCAGGCTTAAAAAACAGCGCAAATCAGGCTGTGCACCATGTTTTAAGGCCTACCTCCTCCTGTGCGTCATTTTGACGCCGGAGGATAAATAAGGCGCACATGCCTTAGAGTCATTTTTTGCACGGGAACGCCTACCTTGCATGTCATTAGCGCAAGGTAGGTTTTCACGTACAGAAAATGACTCAAACTCCATAACTTTGGCGCTAGACGGGTCTAGTGCCAAAGTATAAATATGAAGTGAAGCTTGCGCCAAATTTGCGTCATAAAAAATGACGCAAACCTGGCGCAAACAGAGTATAAATGTGGGCCCTAGTGTAAAATTCAAATAAAATCTATATGCAGATAAACATAGAATACCTGCTCTAACATATCAAGAAGGAAATCAAGTCCTTCTGGAATTGTTTATGCCTGCATTTATTCTGACATTTCATCCCAGGTTTTCCTCAAAACTAAAATGAGAAGGAAACCTCATGGGGGATATACTGTCAGGAAAATCAATCAAAAGACATAAATGTAATGAAAGCAGGTATCTTGAAAACCTATACCACAATATGGTTTGGAATTAACATCCGCCATCGATCATACTGGGAACAGAAAACCGGAATCCTTTGAGTCAAGTAGCGAGATCTCCCAAGATGTGGGAAAGTCCTGCACAGACACAATTTTGGAGACACACAATATTTAATCAATTCAAACTAAATGAACATGCTTGTCATCCAGAGTCTAGCTGGATTCTGGAAGCTTCATTTTTCACTCTGTGGTCTAGAAGCAGAGCCTAATTATGTTCTCCTTTTGTATGAAAACATTGTTTACAGACTTGTTGACAGAAATTCTTGAATTACAGTTATTTTGTTTGGGAGAACTTTATAAACTGCCTTGTGTATCTGTAAAATAAACAGGACTCTTTAGATTTCTAATTGCTAAATTGACTTGTTCCTAGTCTGCTTATTTGGAAAGAATTTCTCTCCAGTAAACCTAAGGGAAATAACTTAATTTGCTTATA
This sequence comes from Pleurodeles waltl, assembly GCF_031143425.1. Taxonomy (NCBI): domain Eukaryota; kingdom Metazoa; phylum Chordata; class Amphibia; order Caudata; family Salamandridae; genus Pleurodeles; species Pleurodeles waltl. The sequence goes on from NC_090440.1 coordinate 1,550,359,975, forward strand.
AATTATTACAAACTTCGACCTGGTAAAACAGACTGTTTATGATGTGTATGTAGTTTCTCTCTTTTTTTGATGTAACAAGATGTCGATGATTTAATAAATTACATGATTAGTTTTTGGTTGCCACATGAGGTATTGAAGAGACGATTTGTTTTCGAAAGCATTACGAGGATAAATAAGGCACTAGCTATTTCTGATCAAAAGTTAATTGTTCTGAGGCCAACCATTGAATATTAGTTGAAATGTGTATATTTGCTTTCTTGGAAAACCTGGCAATTAGGCAGAGATCAATAATCAAGCAAATGCTTAGAAAACGTTGACAGGGACTAACTATCAGGTACTTATCACATCGTGAGTCATGTTGTTAGAAAATTATGATTTACTCAAATGAGTAAAGGTTCACAGTGTTCTGCAGAAATAGCAGTCCAAGAAACTCACAATGGAATTGGCGATGGGATTGCAAATGTTCTTTCTCTCTGAACCCATCCCCCCGTCTACTGTCTTCTTGTGCTTTCCAAACGAGATAATTGTAAGCCATTGGTGTGTATAGACTGGAAGTGGTATTGGGGAACGTATACCATTCGGGATTTTAAGTCACTTCCACAAGAAAAACAGTGAGCCATAAGGTTAGTTTTTAATTGTTTGACACTTTTACCTCCCCCCCAAAAAAGTCCTTTGAATCTGGCCACGGGATCTGCGAACGGAACTGAAAGATTCACAAACCAATATGCTAATTATTTCCTTTCTTAACAGACTTTATACTCCTTCTCGCCTAACCTTCGTCTGCACTGCTACGAGTACGTATTGTGAGCAGGGCTTGACTAAAAGCCTTGCCCAGTTACCAGTACCAGTTCTGTGAATATATTGTGAGTGAATATTGGTAAAGGGATAAAATATTTTTGGGAGATCAGAAATTTTTCTTTTTATTGATATTCCCATAAGGGCTTCCTGAAGATTGAAGCCCTGCTGCATAATGCCTGATTTACTTTTGGGAGAAGTAATGGGCACAAAGTGTGACAACAGCCGTGCCGAGAGGGCTTTGTGGCCTGCGTATAGGCTGTGGCCAAAACGGGCAGTGAAGGTGGGGTTATTGGGGACAGGCCATGATCTATGGCAAGGCCAACAGAGCACAGTCACAGACACGAAATCAGGCCTGTAGCTATGCTAGAGAGCACCGTCCACAATAAAATAAGTCCTCTACATTCTCCAGAAGTATATTAATGTGGGCATGTCTTGTGCACCAAGCCAGGAAGGGATGGGTGGCTTTACACCAATATCTTCGGGGATAAAAGGAATTACATTATCAGACTCTGTGCCTATTTAACCTGCAAGGCATGGTTGAAGCGATGACCTTCAAGCTGTTGGGTCAAGAGGAGTAAGCTTGTGGGTTGGTTACACTTAGACTCTGTGTCCACAGCCTACTGTGCATGAACAATTGTTTTGCCCAGAAGGAAATTGAGACTGAATTACTGGGCATAGACTGTAGTGAAAGGCCAGGCCTCAGCCAGTGCTGTCTGGACATTGCCTCAAGCCATGCCCAACAGGTACATATGGTGAAGGAATTGGCATATCCAAAAGAAAAGCCCCTGTACCAGAAGTCACTGGGAACAGCCAGCACGGATTGCCCAGCACTTCCAGGGATTTCAGTACCGAGAACAGTATTTAAGCTAAATGCTCCGCCCTCAGTGGATTGTTGCAAGGCAGAGATTTAGACCATGCTAAGCAAGTATATGTGTTGAGGTAGTGCGCACAGACCATGGTTCAAGGTCAAGCTCTGTGCACAGTGCGGGCAGGGTACAATGACAGGTCATGCCTACAGGGTACTGATACAAAGAGTATATGCAATTCCCAGCCACTTATTTAACTTACGAAACATTGCCCAGGAAAAACTTCAGATGAAGCAATCAATCCTATACCCCAACGAAATTCTAAAGTTATGGTTAGCCAAGAAACCATGAACCCTGTGTGATGATCTTGACTTAAAAAGTGACATCAATGAAGGCATCACATATGATTTCACCACTGGTGTCATCTACAGCATCAAAGAAACTGCAAATTTAGACAGGAGCAATTCAGACTTGTTTATGTAGATGACGTCTGCGAGGGAATGCATAGGTGAATACAAGTACTTCAGCAGTTTTCATACATTTATTGTGTTTAAAGGTAGTTGCAGCTTGTCAGTGCAGCTGGAGCAGCCTTCAAAAACTGCATAGTATCTACAAGGATATGTTGTTGAAGAACTTGTTGTAGGCTTACATGGGCATGGATTGTCTTCATGGAAATCTATTAACTGTGAACATGCAGCAGTCTTTCTTCTCCATATAACCTCTGTGAGGACACTTAGCTGTTGACAGTGGTACAGAGTTGGACTGGTGGGCTGTACGTGGGGGATTTAAAGTTCAACATCAGTCCAACAACGCTTTCTGTAGGAGACTGGCCTGGTTTGTAGTGGGTACCTTGGGTACTTACACCTTATACCAGGTTCAGTTATCCCTTATTAGTGAAGTAGTAGTGTTCTAGCAGCTTAGGTGGATAGAGGTAGCTATAGCAGAGCGGCTTAGGCTGAACTAGGAGACATGCAAAGCTCATGCAATACCACTTATAGTTACACAGTACTTATACACAATTAAAGACAATACTCAGTGTTACCAAAAATAAAGGTATTTATTTGGGTGACACAGTACCAAAAATATCTTAGAGGCAATACTCCTTCTGGAGGTGAGTATTATACACAATATATACACTAGACACCAAGATTAGACAAGTAAATAGTCATAGAACAATGCAAACAATAGGAAATGCTATAGAATGCAATGGGAGAAAATCGTCTAGGGGCAACACAAACCATATACAAAAAAGTGGAATGTGAATCACAAATTCCCCCCTAGACAAGTGTAGTGTGTGCAGAATCGCTGGGAGATTAAGACTACAGTAAAGGTAAGTAAATTACCCCACCCCAGAGCCCAGAAAAGCAGGAGTAAAGTACTGCAAGTTTTGTTAAGACACACTACACCTCGCTTTGGGGATTTTGCAGCAGCCAACCAAGTCTGCAAAGAACAACTGCTGGATTATTGGACCTGAAGACCTGCAAAGGAAGTGGACCAAGTCCAGAAGTCGAAAAAAGTTCCAGGAAGGACAGGAGCTCCTGCCAACCCAGAAGAGGGTGCAAAAGCAGAGTCCCTGGTTAGTAGAAGACTGCAGAAATGCACCCTAGGAAGATGCCAGCAGATTCCTGCATGATGCAAAATATGTCCCACGGCGTGAAGATCGTTGCAGATGAGATTTCGTGTTGGAAGGCGCCAACAACCCTTGGCTACGACAAAAGTGTGTTTTTTGTCAAAATGGTGCTGGATGGACTCAGGAGGGACCTGGGGGCCTCAACTCTGCATGAGGAGGAAAAAGGGGCTGTCAGCACTTTAGAGAGCCCTCAGGATGCCAGCCAGCACCCCCAGAAGCCACAGGATCCAAGTTCAAAGGAGGTGCAAAATGCAGTTGATGCAGCTCAACAAGAGAAGGTCCCACGACGCCGGAGAGCAACTCAGTGATTTGAGCATCACAGGGTGGAGTGCTGGGGACCTGGGCCAGGCTGTGCACAAAGGAATTTTGCAAAGAGTGCGCAGAGGCCTCAGGAGGTGAAGAAGACGCAATAGACAGGGGTACCATCTTTCTCGGGAAAGGCAAGGTCTTACCTCCTCCAAATTGCATCAGCAGGCCCTCAGGACAGTCTATGCGATGATGTCCACCCTCTGTGTCCTTAGGAGCACGCTCGTCGCCATGAGAGGAGACCCAGGGTACCGGTCGTTGCCTTGGAAGGTGCCTGCTTGGAGCAGGGGAGTGACTCCGTCACACCACAGGAGATTTCTTCGGTCCTTCTGGTGCAGGATGAAGACAGGGAGTCCCCAGAGCATGCACACCATGGAAACTGTTGCAGTTGCTGACTTGGAGCTGAGGTTGCTGAAGAAAAGTCTCTCTTGTAGACACTTTGTTGCAGTTACAGCGTTTCTTGGAGCAGGCTGCGGTTGATCTGAGGTCAGAAGAGTCTGAAGTTGTTACAGAGGATTCCTGAAGGAAACTTGCAAGCAGAATCTGAAGTGAACCCACAGGAGAGACCCTAAAGATGGGGCTTGGCTACCTTATCAGGTATGGACCTATCAGGAGGGGTCTGTGACGTCACCTGCTGACACTGGCCACTCAGAGCCCTCCAGAGTGCCACCACACCTTGCAAAGCAAGATGGCTGAAGTCTGGGACACACTGGAGGAGCTCTGGGCACCACTCCTGGGGTGGTGATGGACAGGGTAGTGGTCACTCCCCTTTCCTTTGTCCAGTTTCCCACCAGAGCAAGGGAGGAAGGGTCCCTGAACCGGTGTAGACTGGGTTATGCAAGGAGGCCACCATCTGTGCCCTTCAAAGCATTTCCAGAGGCTGGGGGAGGCTACCCCTCCCCAGCATGTAACACCTATTTCCAAAGGGAGAGGGTGTAATACCCTGCTCTCAGAGGAAATGCTTTGTTCTGCCTTCCTGGGACTGGGTTGCCCAGACCCCAGGAAGGCAGAACCCGGTCTGTGAGGTGGCAGCAGCTGTAGCTGCAATGCAAGCCTCAGAGAGCTGGTTTGGCTGTACTGGGGGTTCATGGCGGAGCCCCCACGATGCATGGAATTGGCTCCCCAATACCAGATTTGGAATGGGGGGACAATTCCACGTTCTTAGGCATGTTACATGGCCATATTCGGAGTTACCATTGTGAAGCTACGTATAGGTATTGACCTATATGTAGTGCACACGTGTAATGGCATCCCCGCACTCACAAAGTCTGGGGAAATGGCCCTGAACTATGTGGGGGCCACTGTGCTAGTGCAAGGGTGCCCTCACACTTAGTAACTTTGCACCTAACCTTCAGCAAGTGAAGGTTAGACATATAGGTGACTTTTAAGTTACTTACGTGCAGTGAAAATGGCTGTGAAATAGTGTGTGCACTGTTTCACGCAGGCTGCAGTGGCAGTCCGGTGTAAGGGTTTGTCTGAGCTCCCTATGGGTGGCAAAAGAAATATTGCAGCCCATATGGATCTCCTGGAACCCCAATGCCCTGGGTACCCAGGTACCATATACTAGGGACTTATAAGGGGGGTCCAGTGTGCCAATTGAAATTGGTAAATGAAGTCACTGGCCTACAGTGACAAATTTAAAAGCAGAGAGAGCATAAGCACTGAGGTTCTGATTAGCAGAGCCTCAGTGACACAGTTAGGCACTACACAGGCATACACATTAGGCCACAAACTATGAGCACTGGGGTCCTGGCTAGCAGGATCCCAGTGAGACAGGCAACACATACTAACATATATGTTTTGATCTATAAGCACTGTGGTCCTGGCTAGCAGGTTCCCAGTGACACAGTAAATACACACTGACCCACACTCACAAACAGGCCAAAAGTGAGGGTAACCATGCTAGAAAGAGGCTACTTTCTCACACTTTCCCTAGGCAAGTCTTTGTAATGACTTGTGTAGTTAAGGAATGCATTGTAAAGACGCATTCCTGGTTCAGGTCGCATTGTAAATGCACAGCATTGTTAGAGCGCAGTTTTTGAGGCTGTTTTCCTGCCTGGTGATTGTGGCCTATTGAGTACACTCCAAAGACCTCATTGCACAGGTTCAAATCCCAGCTGCCCCACTCAGTTTTTCATCCTTCCGATAAAATGAGTACCTCTGAGTTACATGACGACAGACATTTGTTATTCACCTTGGGTGAACATGCACTTTACAAATACCACTTACGTCACTGCAGGTTTAGTCTCCGTGCAATATCTTTGGCAACATCTGCTCATGAGCCTTTCTGCTCTAGAAAATATCTGTCAAGACAGCTGGTTCCTGCCTGAGGTTGTCCCATATGCGACGATGTTGGAAACAATTCATTTGAGGAATTATAATTGCCAAGCTAAGCACAACTGCTGCATTTCAGCGAAATTTAGGTTTTGGATTCAAACTATAACACGCTTTCAACTGAAGATTGTTCAGGCACTAAGGCCGGTTGATTAGAATAAATAAAGACAATTCTGATGTGGAAATGTACCTGAATTAGAACGGTGAGTGTGAGAAAAATACAGTTTCATTGCCAGTTAAATGGATTGAGGAAAGAAATTCGGGACTGATCATACAAAATGACAGTGAAAGGCCAGATACCTATGGGGAACACAAATCTATCACTGTCTTATCGTACAGCAGATGTGAAGAGTTACGGTGACCACGACGGTATCATAAATTACAGTTCCCTGTCCTCCCTTCCTAAATTTATAACTTTGGCTGAAAGGTAATTTGACACACGGCATTCTCTGTGAAATAGTTTGACAACTAGCAAATCGCGGTGTAATATGTATGACAAGTATCATCGTGTGTTTATGTTAGTTATTAGAACGTAGGAGCGCGCCATGATAAATAACCACGCGTTGCTAATGTGAAAGAATTAAAACTAGCTTCATAGGTCTTTAAATCAAATGGTTTTTTTTGTTATAGTTTTACACGTTGAAAGAGAACACTAAGCAGATACAGAGAATAATCCTCTTGACATGCAAGTTACAGTACAGACTTTAGAGGAACATTCAACGTAGAGCTAAAGGAATACAGTAGGTTAGAACAGGCAGATAAAAGCCGTGTAAACGCACTAAAGAGACTGCAGGTTTTATTCCTTTTTTTAATTTACTTTTTTAAATTAATTATTCAGAAACAAACAAAAACAAATCGCATTTGAAAATAGTACATAAGATACACAGATCAAAAGTGTACAGATTATTGACATTAATAATTTTGGAATATAAAAATAGTGACAAACAAGAAATAAGAAGGTACAAAATATAATAATGTAATTTCTACGTGAAAAGAAAAATTACTTGATGGCCATAGCGCCATATTTATCCCCCCTTGCTAAAATCACGCACGGGGAGAGGAGGGGTCAATTAATGGTGCCAGTTTGCTTTGCACCATTATTTAACGCCTGGGTCAGGGCAGGCGTTAGGGGACCTGTGGGCATGTTTCCATGGTTAAAGACCATGGAAAGAGCCCGCAGGTGCCCTTCCCTGGCCCCAGGGACACCCCACCCACACCAGAGGAACACCACAGGATGGGGGACCCATCCTAGGTAAGTCCCGGTAAGTACTTTATATATATTTTTTTCCCTCTCGTGGGCCCTAACTTGGGCCCCCTGCATGGGACTGTGCCCAATGGCCATGCCCAGGGGACTTAAGTCCCCTGGACATGGCCACTGGGCAGGAGGGGATGACTCCTGTCTTTACTTAGGAGTCGTGTCCATGGGGAGGGGTGTATCTAACAATGGCGCGAGTCAGGTTAGAGTCATCATTTTGACTCTAACCTGACAAGTCCCATTCTTATGCGCACAACCTCCAGTTTTCCCTACGCATCCTCCACCCGGTTAGCGTCATGTATTTTGACGCTAACTGGGCCTTAACGCTGGCTTGCGCCATTCCTTAACTGTGGCGCCTGGCTGGTGCTCTGGAATGGCGCTAGCCAGCGCTATACTTTTTAACGCAAACCTGGGCTAACGCAGGTTTGCGTCAAAAAGTATAAATCAGGGCCTTGGTTCATGGAGGAGACTCAAAATGTTAGTAGGATGAGCAACAACAATTATCATTACTATTGTTAAAGCTATAAAATAGTGTAGGATCAGATTTAAATATTTGAATCCTTCGTTTAGGCTGCAGAACTGTTCATGGGTCCAGAAATAACAAATAGGAAAATAGATGGGTTCAGTGACTAATGGAGACGTTTAAATGGGAACGGCTCTGAGTCAAATTAAATAGATAACCATAGCAGAACCCCAGGTAGAATAATACCCCTGTATTACCTGTCTACAATTCTGTTACACATGACTTCCAAGTGTTACCCTTGCCTTCTACAGCTAGGCAGGGGTGGAGGAGCCATGGGAAAGTCCCACAGTCAAATGCCCTGTGGTACATTTAATGTAATACCACCCACCTCTGCCACCTTCTGGCCACCACTACCCTCCTTCACCAAAAAATAAGTAAAAAATGCATGCCTCCCTCGCACACCACTCTCAGAAAAAGCTTTGCATCCCAAATATATCCCTTACCACCACCTGCGTTTACTCCTCCCTCCCCCACTAACTGGCCTATTCACAACCTGCACTTTGTAGTACATTTAGTAGTACTACATGTTCTGCTCATGTACTACAAAATGCTATTCATAAAACTACTTGTGGAGACGTCTGACTCTTCTATCTTTTCTATGTGGAGGTCTCCGCTCCAGTTGCAGAGACCTTCGCCCACATAGGTGTATGTTGTAATAGAAAATTTGGGAGGAATCTCGGGGCAGTCCCTGGGAAAAGGGAAATACTTATTACTAAATGGGAAGAGATTGGGGAGAGATAAAGAGGGATATAGGGAGGGAAATGCATGTACAAACACCCACGCGAACAAGTATAAGTCTATCGCTGTTAACAAACTGTTAGGCTTATTTATGAGAGGCTTACACCAATGGAGCATCACTTTTTCTGATGATCCAGTAGCGCACGCCTCACAACCATATCTATGAGGCCGCGCAAAGCCACTTTGCATGGCTATGAGTGGCCTCATAGATATGGTTTAAGACAAAGCAGTGCAAATCGCTGCGTTGCCTTACTCTGAACCAGGGAGGAATTCTATGTTTGTTGCAGTGGCTTTCCCCATGCAACATCCATGGTTTCTGACACTCACGCAGATTTACTTAATCACATAAACCTGGGGAAGCACCAAAACATTTCGCTTCCCCAGGGGAGGCATAACGAGGAGAGATATTTGTATTTCTGCTCGGTTTTTCTTCTTTCCATGTGAGGTAGATTCTGTAGCACACATAGGCAGAGGAAAACACGTCTCAGGATTGTTTTTGGGCAGGGAGGTGCCCTTTCCTGCACAAAAACAATCCTGCATGCAATGCAAACACCCTTGCACCATGCTGCAAGGGTGCATGCATGATGCTAGGAAGACAATTGTGCGCCAGCACAGGGAGAAAGGACAGGAATGCCCTTTCATAGTGGCATAGAGCAGCGCAGCAAGCAGACTTGCAGCGCTGACCTATGCCAACTCCCCATGCATAAGTCTCTGTATTTCTAAAGTTACTGCAGCCAAAAAGGACCCAAAACAGTAGTAAATGTATTCCAACCCACCTTTGGAGTAAGTTCAGCACCACAGGTGGCTACTTAAAGGTGCTGCAACACATTCCCATAGACAACAATAGAAGCAGGAGATTAAAATATTGCCTCTTAGGAAATAACATTAAATAAAAATAATTATTTCCAATTTTAATTTACATACATATATATTTTTTAAGTATTAAAAGTTGTATTAAATGTATTTTTAATAAATCAAATAAATACTATGTTCCCTTTGCGCCAGGCACACGGGACCCGGGCCTTATCCTCTCCGGCGTTCCAGTTCCCTGCCAGCCAGGATGTTCCAATACCTGGGTATACAAATATACCACTCCATGGACAATATACACAATGGAAATCTGAAGTGCACAGTCACATCTAGCCATACCCAGATGTCCTTCTGGCAGACGGTGCCACTATCGGTTATAGGTTCAGTGGCCCTTCTGAAAATGGTGGTACTCTCTTGACTTTTACACTATTTCTCCAACCTACCCATATACGTCCTGACTAAGTTCTTCAGGGAGTTAGAGCCAAGGATCAGGGAATTTATTTGTAATAAGGGCTGCTGCAGAGTCATGCTGGCGAAGTTGTATTCGCCACTAAACCTGGGAGGTCTCACGGTACCAACCTCGAGCAATATTATTTGGCCTCTCAATTACAGTGGGTGGCTAGATGGCTCTCGGGCCTGCAGATGTCGGAAACGGCCACTGAGGTACCAACTGAACACTGTCCAATGTATCCCACTTGTTCCACCCAATTATGCGTGCGAGGGCGCCGGAGACACTGCTTCTGAGTGTTACACACCTTTGTTAATGGTGGAGCCTCCAGCTCACGTGCGCGACTGTTCCTTATGCACCTGTGCAGGCCTTAATGGGCACACCTAGAAATGCAACGTCTGCATCCACCGCAGAGCTGGAATCCTAGCATGTTACAGATCTCCACACGCTGGAATATTTATCCAGCGACAACACAAAGATCCACTTTAACGTCCTGACAGGCAAAACTGTTTTTTCATCAGGACATTTTCTTTTATACCACTGACTCTTAGCATCACTGACACAGCACTGGGGGGAACTACTGACTGAACCATCTACCCACTTGATGGTGCAGTACCTGAAGCTTATGGGAATGGGTAGACACTTGGGCCCATATTTGAAAGAAAATGACGAAGCGCGACGCTGCCCCAAAATTGACAGCGCCGCGATCCGTCATTTTCACAACGCAGGGTTGCGCAGTATTTAATTGAATACGGTGCACCCCTGTGTTGTCCCCTGCTCTGGAGCTAAATCAAGCTGCCTGCGCCAACGCAGGCATCCTTGCACCATCGTGCAAGGATACCTGCATTCAGGGGTTTGATTGTTTATGTGCAGGAAGGGACACCTTCCCGCACATAAACAATCATGTCTGGCATTTTGCTCTTTCTATGCGTGCTGTAGAATGCAGCACACTTAGAAAAAGCAAAAAAAACGAGGAGGAATAAAAGTATTCCTCCTTGTTGCACCTTGCTAACTTCTCCCCTGGGGTAGGGTTAGATTTTGGCACTGCCTCATGTTTACAAAATCTCGTAAATCTGAGGCAGAGTCAAAGTGCGATGGGTGTTGCTGTGGCATGCCCACAGCAACACCCACTGCATGTCCCTTTGATGCAGAAAACTGCGCCAGAGGGGCTCATATTTACAAGGAGGCGTAACGCAACAAAAAGTGGCGTTACACCTCGTTGTAAATATGGAGCAGAGGTTAGCGCCACTAGAGTGTCATGTAAGGTGATGCTCCAGTGGCGCTAGGGGCTCTTAAATATGCTTCTTGGTGCGCTGGCTGGCCTATTCATTGCAAGTACACACCACACCTACACATGCTACCTTGTGCAATCACTGGAAGGGTGACCTTGCCCGGCCCTTTATGGATAAAGGATGGGCCCCACGAATATACCATGCAATGCACAATTTTGCCTGATTCAGTGTTATATACTACATAGGGCCTGCCTCAGGCCCGCCAAAACCCACCAAGCTGATGCAGCCTGCCCTTGATGGGTGCTGCTTGCGATGGGCCTGTTGGACATGTTGTGGGTCTGCCCCACTCTGCATGGGTATTGGCAAGGTGTAACGAGCCAGCTCTCCATCTGCACAATGCAGCCTTCGCTGCATACATGGGAAGCATGCATATTGGGTATATTCCCCAGGACTAAGAAACATGAAGCAACCTCAAGATTCCTAGACTTAGGTCTCTTAACAGCTAAACCTTATCACTAAAAGGTGGAAGGCATCGGAACCTCCCCCGCTTCAAGCGTGGAGGCACACCCTCTTGGTGTGGGCATGGGCAGAGGGGGTGGCATTGCACAGACAGGACAACATGGGGCTGCACAAGTACCCACTGGCTTCCAGTTGGGATGCGATCCTGAGTGAGCTTAGAGTGCTGATGCTTTGGACAGATGAAGGCCCCTGGGCCTGTAGGCTGCATAGGGTAGATGTGGTGACCTGAATGAGTACCCCTGGCCCTGTCAGGGGCCCCTCCGTGCCGGCCCCACTCTTTGCCAAGTCCTGGACGGGTCATGGTTGTCCTGGCTTACTGCTGGACAACCGGGGTATCTGAATAGACGGGGCGGCACAGGGGTGCATGAGTGGGCGTTTGTAGGGATTTACAGAAGCGGGATCCAGTTACCACGGTAACAGTTGCTATTGTTATTAATTGAAGTTTTATGTTTTATGAAATTGCTAAATCTTTCCTTTTTGCTCTATTTGCAAGGCTATGGGCAGTCATTCATTAATGGACCACTCTGACCCGTTCATCGTCTTACATTGTTGTATGTCACAACAACCACGAATGTAGGCAGGACATCTTGATTGCCCCGCTCATCATAGCTGGTCTTTACTGTCATCTGTTCAATCGAAGACAATGTATGATTGGGCTGCACCTAGTGCATTCAGGGTTGTGTCCTTAGTTACCTTTATATTGTAAATAATGTATACCACCTGAAACCACAAAAATTGAATACATATATTTTTTTTAATTAAATAAATACTATTTACGTTTGTGTTAAAAAATAAAACATACATTTTAAAGAAAAAAACGTATTAAGATTAAACACATGTTTTAATGCAATTTACATATAAAATGACAGTGAGGGTGGGACGTTTTAAAATGCTATTTTAAAAAATAATGATTATAAATTAATATATTGTATTTATCTAATTATTTATTAAATGTAGATTATTTAATAAATATTTAATTTGATGAATTAATGTTCTGTAGCATGTATTCATTTAGATCTGGATTTCTAATAATTATTTTAAGTTAATTTACATTCTCAGTTTACATTACAATATTTGTAATATCTTGTTTCAGAATTATTAGACGTTATCATTCACATCTACTCTTTCCCATAAAGACATTTCCGCCCTAGTGGTGGTATCTATGCCTGCGTGTGAAAAGTTACTAGTAGTAAATTTACACTTGTAAATCCTATTCTAAAAGATTCCAACCCCAGTTTTCAGCAAGTGGAAATATGGAAGTCTGTACCTAGTAGCAAATTTACACTTGGAAATAGTGAATAGAAGAAAAGTATAAAGGTACTACTAAATGTAGTAGTAAGTTTAAACACAAGTAGATTTGCATGTGTACATTTGTCTTTGTGTTTAGGCCCCTCAAATTTAACAAGCATTGGTGAAACCAATAGGTCTCATCTACCAGAGCCATTGGCTTTAGAAAATGTTTTGTAACCGTGCTGTACAGCAAAGCTGTGGTAAAAACGATTTTTTTTTAAAGGCTATGATGCAGCCAGGCCCGATTGTGCTTTTTTTTAAAGTGCATTAGTGCTTTTAATAGTATTTTTTGCCACGCTGCTAATCAGCATAGTTACAACTCATTGCTGAAGTTCGCATGAACAAAACGCAATGACAGAGCCAATACTCTAAAGGTAGCAACCATTGGCTCTGCCAATGCTTGCTAAACTAATGTTAGAAAAATCGGGCGGGAAGGAGCGGAAGACTATTCTCATTTTTTTGTCCATTGTATGCATTGCAATGCAGCGTTCATCTAGCTTGTCATACCCCATGGTGTGACACCGAAGCGTATTTTCGGACAGCTACACCATGAAGGGAGCATGGTCGACAGCCTGTTGCATTTGTTTTAATCCTGTGTGTGAAGTGTTTTCGTGTCACAAAATGTCTTGCGCTGCTGTGCATAGCAGTGCAATGGGTCGAGATGGGGAGAAGCGCACACCTTATCATTGCAATTATTTGCCTGCTGTCAAGTAAACCCATGGCTTGTGTGCCACCTTCAGCCAGACGTCTGTCCTGTGATGTCTGTGTCTGTGTGTCCAGTGCCCATGCTTAGGCTGGCTGCAGATGTCACCTGGGGCAACTGTTCATCTCTACAAGGCAGATGGGGCTAGGCCTGATGCCTTCAGCCTGTTAGCTGCCCCAAAAATGTAACTTTGTTTGGGAGACATTTAGTAGTAAAAAAAATTCTTGGTTGCAGAAAGATTGCCACAGGTGCAAACAGCATACTGTGAAAGTCATTATTCAATGACTCGAAGTGCCTGTACTTAACAAGCATTTGCAATGCAAACGGGTCATGCGTTTACGCGAGTTAGAGCTGTTAATGTTGTAAATTCCTAACTCAAAGTTTCTTGCCATACAAATTGAAAATGAAAAGTACAACAGTTGTCATAAGCAAGCCAATTCAAAGCGGCAAGGCAGCCATGAGTGCAAAGGAGAGACAAAAAAGGAAAAAGAAGTTCGTTCACAGTCAAACGTATCAGCAAACATGCAATTATCCATGTAACAGGGTCAATGGCCATGGCGTAACAACACTGCCCCAAGGTGGGACAAACGTAAAGCATTTACAAATGATTTTTGAAGGGCAAGTCCATGAACGAGTGATAGTGATGGGCGTGCAGTGGGTGTGGTTAAAAACCCAAACATAGATTAAAACAGGTCAGAGAGCTTGCGTTCGACCTAAAAATATGAATGACATGCCCAGTGTGTCATTAAAAGCTGCTGTTAGACTGCCTCGTTTGAATGACCTGCCCAGTATGATGTTTAAAGCTGCTGGGATAATGTCTTTTAGGAATGGGATGAAATGGATGGTGTGAAAGACTGCTGCAATAGTGACTCTTATCAATGGCATGCCTTTTATGATGTTTAAATCTGTTGCAATAATATTCTCTTATGAATAAGGATCATGTCAATGTACTCCAGGAGTGATTGAACGGATGTTGGCCAAACAGTTTTGCACGTCACGGCTGCTGTTGCAGTTTAGAAGTTGGGGAAGAAGCAGGGTGCTCTAGTTCAATGTTCCTCATTGCGCATTTAGGGGCATATTTACAAGAACTGACGCATTGTTGTGTTTCGGCTATGGTGCGACAAAATAACTTGTGCGTCGCTATGAGAGTTTCCAATGCCATGGATGCGTCATATTTACAATAGTGTGCACCATGGCGTGTCAAAAAAAGTGATGCATCCGTGACCGTGATGTCATAAGGGAAACTGATGCTTATGCTGTAAAGTGATGCATGGCTGATTTGTGCACGTAAAGCAACGCAAATCAGCCATGCTTCACTTTTGAGTGTGGAATGAAGCAGAAGTTCTACAGAAAGTGATGCTTTAAAAAAAAAGTTTTCCCATTCATTGAAAGAGAAAATAGATCAGGCAGCAGGCAACAGCAGCCAAGCTAAAAACTCCAACAACGTCAGCACCAGCCGGGATGTCCAGGCAGAGTCCATGGGGAAGAGGAACAGGAAGATGAATTTTAATGAGGGGGAGAATCAAATACTAGTAAGAGAAGTGACAAAGCATGAACATCAACTGTTTGTCACCTCAAAATTACCATTAGAGAAGAAAGAGGCCATATGGAAGTCCATAGTGGTTAAAATCAACACAGTAGGGCAAGTCAAAAGGACAGTGACAGACTGCAAGAAGTGCTGGCATGACTAAAAGCACAGGATCAAGGAGAAACTGTCCAGCAACTTGTAGGCAGCTATGCAGACCAGAGGAGGACCTGAGGTGTGTTCCGTCCATGTGCGATGTCTTGCACCAGTCCAGCTTCACCTTTGGCTATTGTTTTTTTGCGCAATGTATAACATCATTGTCCAGTACTACAAACCACACAGTACTAAGCAAAAGATCTGGAATGGAACACCACAACATGGCAGGACACTGCCACCCTCACTTGGATAATGCATGCCCCCTTGCACCATGAGGCTAGTGGGTTACTAGTAGGGACATGCAACCAAATCTGCACTGCAAAGAAATGGGATGGAATGGGGGTATAGGTTATCAATTACTCACCTGATATGGGGAGTCAGGTGTTGGGCATGTGAAGTACCGACACTTAGGACCATGAACAGAGCCACGGCCAGAGGGGCATAAGTACAATAACGGTGGACCAGAGCAACAAAGCAGGGGAACATGCTGTTCTTCTCTGCGCCACAAGTAAAGGGCAGAGATGCTATGTTTTCATAAAAGACTGTGCATTCCTGTCCCTTACCCTAGGGCTGGTGCTGTCCTGGCTGCCAAAAGTCATTGCAGGTACACTTGCAACATGTTGCAAGGGTGCCTGCGTTGCATGCAGGATTGTCTCTGTGCAGGAAGGCACACCTTCCTGCACGATTACAATCCATGGAGGCATTTACCTCTTCCCATCTGTGCAGCTGAATGCAGTACACAAGGAAAGAGGCAAAATGTGGCTAAATAAAGTCATCTATCCTCGTTATGTCTGTCCTGGGTAGGTATATGCTTTTACGCATTTCCAGGTTTACCGGTCCTTGTAAATCTGGAAATTAGTCAAAAGTCATCAAGGCTGCATTGGAAAAGACAAAATAACGTCCATGGAATGACCCCCTGATGCAGACTGAGGCGATACAGCATTTAAATTGTTTTGCCTCACTCCATATCCATGAGGCTAATCAAAGGCACGCAAAAAGTCTTTGCATGGCCTCATACTTATGTGTCTGCCATCTGTGTCGCAGGTGCATCAACACAAGTTTTGCATTGGCAGAGCATAGGGCTTGAAAATATGCCCATTAGTCCATAGCATTAAACTACATTGCACGCAGCTGCACTGATGTGTGGGGTTAAGCATACAATTGTAGTCTGCCATGATCGCCAACATCCTAAATCCTGGTATGTAATTAATCTCGGGGGTTTGAAGCAACTGAGGCATAAAATAGTGAGCTTTGTGTTTTGGCAAACAATAGATGGTATGTGAGACAGGTTGTCCCTGGTAGAGCTGTGTAATGTAAGTGTAACAGAGCACATAGAACTGACATTGTGTTTGAATGAGGGCACATTGGATTACAAGAAGGTGAGAATTGGCTTGTGTATTGCAAGGTAGCCTGAGCTATACACATGCTTTGCTGTGTTTGATAGTGTTGCACATCATTTGCAGCTATGAGGGGATGATGTAGACAAGGGTATATGTGTACCATATTCTACATGTGATGTGCACCAGGGAAAAGACGTAACACATGTAAGGAGGGAGATGGAAGAAACAAACCTGTACCAGATACATATGTCAAAGCAGAAGGATGACAAAAGAGGGAATTTAGAAGTGGCAGGACGAGCTAAATTGACATAACTATGGACAGGAATCTGTGATGGTTGCAGTTTGAGAAGTATGGGTAAAGTTGTGTGGCAAAGTAGGGTAGGTACATGTCATACATTAACAAAAATACTAGCATGTGTGGGTACATACTGATACATAGCTCACAAATACACCCAGCCATTTTAGTCTATTGGAAGTGGTGAACATAAATGTAGGCTTTGGTGTCACATGTGAGTCAATGATTGGCCAGGCTTCCGTCTGTGTGTTACAGGGCATGGAGTCACTGATCCTAAATGAGGATTGCCTGAGAAGTCATGAACATGTTCCAGTGAGCAGGGCTGAGTCTAGCAATATGTGATACTCAGCAGATAGCCAACCCTGGTGCAATGAATAAATGGTGTGTGTGTCAGTGCTAGCTCTCTACCTAATGCCATTGTGTATATCCTCTTAGAGTTAGCACACACTGGCCACTGTTTACACAGATAGCACACCCATGGTAGGTACATGCATCTACACATTCCTGCAGTGTAGAAGGTTGTTAGCTGCGTAGAGTAGTGTGTATGTTTGACAAATATGAATCTTGGCTACATTAATGCCCGGCAGCACAACAAGGCAGGCTGCCATGATTTAGTGTGTGTAAGGCTGACAGCAGGACCAAATTGACCATCTGGACAAACCCTGTTCACTTTCACAGGACCTGTTCTCTGAGTAGTGGCCACAGGGAATGCTTGGCACACTGGTTACCTACGACAATGTTGGTGCAAGATGCACAGTAGTGCTGTGAATACATGAAAAAATGTTAGGCCTAGCCATCATGAAAAGTATTGCCAATAACCAAGCTGGATGTGTACCTTACCTCAACAAATCCACACTAGCTGGACAGGCCTTCAAGCTGTGTAACTGTATTGCAATGTGTGGTATGACACAAACAAATGCCCTTGTCATACAGTGGCATGTGAACAATACACAGACACTACTATTTGAAAGGCAACTACATTGCCACTTCCCCTTAATACATACAAGTCACATGGGTACGACACATCAATGTTGATTTAAAAGTAAATTAGGATAAATACTGTAAGTCAGACAATTAATTACTGTCAATATCTAGCATAGCTCAACATTGACATATATCCATTTGATTGCAGAGGTAGAAGCAACTCCCCCTGACAAGCTGCCTGTCCAGGATGACCAACCTGCTGCCAGGATATCCAGTCCCCCATGGATGAAGACGCACTCCAGCAAATCCTGGTCTATATTTCCTCACCTTCTCTGGGAGTGGGAGGGGCTGACAGCACCATTGGGTCTCCAGAGGAACCACCTGTAACACAAATTACACCATCAGCAAGTACCAGGCTAGCTCTGAACTCTGAGGATCCACAGGTTGTACTTCAACACCAAATGGTAGGAGTCCAGCAGCACATGTTGGATGAGGAGCAGGCAGGGATGGAGACAATTTTGGGCACCCTAGAGGGAGTCCATAGATACCGGAGTCCTAATAAGGACACCTCTGATGCAATAAGAGACTCCTACATGCCGATCCAGAGATTGGAACAGTCCCTGGCTGACATCTCTGGTTTCATGAGGTAGAGCCAAAAACAACAGTCCTGCCAATGTTACACCAATGAGGTTGTCACGCAGCTGGAAGTCATGCCCAACAACCTTCAACCTATGGTGCGGAAACAGGACTCCTACATTACAACAATGGGTGCCTTCCACTATGATGGTGTTGCTGTGCTGACAAGCTAGCAGGCCCTTCTCAGTACTGTGCTGCTTTCCTTGTTACCATAGGAAAATGCTGCTGAGGACAGGGGAGCCACATCTTCATTCTCTGACGTGTGTGTGTCTCATGCACAAACACCACCACCATCAGGGCAGGCACAACACACATCAAAAGAATAAGTGGATTTCCCCAATTTCATGCAGAGAACTTCTCAGTAACCTCTGTCTGTGGCCCTTGGCCAGTTTCCCATTGGATCTGTGCTGAGTAACATGCCAACACTCTTGCCATCTGGCACTGTTTACTTTGTGTTTGCCCACCTGTTGCTCTTATCTATTTGTGGACTGTCAATGTGGCCTCCCTTCTCTAATGGCAAGTTGGATCTCCTCCTCACTGGAATACTCCTCTCCTCCACATGTCTCATGACATGTATCCAGCATGGGCTCTGTCTGGACATCCTTTCGGTATAAATCAATGTTGGTGTTGTTGCTAAACTAACTGCAACTGTGATCCTAGACAACACTGATGTAAATAAATGCACTATCATCAACCTGTGAGTTGTATGTCTGTTGATGATTGGACAAAGTAGATCATGCTGTTGGTGCTGAGTCTAAAAAAACTACCTACTCTATAAAGGGGATTGTGTTTTACAGAGCCATGGACAAGTCTAGACAGGTCAAGGGGAATAGTTTCTGTGAACCCTATATGCATCCAAACTAGCAAGTAGTTACCCAAGGTCACAAGCATGACTTGCAACTAATAGCAATCAGTCAGTGGTAAGGGAGAATGAAGTTACAGCACTGGCAGAGGCAAACTCCATGGATACTAGCCAGCAAACAACACTGCTGTTACAATAAAATGGTGCAAGGGTGAGTCTGTAAGCGGCTGGCATCAGTGTGTGAGCCAAAACCTCCATGAATACTGACAATTGTTTGACATGATCATCCATATTGCTCATGTTGCACAACTTACACACACACACACACACGGCAACAGTATGGGAATAACTATTTTGGGATGCCTGTCCATTCACAGCAAGAGTGCCACTTACCTTGTACAATCATGTGTGAGGATCCCTCAAGTGAATCCATTACAAACGTTTTTAAATAATCTTTTTATTTTTTCCTCCAGTAAAACCAATACAGAAATAAAACATTTTAACAAATCCTTAGAAAAAGAAAGATCACTGTCATTTCTTCTAATTGACATGTAGCATAAACATTATCTCAGCTCATGGACCACTATTGTTACATATATCTCTCGTACAATTATCCCCATGCGTTCCCCTTCTATTGTTGCAGGTCCCATTTCTAACAGCCCACATGTTCATACCTCTTCAGCTGTTGTTCCTTCCGGCATTTCTTTTTCTCTTCTGTCAAACTTCGTCAATTATGCCTCCCATACCTGGCGATCTTCCACCACCTTGTCATCTCATCGCCACCTTATGAGGGGGACTTCCTCGGACACCATTCCTTCTGTCACATCCCTCTTCCAGCCACACACACTCGGGTTTGCTTGACCTACCCATGTAATTGCCACCATCCGTTTTGCTGATAATAGAGTAAGTTGACTGAATTTATATTCCATCTCCCTGCCCTTGCGTGGTTTTATGACCCCTAGTAGGCATACTAGTGGTTCATGTGGTATATTAATGCCACAGACTTTCATCAGGTGTAGTACCACAGCATCACAGAATGTCCCAACCAATGGGCAGTGCCATGCTAAGTGCAGGAATGAAGCATTATTTTCAGAACAATGGTGACATCCACTCGCCCTACTGGGATCTATTCTATGGAAGGGTACCGGAGTGATGTAGGTACACTGGAGATATTTAAATTGCATCAGCTTAAACCGCGCATTGCAGGATACTGTGCAAACTGATGAACATGTCCTCTGCCAGCATATCTCCTCTATCGGTGTCCCCAGAGCCTCCTTCCATGCCATCCTGGCCAGAAATGGGGTCTTAGGTTTGTCTCGTAGCATGACTGTAGTTGTGAAACTAGGTGTTGTGTCCTCAACCTCAGCTCCAATAGCACTGGAAACATAAGTGAGGAGGGCGGGGCAGCCGGATAAGTGGGCCATAATTCCCAGGCTATGTTGGCAATATTAGCGCGTGGTAAGAAATGGTCACCTCCCACTGCAAAGGTTTCCTGCGCCACCTCAAAGGTAATGAATACCTCGTTGGGGTATAAATCACCCAGGGTCTCAAAACCTCCTTCCTTCCAAGCCGCAATGTTGATGGCTTCAGCCAGGTTTTGGAAAGCGGATAAGTCTGAAAAGTTAAATTCCCAGGCAAAGGGTGCTCTCCCTAGCACCACTCTCACGGCTCGCTTGCATAATGACGCTGTGTTTTTAATTAGATATAGAACCGTAACAGAGCCCCGTCCTCCACAGTGTAGCAACTGCGGGAGAACAGTGTCACATGTCTCATCTGCCAAGACCATCTTCTCCCAGTTCTCCCCTCCTCAATCCAATAGCTGCATGCTACAGTTGAGAAGGTAAAACAGCTCCATATTTGGCACTGCAAGCCTGCTTTCCATCGTAGGTAGATACAAGTGTTCTCAAGCTACTTTAGTACTCCCCCGCGCATTGTAAGCAATGAGTGCAAATGCCTGAAGGTCGGCTGTGGCAGAGTATCAAAGGAATGCTGCATAGGTTAGAGACATTGTGGCTGGAAGACCATTTTCACCGCAACTCGTCCCATCACAAATAGTGGGAGAGTGGTCCAGAATTATACTGACGCCTGCAGGCCCAACACAATTCTATCTATTTTGTATTGCTTCCTTTTACATTGAGTAGAGGCCACTATGATCCCCAGATACTGAAACTGATCAGTCTTCCATCACAATGGGAGGGGTAGCAGAGAGGCAACATCTGCTACTGCCATCGACCCTAGCAGGAACACCAGTGATTTACGTTGGTTAATCTGTAATCCGGTAAGATATCCAAAAGTATCTAGGTACCTCAAGGGCAATAATCCTCTGGTAGACATGAGATAGAATAACGTATCATCAGCATAAAGTGACACTGAGGCCCATATTTATACTCCATTTGAGCCGGATTTGCGTCATTTATTTTTACGTTAATTCGGCGCAAACTTAACTCCATATTTATACTTTGGCGCTAGACCTGTCTAGTGCCAAAGTTATGGAGTTTGAGTGATTTTTTGTACGTGAAAAACTACCTTGTGCTAATGACATGCAATATAGGCGTTCCCGTCCAAAAAATGACTCTAAGGCATGTGCACCTTATTTATCCTCCGGCGTCAAAATGACTCACAGGAGGAGGCGGGCCTTAAAACATGGCGCCCAGCTGGATTTGCACTGTTTTTTAACGCCTGGTTCATGGCAGGTGTTAAGGGACCTGTGGGCTCATTTCCATGGTGGGAGACCATGGAAACAGTCCACAGGTGCCCTTCCCTGCACCCAGGGACACCCCCTGCCACCGTCGCCCACCCCTGGAGGATACCCATGAATGGGGGGACCCATCCATGGTGAGCGCAGGTAAGTGCAGGTAAGTATAACTTTTTTTTTTAAGGTGCATGGGGGGCCTAACTTGGGCCCCCTTACATGCCACTGTGCCTAATGGCCATACCCAGGGGACAGAAGTCCCCTGGGCATGGCCATTGGGCAGGGGGGCATGAATCCTATTTTTGCTAAGACAGGAGTCATTTCCATGGGGGTTGTGCATTAAAAAATGTCACTTATCAGGTTAGAGCCAATATATGTTCCCTTCGCTTCCGCTGCCTGGTTACCGTCATTTATTTTGATGCTAACTAGGCCGCAGCACCGGCTAACGTCATTCCATAAATAATGCGCCCGGCTGGTGCGTTGGAATGGCGTTAGCCGGCAGTAAACTTTTTGATGCAAATCTACCCTAGCGCTGATTTGCACCAAAAAGTATAAATATGGGCCTAAGGCCCTCATTACAACCCTGGCGGTAAATGCCGCCAACCGCCATGCTGACGGCCGCCAACATACAGTGACCGCTGCGGTATACCGTTACGGGTATTATGACCCACACAGAGGAACCTGCCACTATACAGACACCCTCACAAGTCCGCCAGCCCAAAGGTCAGTGATAAACCGGCAGTACCAAAACCCACACCGTTACGCCAACAGAAATACTCCCATAGCATCATGACCCACGAATCACTGCTGCGGTCATTCAATCGCAGTAAACCAATGGCGGTACACACCTCCGTGCTCAAAATACACACACACTAACAAAACTACACCACATTGGACAATTCAAACTGTACATACCTGACACACATAGACACACCACACCCACACACCCGATCTATTACACCCACATTACCTACAACTCCTTACAACAACAACAAATATTGACAACTGAGAGACAGACAAGCCAGGAGCACCCACTGAATCAGAGCCACATAATACCATCACCCATACACCATCCATGCACTTCACAGCACACACCCCAACACATCACCCCACACACCCTCACACATACCACTCACATTACACCCATGGCACCACAAAGACACCCCAGTGTCTTTTCGGAGGAGCTAAGGGTCATGGTGGAGGAAATCATCTGGGTAGAGCCACAGCTATTCGAATCACAGGTGCAGCAGACGTCTATTGCAAGGAAGATGGAGCTATGGCGGAGAGTCGTGGACAGGGTCAACGCCGTGGGACAGCACCCCAGAACAAGGGATGACATCAGGAAGAGGTGGAATGACCTACAGGAAAGGTGCGTTCCATGATAGCAAGACACCAGGTAACCGTACAGAGGACTGGCGGTGGACCCCCACCTCCTCCCCCACAACTAACAACATAGGAGGAGCAAGTCTTGACGATCAGGCATGCTGAGGGCCTCGCAAGAGTAGCAGGAGGACTGGACTCTGGTAAGTCAAATATTTTTTTTTTTTGATAAAGACTTTTTTATTTTGCAAAAAGAAAAGAAAAGGGTAAATACAATGGTACATACATGTAACAGGATGCCAACGTGCATCTAACAACAGCCGAGCCCATACTCCCAGACAGTACAATATGATTGGTGGCTATACTTTGTTTAATCTAAGGACCTGCAGCAGTCTCCCACTTCCCCCATATCTTATTATATTTGTTTGGACAGCCTCTGGCCTCATATACAAGTTTTTTATTCTGCGCACACCAGTCTACCCCTCTTCTCCATTTAGTCAGTGTTGGGGCACTTATAGCCTTCCAGCCCGCCACTATATCCCTCTTGGCTACCAGGCACGCCACCCACAGGAAAGCTCGGTCCGGTCTCCTCAACCCAGTGTCGCCCATGATCCCCAGTAGAAGGGGCAGAGGTTTCCTCTCTATATCTTCCTGTAGGACCTCGGAGATTTCCTGCAAAACAGCCTCCCAGTATGTCACCATGACTGGGCAGGTCCATACCATGTGGAAAAAGTCGGCTGTAGGGTTTCTGCAGCGAGGGCATTCCGCTGTGGGGCGTAAGCCCGCTCTGTGTAGTTTGATGGGTGTGAGATAGGCTGTGTGAAGATAATATGTTTGTATCAGTCGAAGGCGTGTAGCCATCGCTAGGGCGCGTGGGGCCATCAATGCTTCGTCCCAGTCCATCTCCTCCATGGGGCCCGTCCATCCCTCCCACCTTCAGCGGAGCCCCTCCAGAGAACCCGGGGTGCCGGCGACCAGGGCACGGTATATCTGGGAAACACCTCCCCTACCCAGGCCCCCCATCAGCACCTTAGCCTCCATAGGACTGTGCTCGGGTATGGCTTCTCCCATTCGGACATGTGTTAATAGGGCGTGTCGGAGCTGGAGATATCTGTGGAACTGTGTCTTATTCAGGGAGAAATTTTTTGGGAGATCCTCAAAGGATCGCATATACGACCCTCTCCAGACGTCCCCCAGAGTAGAGATCCCTATGTTGTCCCAGTTTCGAAAACCCTCCAAGCCCGCCACCTGCGCCAAGTGTCTCCCATGCCATAACGGGGTTTGTTGGGTGAGACGCCCCTGCCACCCCGTCAACCTCTGAGCAGTCCGCCATCCCTGTAAAATCACCCTAGTCACGTCCGGGACGTCCTGAAAGATTGGACCTCCGTAGAGGGTGCCAAAGATCCGAGGATAGCCCATGGACTGAAGTTCCAACCGGTATGCCGGGTCTGACCACCCACCCCCCACCCAGTCGTTAATCAGAAGTAACTGCGTCGCAAGGTAGTAAAAGTGGATTTTGGACATGCCTAAGCCCCCCTCGTATACATCTCTTTGGCAAGTTTTGAGCGCCAGTCGTGAGCGAGCTCTGCTCCATATAAATTGGCGCGCCAGTGAGTCCATTTCCCTGAACCATTTTATGGGTATAGGGAACGGAAAATTTTGCAATAAGTAGAGGAGCCTAGGGAGGATCATCATCTTGTAAAGCGCTATTTTGCCGAGCAGATTAAGGGGGAGGGTCTTCCAGCGTAGAAGATCAGTCTTGATTTTCCTAGTTAACGGCATAATATTGAGTTCCCATGTCAATTCGGGGAGGAGTGAGATGTGTATTCCCAAGTATTTAAAACTGTTTCTTCGTACTGGAATGTTTCGCTGCCAGTCCACACAGTCCCTGGAGCGATGCAGGGGGACCAGTAGGGACTTGGTGGGATTTAGGATCAATCCCGAGGCCTCCGCAAAGAGGCCTAGTATTTCTAACACGCGGGGCCGCTTTTGGCCGGATTGGAAATATATAGGAGAACATCATCTGCGTATAACGCCACGCGATCCTCTAAGCAGGTGGGCCAGGACCAGCGCACAACCAATGGGTCTCCTCGGAGTATTATCGCTAAGGGTTCTATTATCAATGCGAAGAGCAGGGGAGATAGTGGGCATCCCTGTCGGGTTCCACGGCCAATGGGGAATGGATCGGAAACCACTCCGTTCACCTGGACTCGGGCTGTCGGCCTGGAATATAGTAGTCTCACTAGGTTTCGAAATTTGGGGCCGAGCCCGTTTCTTTGCAGAACCTGTTCGAGGTAAGACCAGTCCACCGTATCAAAGGCTTTCTCAAAATCGAGTAGGAGTAGTGCCAAGGGTTTGTGCGACAGGGTCTTGTGGTGGGCCAGGTGCAGCCGCCTAATGCAGTGTCTGGTGCTGCGGGTGGGCATAAAGCCACATTGGTCAGGATGCACCAGAGTGGGCATTACTTTTTTCAATCTAGAGGCAAGGATCGAAGAGAGCACCTTCACCTCAGTGTTTAAGAGTGAGATGGGCCGGTACGCCGAACAATGTCGTGATGGGGGTTGGGTTTTGGGGATCACTACAATCGTGGCTTGATCGATCCCAACGGGGAAGCGGCCCAATCTCTCAGCCTCCTCATACATGTTAAGAAGGTGTGGACCCAGAATATCACTGCATTTCCTGTATAGCTCTGCTGGGAAACCGTCAGGACCGGGGGTCTTACCCGATGCCAGGCTGGAGATCGCGTTGGTGATTTCTTCAAGGCTAATAGTTTCATCTAGTCTGTCTCTTGTCTCCGAGGAGACCTTAGGAAGGGTAATGTCGTTTAGAAGGGGAGCCTCTCTCTCAATGGTCGGGCGGGGGTGCCTTGCATATAGGCGGGCATAGTACGAGGCGAAACTCTGCGCAATATCAATAGGTGTTTTGGTGAGGGTGCCCGAGGCATCCAAAATCTCTGGAATAACTCTGTTGGCCAGAGGACAGGTGGCCAACCAATGCAAAAGCTTCCCATTTTTGTCCCCCCAGCCATATATTCGGGCCGCGGAAGCTCTCCAGATATGTTTAGCCGATTCTAGCATTATATGTATGATTTCGCCTCTGACTAAGGTCAGCTGCCTCATGGTAGAGGCAGACGGCGAGGTCGCTTGTTGGCACTCCAGTCTTAAGGCCTTGGCCTCCAGCCTGGAGACCTGAGAATTTCGTTCCCGTTCGCGGGAACGGAGGAGGTATTTAGCTTGCCCTCTAAGGGTGGCCTTACATGCTGCCCATAGTGTTCCTGGCGACTGGACTGATCCCGTATTCAGGTCGAAGTATTGGGTAAGGTGAGTAATGACCTCGTGGGTATAGTCTTCGTCCTGCAAATACCAGGCATTCAGGCGCCACACCGCCTAGAGGGGTCTGTACCGCCCAAACAAACACGTACTGGAGCATGATCTGAGACTCCACGAGGGAGTATCTCTGCCCCTGTAACGCTCGGGAGGTCCGTGGCGGGCATGAATATAAAATCTATTCTGGATTGCGTTTGGTATGCGTGTATTGCCGCTCCCTGGGGTGCCAGGTTCTCCATACGTCACATAGGCCTAGGCTCTCGGTCCAGCTGTTAAGGGCCGAAGCCCTATTGGATCTACTGGCAGTGGCCCCGTCAGACACGTCCAGGTTGGGGTCGAGAACGGCATTGAAGTCTCCTCCCAACAGGGTGGCCCCCTGGGGGAGGTCCGCCGTCACGCGTCGGAGCGAGAGTAGGAAGGCGTCCAGTCCCGCCGGAGGGGCGTACACACAAACAAGGTTTATTGGCGACCCGTGGAGCGTCCCTGTGGCCACTACGAATCTGCCCTGTGGATCGGATTGCGTGCCTGTAATCACCATGGGTAGGGAGCGGTGGGGTAGGATGGCCACTCCCCTGGAGCCTCTAGAGAAGCCCGCGTGGTATATTCTATCATAACCTCCTCGCATAAGCATGGGGCACCTAGTCCCGAGGAGGTGAGTTTCTTGCAAAAAAACCACCGAGGGAGAATATCTGCGAAGGGTGCTAAATACTGCTGACCTTTTGATCTTGTCTAGCAGGCCATTTACGTTCCAGGAGAGGACCTGAGTGAGTGTATGCCAAGCGTGGGTTGCATAGGTATTGTACCAAGTTGGGTGTCTGGTTGTGGATCTAGGGACGGCTGTTTTGAACTTAACAGTGAGATATTGAAAAAACAAACGAGGTTAAGCGACTCGCTACGCTTTAAACTGGTTTCAAACCCCCCCCCCCTAACTGCCCCCCTCCCCATACTCCCACCCCGGAAGCATCTGTCACCCAAATACCCAACCAGAACCAGATAGCCAGTATGACTATCGTTGGGGTGGAGTGGTGGACCCCTCCATTTAACCAGATCAACTGCAATTAGCGGCCATGTGGCGAGGTCAGGCGCCGTGCATTAGAGGGGCACAATGTGACCAACGGCGGCCTCCAAGGGGCCCGCACCTTAAAAGTTGAACAGCTCGGGTCCCCCCCGGAGGTCCTCCAGCCGGGGTCAAGTATGTTTCATTGTCAGTATTAATCAAGTGCCGGGGACTGGCTCAAGCGGCCGTCGTCCATCGCCTGGGCCGAGGCCTGAAGCTCGGGAGGATCCGCACCTCCCTCAATCTGTGAGTCTAAGTTCCGGGCCGGCTCATTGTCCACAAGAGTGTCTGGGTCTTTTTCTTTTTCCCCCCCCCTACGGGACCTGGTGCGTCTCCGGCTCCTCTGGGGCCCCTCCGGGAGATCTTTTCAGCAGGACCCGGGGGGCCCCTCCGGGCTCCGACGCCCTCCTCTGTCAGCCTGTCCCACGCCTCTTCAGGTGTTTCAAAAAAATGAGCTTTCCCGGCCAAGAGGACTTTGAGTCTCGCGGGGAAGAGGAGCATGTAGGAGAGCTGCATTGCTCTAAGTTTTTGTTTAACCTGCTCATATGAGCGACGGCGGGTCTGGACCTCGCGGGTGTAGTCTGGGAAGATTAGGATTTTATGGTTGTCCCAGTGAAGATCTTCCAGAAGTCTAGCCTCCCTGAGGATGTTATCTCTGTCTTTAAAGTTGAGGAAGCGAGCAATCATCGGGCGTTTTGGGCCACCCGGAGGGGGGCGAGGGGCAAGTGCCCTGTGGGCTCGCTCAACCACAAACCAGGGCGAGAGAGACTGATCTGGCATCCAGGTTTTGATCCAATTCTCTAGGAATTCGGAGGCTCCGCCGTCCTCTATGCCCTCTGGAAATCCAATGAAGCGCAGGTTGTTGCGTCTTGACCGGTTCTCCGCGTCCTCTGCGCGGCGGTGCAACTCTCCGGATCGAGTCATCAGCTGGGCTACCTTGGCTTTAAGGTCTGATAGGTCGCTTTCAGTCTGGGAGACTCTGGCCTCGACCTCAGTGATCCGGTTCACTGCGTTTCTGAGGTCCTGCCTAACAAGGCCCACATCCTCCTGTACTTCCCCGATTTTGGTCTCTACAGCGGATTGCGAAGTTTGGATTGCCTGGAGGATGGCGCTCACTCCGTCCGGCGCCGGGCCCCCACTACCCGTGTCTCCCTCTCCCCGCTGTCCCGTCGGCGTCGTGAACTGGTCGATCTTTTGCTGAGAGGGTGGAGGTTGTTTGTTCGCCTTGTCTCTCCCCATCGTGGCGCGGGGGGGGGGGGGAGTCAGATATGTTAAATCTTGCAGTGTTTTGATTTAAATCTTGGGTCTTGGTTCACTTGTTGTGATTGGGAATCCGCGGGGGTGGCTCACACCGGTAGGGACCCGCCACCACGGGCAGGCACGGATGTTCTCTGCATGAAGGCCAGGAAGGCGGGCTCAAAGTCTCTTCTAGGTCCGTTTGTGATTCCGTAGGCTCCGCGTGGAGGCCCTCCCCATCGATTCCACCCGGGGGTCTGGCTCGTTGGTCTCCCCTCTGCAATTTTCCCGCGACACCTTTTGCGCAGGGAGGGATGAGAGAGAAGGGGGGAGGCACCTCGACCCAGGATCCAGTCCCCCCTGGATGTCGCAGTGTCCCAAGGTCGGTTCACGGCCTGTTTTTAGTCACGTTGGTGGTCTGCGGCAGGCCCATTCAGGTCAGCGGCCCCGTCGGGGAGGGTGAATTTGGCCCGTCGGCCCGTTCGTCAATAGCTGTTTGAAAATTGATGGGGTCACCTCCGATCCCCGCACGACTCGGGCACACCACACGCCCTCGGCCCTTACCCTAAGTCAATCAAGGTACTGGGGCGGGGGGAGGGAATGGGAGCCGCGGGTGGGCATCCTCCTTACCACTGCCACGCTGTTCCCCTTCATGCCAACAATGTCTCGCCTCCCTTCAGCGGGTTCCGTGGGTCTTCTCCACCGACGATTCAGATGGGCGCCCAGCGGTGGTACCGCTGGTGCAGGGCCCCTCTTCTTGGGCCGGGGCGGCGTTGCCCCCCCCAGTCCGGGGGACTTCACGCCCGGGGTGCAGCCTCAGCGCTCTGTAGGGCTCCCGGTGCTCCCCCGTCCGGCGGGGCACCGCGGAGCTTCTTCGCCGATTGTCTCTATGTGGGCACCCAGGGGCCGCCCCTTTGGTGCAGGGCCCCTCCCCCGAGCCGAGGCGACACCGTCCCCTCAGTCCGCGGGGTTCCGCGTGTGGAGCGCGGTCCCAATGCCCTCCAGGGCTCCCGGTGTACTTCCGGTCCGGCGGGGCCCTGCGGGTCTTCCACACCGGTGTCTCCGCGTGGGCACCCAGGGGCGGCCCCGCTAACGCAGGGCCTTTTTTCTCGGGCCGGGACGGCACCGTCTCTTCCGTCTGCGGGGCTCCACACGCGGAGCACGACCCCAGCGCCCTCCAGGGCCCGCGAAGCGCCCTCAGTCCGGAGCCGCAGCGTCAGGAAGGGCAACAGCGTCGGAGCCGATTCATCCGCGGAGACTCCGTCCCAGACGCCATTTTATTTTTCTTTCCCCTCGGAGCCGGTCGGGCCGCGGCGGTAGATCGGAGCCTGCCTTTCGCAACCGCTCACCTCCACCGGCTCCTCGGGATCCAGGGATCCCAGGGAGAGTCAAAACGGCATCCCTCGCTCAGCAAAACCGCGTTAGCTATGGGCGGATGACGGAGGGGTCCAGAGCACTCTCCGAGTGCGACCGCCATCTTGACGCCCGAAGCCACACCCCCGGTAAATCAAATCTTTACTACTATATCCCCCACCCTACCTGCATGCCATCACAAACTCCTACCCCTACCCTCACCCCCATCACTCCACCACCTCACATATACCCCACTATCACAACCCACCCATCCCAATACCAAGCCCTGCATGCAACACCAATGGATGGACACCCATCACAGACCTGCATGGACACCCATCACCACAGCATGCACACTAGTGACAATCACTTAGCCAAACCAATAACATCTCACACAACCCAAACATGCCTTGCTAATAACAACCATAGAGGGAAACATATCCATGCACAAGATGGGACACGCCGATACAATTACACAGCATTTACATCCCCACAGGACCCCCACTCAACGTCACAGGAGAGGAGGTGCCACCAATATTCAATTCCCCCACAGAAGAGGCCCACAGTGATGACAGCAGCTCTGCACAACGGGATCACGATGACCAACCTGGCCCATCAGGGACCTCTGGACAGTCAGTTACCCTGCCACAGTCCCATACCACCACAGAGCCTCCCCCTCAGGAAATACCAGCACAGCACCCACCTAGCGGCCCCCTTTCCTCTATCCCCAGAACACGTCAATCAGCAGTGTGTCCACCACTACAGGGACCCCAGGCAACCCCACAAACCCAATCCAATACACCCACATTACCCACAACCACTTACAACAACAAAAAATATTGCCAACTGAGAGAGAGACAAGCCAGGAGCACCCACTGAATCAGAGCCACATAACACCATCACCCATACACCATCCAGGCACTTCACAGCACACACCCCAACACATCACCCCACACACCCTCACACTACACCCATGGCACCACAAAGACACCGCAGGTTCTCTGAAGAGGAGCTAAGGGTCATGGTGGAGGAAATCATCTGGGTAGAGCCACAGCTATTCGAATCACAGGTGCAGCAGACGTCTATTGCAAGGAAGATGGAGTTATGGCGGAGAGTCGTGGACAGGGTCAACGCCGTGGGACTGCACCCCAGAACAAAAGGGATGACAACAGGAAGAGGTGGAACGACCTACGGGAAATGTGCGTTCCATGATAACAAGACACCAGGTGCCGTACAGAGGACTGGCGGTGGACCCCCACCTCTCCCCCACAAATAACAACATAGGAGGAGCAAGTCTTGGCAATCAGGTATCCTGAGGGCCTCGCAGGAGTAGGAGGAGGACTGGACTCTGGTAAGTCAAATCTTTACTACTATATCCCCCACCCTACCTGCATGCCATAACAAACTTCTACCCCTACCCTCACCCCCATCACTCCACCACCTCACATATACCCCACTATCACAACCCACCCATCCCAATACCAAGCCCTGCATGCAACACCAATGCATAGACACCCATCACAGACCTGCATGGACACCCATCACTACAGCATGCACACTAGTGACAATCACTTAGCCAAACCAATAACATCTCACACAACCCAAACATGCCTTGCTAATAACAACCATAGAGAGAAACATATCCATGCACAAGATGGAACACGCAGATACAATAACAATGCATTTACATCCCCACAGGACCCCCACTCAACGTCACCGGAGAGGAGGTGCCACCAACATTCAATTCCCCCACAGAAGAGGCCCACGGTGATGATAGCAGCTCTGCACGCCTGGATCACGATGACCAACCTGGCCCATCAGGGACCTCTGGACAGTCGGTTACCCTGCCACAGTCCCATACCACCACAAAGCCTCCCCCCTCAGGAAACACCAGCACAGCACCCACCTAGCGGCCCCATCCCTCTGTCCCCAGGACACGTCAATCAACAGTGTGTCCACCACTACAGGGACCCCAGGCAACCCCACAAACCCAAGACAATCATAGACCTGGGGTCAGTGGCAGTGGGCACACGGTTCAGGGGACAGAGGCAAAGGACAACATGGAAGCTGGGAGGACTGCTGTGCGACAGGGGGAGGACAGGCCCAGGGAACCCACTCTCCACGAGGCACTTGCAGGGATCCTGGGAGCATACCACCAATCCCAGTAGACCTTGGGACAGATACTGTACAAGTTGCAGGAGACCCAGCGGCTGCAGGAGGGATAGTACCTGGGGATCAGGGAAGACCTCAAACACATCCACACCATGCTGGTCACCGTTGCAGGGGTGCTGGCTGACATGGCCAACACCATGAGGGAGGCAGTGGCACACCAATGGGCCCCTGACACTAGCCACACCGAAGAACATCCCTCCACCTCCGCCGGCGCTAGTAGACAGGAGGCCAAGCCACAGGACCAACAGGCCACGAGCACCCCACACCCTGCAGAAGGAGAACCACCCCGCAAACGGTCCCTGTGATCCAAGCAGAAGCCAGAGAACATTGCAAAGACCCCGCCAGGAAATAAGACTCTCCTGAATGTCACCCTTGTGTCCCACTCTGTCACCCTGTCCACCTTGTACTGCCATTGCTCCCCTTCCTATGCCCCCTTGGACAATGCACCTGTGATACAAATAGACTGGACTCTATCCTGGATATTCCTCCACCATCACCCCAGCCCATTGCACATCCCCCTTTTCTTATTAGCACTTAAATAAACACCCTTGGAACAAATACAAGTATGGAGTCTGTCAAATGATTGAAATATGTATTAGTGTAACAAACTGTAAACATTGCAATTCATATGTGCAGTTATATATACATAGGTATGACCTGTAGTGGGCAGCAGTAAACACACCAAGAGCCAGAGTGGGGAACGCAGATCTGAAAATAGAGATGCCAAAGGGTACAGTAAGTGGCCACAGACATAGGGAAATCAGGCTGCCATGTCCAATGTCTAACACAAAACTGCAATGGAAGGTAAAGTTACAGTGTCTTGCCTGTGTGTCACTGGAAGTACTGATGAATGAGTGAACTTCTGTTGTCCCCATCTTCTTCCTCTGCCTCCTCTTCCTCACTGTCCACTGGCTCCACCACTTCTACAAGACCATCTCCAGGCTCATCCTCCTGCAGAAAAGGCATCTGGTGTCTCAAGGCCAGGTTGTGCAACATGCAACATGTGTTGATCAGGCACACCTTCTTGGGTGAGTAGTACAGGCTGCGGACGTGACTGCCATTTTCTATCTGTTCACTCACTTGCTACCTGACCTTCAACAGGAGAGGACCTACACTGCAAGTGCTGCTGTGACCTGTGTCTGGAAGCGACAATGGGTAGAGTGTCTGGGGAAAGGGCCCCGTCTTCACTTCGGAGGAGTTGGAGAGACTGGTGGATGGGGTCCTACCCCAGTACACTTTACTCTATGGTCCTCATGACAAACAGGTGAGTACACTGTGAGCATGATGCGTGGGCCATGAATGTATGGATTGCTGCATGTCTGGTGGTCAATGTCTGTGCGTAAGGGGATATGAGGGACATTGTGGGCCATGAGTGTAACAGTCCGGACGGTATGACTAATCCCTTTTTTCTATGCATATTTTCCTGCTGGTCAGCGCCCATCAGAAAAAGGGTATTTGGCGTGCAGAGCACCCACTGCCGCAAACGGTGGGAGGACCTGCGCTGCAAGGAAGACAGCGAAGGCCCAGCTGGGGCTGGCCTCCCAACGAGGAAGGGATACCTGTCGTACCCTGGCCCCCCTGATGTTCCGCATCCTGGCAGTGGCCTATCCGGAGTTGGATGGGCGCTTGAAAGCATCACAACAGCCACAAGGTGGTGAGTACAAATTCTGAATCTTGACTTTGCGCTCGTTAAGGTTGTACCAGGGTGGGGGATGTGGGCTGTGGGTGCCCGTAGACCAGGGCGAGCTAGCAGTGTAGGTCCTTAGTTGGGCAGGCTCTGTAGCACTCCAACCCCAATGGTGTTAGTGGGCATCTACTACAGGGCAGGGTCCTGTTGGTTTCAGGTGTGCAGCCAATGGCGTTGGGCAATGTACCCCCTGGGCTGGTGACTAGCTTTGTAACTGGTAGTGCATGTCCTAGTGCATAGGGCTGATCCCTGTGTGTTGTGTACGCCAACGACAGTGTTGTTGCTGGTATTGACCAATTGTATCCTCTGTCTCTCCCTGCCCCTTCTTGTTTTGTCACCCTGTCCTTGTGTGCATTAGCATAATCTGACGGAGGAGCAGAGGCACCTGCGATGGAGGGAGCTGCATCCCACATGGGCCTGGAGGCCAAATCCACTGACGGTGAGGGAACCAGTGGGACGGAGGGCGAGGGGAGCACCAAGACGGAGACAGGAGGGGACACTACAGACAGCGACTCCTCCTACGATGGAAGCTCCCTGGCGGTAGCAGACACCTCTGTGCCCACCCCAGCAACAGGTACAGCCGCCACCCCGCACCAGCACCGCCCTCCCAGCAGCCCCTCAGTGTGTTTCTTGTGCCTGCTCACCCAGGAGGGTGGGCATCTCCTTCACCCCAGGCAGCTCAGTCCCTGCCCCAGTCAGCCCTGCTGCCCTCAGTGAGGAGGCTATTGACCTCCTGAGATCCCACTCTGTTGGGCAGTCAACCATACTGAATGCCATCCAGGGTGTCGAAAGGCATTTCCAACAAACAAATGCATACCTGGAGGGCATTCACTCTGGCGTGGTGGCCCAACAGAGAGCATTTCAGGCTCTGGCCTCCACAGTGATATATTTTTTTTTCCCCCATAAATCTGTTTATTAGCTTTTTAAAACTTTACATTTTGTTATAGTTTGGCATACGTTTCAGCGCAACATATTCTAGTGTGCAATGCTCGAAGTGTTTGGTAGTGTTTGGTACATTGGCAATACAGTTGTACGGCATATGTTACAACATGTTTTTGCAATTGTTCATCGCAGTTGCAGCGCTTATTGGTATAACATTGTTTCAGTCACAAGTATCCAGTTATTGCGCTTTTAGTTAAAAAGCAGATAAATTTAATTTTATAGTTTAACCTTAGAATAAGAGGGAAAAAAAAAAAGGAAAAAGAACAATAACTTTGCCGGGATCAGACACCTATGTGATTACTTTAACATGACTTTTTTCGTGCCGGGTTGGAGATCAATTGTACCAGATCAATTTGCAGGCGGAGGAGGTTGGGTTGTTTGTCAGGTCTGGTGCGTGCGGTTGTCTCACCCCTCAATGCCATAGTGTGTCCAGTCGTGTTCTGCATTCTGTCCTCTTATATGGTGTGACTTTCTCACCCATGAATATTAGTTCACTTTAATCCAGTCCCTCCTCTATCGGGTGTGCCTCTATGTTATGCAGTTGTAGCAAGAACCCCTCCCAGCAGGTGGAGATCGGAAATTGTCGTAGCCCCAGGGTTTCTTCTCATCTAAGTGCTAAGCCCTCTGCTCCCGCCCACACCTCGAGCGAGTGCCTCCAGGCCTGTTTCGGTGGGGGGTCCGGTGATTTCCACCTTTGGGTCACTAGTCGTTTTGCTACAATGAGTCCTAGGTCTGTGAAGCGCGCCTCTGCTCTATGTTGTTTGTTTCTAGGGAAAAGTCCTAGGATGCATGTCTCCCATGTGAAGGGTATTTCTTGTGTTATGCAGTTAGATAGGTTGTCGATTACTGCACTCCAATAGGCGCTTAGGCTAGGACAGGACCACACCATGTGCAACATATCCGCCCCAATTTTGTGGCATCGGGGGCAGGCCGCGTCTTGGCGAGCGAAGTATCTATTCACGCGTGCAGGTGTGAGGTAGGTTCTATGCACTATATAGTATTGGATTAGTCTGAATCGTGAGTTACGTGGTATGTTGAGATGGCCTGAGAGGGCAGATCTCCATCGTGTTATCGCAATGGAATCGTCAGTATCTGTTTCCCATGCCACACGCAGTGCATCGTTGTCGGGGGCAGTTTGGGTTCTTAAGGCGTCTGCCAGCCAACTGACCTGGTGCCGGCCATAGCCCACCACCTGCAGGTATTGTACCAGCAGGTGGGTGGGTGGAGCTGTTGTGACGTCTCCCCACTTGGGCCCAAGAGTCCTCACCAGGGAGCAGTACAAGAGGAATTGGCCAGGTGGAAGTCCCATTTCCTGAAGCCTAGCAAACGGCAGTAGTTGGTTTTCTTCATAGAGGTCGCCCAGTGTGTGTAACTCTAATTCGTGCCATGTGCGCAATTCTGAATCTGACGTGACACTGGGGCCCCTTGGTGTACCCGCCAACGCCAAGGCAGGTGCAAAGGGGACCGCCGTTCTTGTGAGGTAAAGCGATCTGCGGAAGCATTTATGAACTGTTCTGAGGAATAATTGCCGTGGGGTTTGTACGTGTGTGAGCGGGTGGAATAAATGTTGTATTTGTTGGAGCGGACGTGGCCCTTCCTCCGATGCTGTGTCTGCAAGCTGTCTGCCAGCCAGCCATCTATATATCCATTGAAGTTGGGCTGCCAGGTAATAGTGCTCCAGGTTGGGGACCGCAAGTCTGCGCTTGTCGGGCGGTAGGTACAGCTTTTTGAGGGCAACCCTACAGCGGCCGCCGTTCCATATGAATTCTCTCAGCCCTGTCTCCAGTGCCTTGAAGAATCTGGGGGGAACATAGTGTGGGAGATTAGAGAAGTAGTACAGGAGCCGGGGAAGAACCACAATTTTTAGGAGTGCTATCCTGCCCGCCACAGTTAGTGGCAGCGTCCTCCAAAACGCCATTTGAGACCTGACTGAGGATACCGCTTTTACAAGGTTGCCCTCAAATATGTCTTCTTCACTGTGGTAGACTCGGACTCCCAGGTATCTGAATGTGCTTGGCTGCCACGGGACAAGGTTCCCGGCTAGGTTAAGTCCCGGATCTGGTAGGTCTGGGTCGAATGGGAAGAGGCATGACTTAGACCAGTTGACTTTTAGACCTGATATCGACACGAAGTGTTGTAGGAGCAAACCGGCCATAGGTGGGATCTGTGTGATATCCCTGAAATATAGCAAGAGGTCATCTGCGTAGAGTGACACTATATGTAAGTCATCTCCTAGAGGAATTCCCCAGTTGTTTCCCTCCTCGCGTAAGGCCGCCGCCAGGGGTTCTATAGCCAGTGAAAACAATAACGGTGAGAGAGGGCAGCCCTGTCTCGTGCCTCTGCATACCCGGATTGGTTCTGATATCTCGGCACCCAGCCCCACCCGGATCATTGGTCTGGTGTATAATAGTTTAACTAGACGGGTGAAAGATGGTCCCATGCAAAATTGTTTCAGTACCCTGAACAGGTAGGGCCATTCCAGGGAGTCGAAGGCTTTTTCTAGATCAAGGACAAGGCAGCCCGTCCGTGGCCAGTCACGTCTCGCATATTGCATGACCCGGAATAGTCTCCTGATATCATGGGAGGTATCTCTGGCTGGTACAAACCCGTTTTGGTCGGGGTGTATTAAGTCTGGCACACTTGGCGCAAGTCTTGTCGCCAACACTTTGGCTAATATTTTATAATCGGTGTTTAGCATTGCCAGAGGTCTATATGAGCCCATGTCCATTGGATCCCTCCCAGGTTTGGGAAGGGAGACCAACAGCGCCTCCCTTTGTGTGGCCGATAGGTGGCCCTCCTGTCCAGCCGTCTCATACACCTGCAGGAGCCTGGGTGCTAACTGCACCGCGAAGGCTTTGTAAAAGTCAACTGGCAGCCCGTCTGGGCCCAGCGTTTTGCCAGATGTAAGTTCTCGGATACTGGATTTGATCTCTTCAAGGTCGAGGGGTGCCTCGAGCATCTCTATCTGGTCATTTTCTAGGTGTGGGAGTTTCACTTTAGCAAGAAATGCAGCACTGGAGTCTCCCCCAGGGGATGCCCTCGAAGCATAGAGTACCGCATAATGTCTTATAAATTCGGCCTGTATCTCCACGGGTGTGTATACTAATTCCCCTGTTTGTGAGCGGATTTCCATTATCGGTTTCCTCTCACAGTCCCGGCGTATCAGCCAAGCCAATAGTTTACCTGCTTTGTCTGCTGATGCATGAGTTCTCGCGGAGTGTGCAGTGTAGTTTAGACATCTCAGACGCTCTAGTAGTGCCTGGTGTTCTGCACGTATTGTTGGTAGTCTTGTCTTTTCAGTTTGGTTATTAGTGGTTTCTTCTTCTGACTGTGGCAGGGTCCGCTCTATTCGGGTTAGATCGCGTTCAACCGAACGGCGCATGTTACACTGAGCCCCCAGACACTGCCCCGGATGAAGACCTTCAATGCTTCCCATTCTATCAGCCCCGAGGTAGCCGTACCTTCGTTTTGCTCAAGGAATTCTGGGATTGCAAAACTTAATGATGCTCTGAAATCAGCGTCTTCTAGGAGTTCTGGCCTCAGTCTCCACGTAGGGATAGGTGAACGGGGGGATCCCCAGCATAATCGTGCTATCAATGGATTATGGTCCGAGTGTATGCGCCCCATGTATCCCGAGTTCACTACCACCGGGGCAAGGCTCGCAGTGCAAAATTTGCGGTCTAGTCGCACATGTAAGGAGTGCGGGTGGAGTAAAAAGAGTAGACCCTATCCTCCCTGTGTCTCTGCCGCCATATATCCACCAGCTGCCATTGTTGGGTCCAGTTTACCAGACCGCGCGAGGCGGTTACCACCGGTGATGAGGGCAGCGGGGGAAGGAGCGGTCCAGTTCGACGTCTAGCACACTGTTAAAGTCTCCCCCCAATAGCCACGGAAGTGCACTCCAGCCTGCCAGGTAGTGTGATAGATTATGTAGGAAGGCTGTCTGGTCTGTGTTTGGGGTGTATATGGAGCCCAATACAACTGTGCATCCTGCCAGCCTTCCCTTAACGAGTACAAATCTACCCTGTGGGTCTGTGATCTGTTCCTCCACCGCAAAGGGAGTGCCTGCCCTAATCCAGATAAGCGTGCCTCTAGCATAGGCCGAGTGACCTGTCGCATATAGTTGCCCTCTCCAGCGCTGACGCAGTCGGGGAATCTCAAGGCTTGTTAGGTGTGTCTCCTGTAAGAATGCTAATTGGATTGGGTGTCTTTTAAGGTAGGAGTAAATGGCGTAGCGCCGCTTGGGGGTGTGAATGCCTCTTACATTCCAAGTAATTGTTGTGTATGTAGCCATGTCATGTGTGTTGGGTTCTTTGTCAGCTATACTCGTCCAGGTCCTCTACGCTGCGCTATTTTGCTAGTCTTCCGTTCCCAGCTAATATTCAGAGAATTAGTGTGTGACCACCGGCAGTAACAAAACATAACTAATGCCATCAGAGCAGTTAGACAACGGGTCACTGCCCAAATACTACAACAAGAACAGTAAGGTGTGATCGCACATCTATACATTTTGTGTCTCCACTGGTAGGAGCGTGGGGGTAGGCCAATTGTACCAGAGGATGGTGTAGTCTAAAGCCTCCGGCTGCAAAGTATAATTAAAATAATAGGAGGGGCCACAGGGGGGGTCTTAGTTGTATATGATCGCCAAGAAGCGTAGTATACAATGTCAGGCATTGCGTCCGTCAGTGCTTTCACAACCCCGGGTGGGCCGAACGGGTGCTTCATGGTTAAGTTTGTTGTATGCTCATTTTTAGGGGTGAATCCGCATGGCTGGCTCTAGCTGGGTATTTCCTGCAGTGTGTTGTTTCTTTGCATTGTTCAAGAGCCTTTTTAGAAAAGTTCATCTGCGGTTGCGTGGTGTCACAGGGGGCCCCTCAGTAAGGCCCGACTCCGATAAGCGATCCGGAGTGAGGGGACGGTTGCTGGTCAATTGTGAAAGTTCTGTGTCTGACCCCGAACCCGGGGGGGATGCACCCATCGTTGCTGCAGTGTGAATCGCCTCTCTTCTCTCCTGAATTAGTTGTTCCAGGACTGGAACGCATTTTGTTGGTGCTGCTTGGGTTGCGCTCCTTCTCCGGTCACGCCCACCTCGACTGCACTTGGTCCGGGGTGTCGGCTCGGCTTGCTCCGGCACGCCACCAGTGGATAGTCCTGTCGATTCAATCCACTCCCAAGCTGCCTCAGGTGTGGAGAAGAAGTGTGTTTTGTTTTCAACCACAACTCGTAATTTGGCCGGGAACAGCAAGGAGTAGGTTAGTCCAAGTGACCGTAGCTTAGGTTTCAGTGGGAGGTAGGAGGCCCGATCTCTTTGCACCACCAAGGTGTAATCTAGGAATAGCAAAATGTGCATGTCATCTATCCGGGGTGGTGGCGCGGCCCTTACCGTTCGTGGTATGATGTCTCTGTCCGCATAGTGAAGAAGGCTAATGATGAATGGGCGCGGAGTGCTTCCTGGTGGTCTTGCCCGGGTCGGGATCCGGTGGGCACGCTCCACGGAGAAAAAGGGGGTGAGCACTCCATCTGTTACTAGCCCTCGCAACCAACCCTCCAAATAAGTCGTCGGGTCCCGACCTTCCGTGTCCTCCGGCAGGTTCACCACGCGGATGTTGTTTCTTCTGGAGCGGCTCTCCGCATCCTCCGCCCGGCGTTCCAGCTCCGCCACTCTGGCTTGTATGTCTTCCATACCCGCTTTCAGCTGGTTGGTCGCAGGCGTTAGTTCTTTTACTGTGGCTTCAATCTCATTGGTCTTGTCTGATAGTTTGCGGTGATCTGCATGTAGAAGGATAAGGTCACTCGCCATCCTGTCTATCTTGGCTTCCAATGACGTGCGGGCACGCTCCAGCGAGTCTCCGATGCGTTCCACTGCGGCGAGCACCGCGTCTAATTTTTGGCTGTCATGAGCTGGAAGGTCTTGTGTTTTCCCGGATCCAGCTCCAGAGCGATGGCGCCTGGTTCCGGCCATAGTCCAATTCTTTGAGGAGTTCTGTTTGGCTTCTGATCGGCGCTCCGCGCCCGACTAGTCTCAGTTCACGCATCGCACCATGGATCAGTTTCCGCTAGGGTGGTGTGAGGTAGGTGTGTTGTTCGTCGCCAGTTCCTAGCGGTCTGGTGAGGGGTCCCACCTTCAGCGATCGTTCCCAAGTCTTTAGTGTGGGGGCCACGCCGTAACCGGTCCCACGAGGAATCACATCCGATGGAGTCTCCCAAGAAATGTTTTATTCATCTTTGACCATCAGCGGGTCTCGCGGTTCCAACGCTGTTTGCACTTGCTTAGGCGCTTATGTTTATTCAGGGGGGGTCGGGCCCGCTTGTCGGGGGGCAGCAGATCACAACCCCACGGCAGCACGAGCAGCCCAGTTTAACAGTTCTTCTCCACTGGCCTTGCGCTCCTACTTCTGTTTTTATGGTGCTCCGCAAACACAGGTAAGTCGAGGGGGCTCAGCGTCGGTGCAGGCCCAAATTCACCGGTCCTGGCAGGTCCAACAAGTGTTCAGCGGGGTCCTTCCCCGCGTCTCTCCAGTCGCTCCACGCTAGATTCTGACCACCAGGGGGGGATTCCCCCTTTCTTCAAATGCTCCTATCACTGGTGGGGGGCAAGGTCCTCAGGTCGCCATCGGTTCATACAGGAGTCCACATACAACGCCCGGTTCGGACAGAAGTCCCCTGGGCATGGCCATTGGCAGGGGGGCATGACTCCTGTCTTTCCTAAAACAGGAGTCATTTCAATGGGGGTTCAGCATCAAAAAATGGCGCCAGTCCGGTTAGAGCCATGATTTTTTACTCTAACCTAACTTACACCATTTTTTGACGCACAACCCCCATTCTTCCCTACGCCTGCGCAGCCCGGTTAGAGTAATTTTTTTTTTACTCTGACCAGCCCGCAGCGCCGCCTAACGTCAATCCATAAATACAGTGCCCGCCTGGCGTGTTGGAATGGCGTTAGCGGGTGGTACATTTTTTTACGCAAACCAGCGCCGGTGGTGGTTTGCGTCAAAAAGTATAAATATGGGCCTTCATCTCACAGGCACTCACACAAGCACCATCCCCATGCAGACACCAACATCCACTGCCTCCACTGTGTCCCCCTCCTCCTCCTCGTGCATCTCCCTCCCAGTAGCATCTCCATTCACACTTGCATGCACTACATCCTCATCCACTAACTCCATCACCAGCACGCCTATCACTACATGCCTCTCGCTGGCAGTCACCACCCCCACATCCATGCACACGTCCCCTGTGTCCTCTCCCACTGTGTCTGTGACCGCTCCTCCCAAAGTACACAAACGCAAGCACACACCCACCCAACAGCCATCCACCTCACAACAACATCCAGCTCATGCACCTGCACCCAAACACAGCAGACTGACACCTCCTACAAGCACTCCCTCTTCCTCCACTCCCCAGCCTTCACCCTCTTCCCACCCCAATGTCCCTAAGAAGATTTTCCTAGCCAACCTTGACCTCTTCCCTATAGCTCCCATCCCCACCCGTCCTTCACCTCGGGCCAGGGTGGCCAGAACCCAGCCCAGCACCTCAGCCACCAAGTCAAGTCAGCTGTGGTTTCTGCAGCTGGGAGAGGCTCTAAGGAGGCACCCGTCAGCACCGCAAGTGTGCCACCAACACCTGCCAAGGCCAAGAAGGTTCCGCCACCTGGCAAGGGCAAAAAGGGGACAGCATCTA
Organism: Pleurodeles waltl; assembly: GCF_031143425.1. Lineage (NCBI taxonomy): Eukaryota > Metazoa > Chordata > Amphibia > Caudata > Salamandridae > Pleurodeles > Pleurodeles waltl. Next base: position 1,550,402,510 of record NC_090440.1, read on the forward strand.
GCAAGGAGAAGGAGGCTCCACCAGTCAGCAAGGCCAAGTCAAAGACTCAAGCTGGCAGAAGCAAGGAGGCACCACCATCTGCCAAGGGCAGGAAGGGGCACAGAACACCGGCCAGTGCACTTCAGCCATCCAAGGCTACAGGTGAAGGCCTGGAGGCTACCACCACAACCACCAGCACCGCCACCTGCACTGCCGCAAGCACTGCCACCTGCACCACCGCAAGCAGCACCACTGGCAGCAGCAGCAGCTCCAGTGGGTAGCAGTCCGAGGCTGCAGGGGAAGGGCTGGAGCCTCCCCCCACCACTGGGAGCACTGACACCAGCACTGGCACTGGCACCACTGCACAGCCGTCCCCGTCAGCAGATGGACTGTAGTCCTGCCTCCATGGAGTGTCATGCATCCTGCACACAGAAAATCTTGTGGGTCTGACACCCAGGTGAGTGACTGTGGCCTTGCACTCCCCATGTGCTGCATCACGGGGCACAAAGCCCCCTCCAGAACCAGTGGAAGAAGGCATCCACTCACCCTATCCTTGGCAGGATGAAGCACACTGGGCACAAAGCCCCCTCCAGAACCAGTGGAAGAAGACATCCACTCACCCTATCCTTGGCAGGATGAAGCACACTGGGCACAAAGCCCCCTCCAGAACCTGTGGAAGAAGGCATCCACTGACCCTATTCTTGGCAGGATGAAGCACATTGGGCACAAAGCTCCCTCCAGAACCAGTGGAAGAAGGCATCCATTCACTCCCTCCTTGCCAGGATAAAGCACACTGGGCACAAAGCCCCATCCAGAACCAGTGGAAGAAGGCATCCACTAGAGAGACTGTGGCCTTGCACTCCCTAGGACCAAGTAGTGGCAAACCACCCACTTGAGAGACTGTGGCCTTGCACTCCCCAGGACCAAGCAGTGGGCAAACCACCCACTTGAGAGACTGTGTCTTTGCACTCCCAAGGAGAAAGCAGTGGGCAAACCACCCACTTGAGAGACTGTGGCCTTGCACTCCCCAGGACTAAGCAGGGGCATGGAGACCCCTCCAGGAGCAGTGGCGTTGTACCATCTTCCGGCTGAGGTGCCTCCCCTTCCCCATCACCCTGAGGTGCCTGTGCGTTTTTGACCTGATGCCCCCTCCGTATTGAGGCAGGAGTCAAGTGTGGGCTTGGTCTATGTGTTTTGGCCCAGTGGGCCACGGACATTTTGAGTGGGCATTGTCCTGCCTTTTGTATATATTGTATATATTTTAAATACTGTTTTTGCCTTCTGAACTTATTTCTAAGTATCTTTAATATTAAACTCATTTGACTCCATTCCTTTTGTCCTTGCGTTATTCCTGAGGGTTACGGGGTGTATATGTAATGTTGCTGCATCTGTTTGTGTGTATGGTGTTGGGGGTGGAGGTGGGGGTGTTGTGTGTTGCGTGTGTGTGTCACTCTCTTTTTACTCCCCCCCTCACTTGTGTGCTAGGTGCAGTACTCACTGTGGTCGTCATTGCCGGCGTTGGTGCTCCTGGTATATGAGCAGATACACCAGCATGGGGAAGACCTAGAGCTCGGGCTCCATGGCGTCCTGGTTCTTCCTTTAGTGTCGAGAAGTGAGTCGTTTCCCTTCAGAACACTGTTTCTGCCATGCTTTTGATGGCGTTGGTTCCGCCCCGGAAAAGCTGGCGGATAGGTCTCTTGTAATACAGTGGGCGGAACCTTGTCTTCCACCTGTCTGTTGGCGGTTACCGCCGCAGTGTTTGTTGCTACTGCCGTGGAGGTCGGAGTGTTAAAGTGGCTGTATGTGTTGGCGGTTTCCGCTGTGGTCATGATTCCATTTTTTTTTTACCGCTGGCCTGTTGGCGGTGTTACTGCCGCTTTAACACTGGCTTCCAGGGTTGTAATGAGGGCCTAAATGTGTCACCTTGCCCACACGAATACCTCACTCCGACATCTCTTGTCTGATTTCGTCTCGTCTTCAAAATCCTAATCAACACTCACAAAACTCTACACGACACCGGACCGCCTACCTCAACGATCGACTCAACTTCCATATCCCGCTACGCCAGCTCCGCTCCGCCAACCTCATCCTCGCAACAGTCCCTCACATCCACTGTACCACGACTGGAGGCAGATCCTTCTCCCCACCTCGCAGCCAAAATCTGGAACTCACTCACCGCCAACCTACGTAAGACTCAAGACCTCCTGACCTTCAGGAAGTGCCTTAAGACCTGGCTCTTCGAGCAGTAGCACCCCCCCCCCCACAGCGCCTTGAGACCCTTCCGGGTGAGTAGCGCACTCAACAAATAATTTGATTGATTGATTGATTGACTTATTTGTATTGCTTTGGGTTCCAGTGCTATTGTGAAGAGTAGTGGGTTCAGCAGACAGCCCTGCTGCATCCCACTACACATCCTGCATTGGTCTGAACATAAGCGGACAACTATGATCCTAGCAGTGGGGTCAGTATCAACAGTCGTATCCATAACCTAAACTGTGGTGCGAATCCAATTGCTTGCAGTACGGTCATTAAATATTGCCAGTCCACAGTATCAAAGGCCTTGGCTATGTCGACAGACACCACCACTAGGTCCTCCCTACTCTCTTCGACCTGATGCATAACATGCATAAATCTCCTTAAGTTCACGTTGTGTTCTCCCCTGGTATAAACCCACATTGGTCAGGATGTATCAACCGAGAAATCACCGGCCACAGTGGAGTGCAAAGGACTTTAGTGTCTGTGCTAATCATTGTGAGCAGACGATAGGAAGATGGGTCCGAGGGCGTTGAGCCCAGTTTTAGGATCATGGTGATACGCCTCTCTCTCTTTGATGGAAGCAGCACTCCTTTTCCCCTTGCCTCTAGGTATACCTCGAGTAGTTGTTGCACACGTTCTGCTGTGTAGGCTTGATAAACTTCAGCAGGTAAGCCATCACTCCCATGCAAATTCCCACAGCGAGGAATTCTAATGCCAATCAAACCTCCTTCAATGTGAGGCCAGCATCCAGCTCTTGTGTTGCTATTTTACCCACCTGTGGGGGTGGTAATGCCAGCAGGAAGGCAGAGATGCGCCCCTGATCTGGGCTGTGAGGGCTAGTGTACATCAGCTCCAGGTGGTCCCTAAGCATGTGAAGGATAGTGTGCTGTGTATATGCATCCGTCCCCATAGAGGTCTTAAGATGCATTATAGGAGAGTGTGGGGTTTTGTGACAAAGGATCCAGGCTAGGAGGTGCCCAGAACTATTTCCCTGTCTGTGTAATAGCTGACAGTAAGGTTTCAAGGTGTAGTGCTTAAGTCTGTCCCTGACAGATGTCACCTGGCATCGCAAGATGGTCTCCTTGTGCTGCCCCTGCTCATCCTCAGGTGGAGTCCTGTGTATCTCTGCCAGAGCACCCACCATGCAGAGGAGCTCTGACTGTAGAAGTAGGAGGTGGCACATTCTGGTTGTCTGCGGAAAGGCCCTAGTTAGGCAGAATCTCACTACTCCTGTCAGGGGTGGGTGATTACACTCACTGTATAACCTGTGCACACCCTTGCGTAGCTTGGCACAGAGCAACCAGGCTTATCACAGAGGCAATCTGTAAAGCAATAACACAGCACTTCCCCATGACAACAACGCTGAGTGGCACACCGTATAGGAATATAAAAATTGTATTCAACATATATATTGTCAACACAGTATGAATATCAAGGTAAATCGTGTTTAGCAATAGCGTTCACAAAATTCAGCGCAACTGTGTGTAACATCAATGACAGTATGTACAAGTGAGAAAATGATACATCCCTCCCCCACCCTCATGCGGTGCCATACGTTGTCAGCACAAAACCCACCCTATAGTTTACCAACTTTGATGTAACAATTAAATTCAGGGTGCACCCCAGTTCCCAACACCGGCAGCACTATGTAAATACAGGGTTGTACACTCCACATAACACTACAGCCTAGGCCACACTACTAAATTGTAATTGCCAACCTCAGGAATTCCCTGGCAGAAGAATGTGACCAGCAACATCACAGTGCTGCCACCAAATTCACCTGCACTCACTCCCATACATCCACTCTGCTGCACCGGGTGGTCCCACAAGTATCAGTCAGCTCATGCACACACACTTGTATGCATGCACTCCCAGCACCTTAATGAGGTACCCTGATATCCAGCTAGTGGGTGCCACTGTGTTTGCAGGCACCCCGGGTCCCAACTCCCATTAGGAAGTTCACTGAGAGGTCTGCAACACACAGGGGGAGAGTCACTGGGGCTGCCCGCTAGCCATCATGGCACCCAGCACTGCCAGACAGTCAGCGTTACTAAATAGTTTCCAGTTCTGGCACCTCCAGAATGGGGGTGCACCATTAGGGCAAGTTGACTTGAATCACCCTCGACAAGTCCATTTGCACACAATGAGAGACTACATCCGCACCCCCTTTACAAGGAGACTCTGCTGCACGGAGACTTGAATTGCACCAGACGGTTACGCTTCCAGGTGAGAAGTTCTTAGTGCTGTACCTCCACGAAAAATGAGGCACAACGTCAGGGCCCTGATTCACCTGAATCGGCCCGACCATACGATCACTCCAAAGACAATTCCCAGTGTGGTATCTCCTCAGGAGGAGGCACTAGTCTAGTACGTGATGACGTGAACTGCATCAATGAGTTGAGGATGCTCCCACGATGAACGTAAATCCTGCACCTCTCTGGAATGAGGCACAACATCTAGCACTGGATGACTTGAGTCGGTCTAGACTCTCCGGTCACACAAGGAACTTCGTTTCTGTACCTCCCTGGAATGAAGCACAATGTCTGGTGCGCAATGACTTTTGTCGCACCAGACTCCCCGGTCACACACTTCAACACAAGTTCAGCCCTACCATAATGAGTCAGTGTACAGCACAACTCCAATTGCACCCCTACCTCAGAAGGTGGCAACATATGAACGGGTCACAGCATGCAGTGCCCGTGCAGCCGAGGATCACACAAGAGAACTGCAACTCGTTCAACAACAGTGGGCTAAGTGGGGTCCTGCAACAGGTGATCCCGCTCCCACCACAAGACGTCTCAGCAAGAAGTGGTCCCCACAATGAAGGGACACTCAGCTAAAGTGTGAGCAGTACTTGCAGGCCCTGCACCAGGTGAGTTTGATCTCTAGACACAATATTTCATCCATGCTTACACTGCTGCTGCCCGGTGGAGTCCAGCATACGATGTAGGCACAGAAGAGGGCACAAGAAAGAAAACGAGCTACAGCTAATATACACTGTTGTTTACAATATAAAACAACCAAAACCGTCAAGATAAATCTAATACAAAAAAAGATATTTAATTCATATGCATGTACAACAACAAAACAATAATAGTCCATGTTAGAAATGGGGTTTTTGGTTGGCAGTCAGGTTGCCCTCTGTCCAAGCAAGAACCCTCACTCTAGTCAGGGTAAGTCACACACAATCCAAAATCAGCCTGTGCCCACCCTCTGGTAGCTTGGCACGAGCAGTCAGGCTTAACTTAGAAGGCAATGTGTAAAGCATTTGTGCAATAAATCATACAACACCATAGTATAACACCACAAAAATACACCACACAGTGTTTAGAAAAATATATAATATTTATCTGGGTATTTTCAGGTCAAAACGATCAAAGTTGCAATATGAATTTGTAAAGATATCACTGAAAAGTGATATAAAGTGTCTTAAGTCTTTAGAAAGCAAACAAAGTCTCTTTCAAACACAAAGTACCTGGTTTCTGGTGGAAAATCTCCTCAGAGGGCCACAGGAGAAGAGATATGTGGAAAAATGGTGTGTGCGTCGATTTCTCCTCAGCACACACGGACTTGCGTCGTTATTTTCCATGCGGGGAGTCGTGCGTCGTTTTCCAGCGCGCGGACAGTCTCTTTCTGTGGATCGCGGGGAGTACCAGATGTCCCGGGTCTGTGTGTGGATTTTCCTGCTTGTTTTCCGGCTGCGCGTCGTTCTGCGGGGCTGCGCGTCGAAGTTTCGATCTCACGGCAGGCGTCGCGTCGATTTCTCCTGGGGAGTCGGGCGGCGTTGTCCTTGCGAGGCCGTGCGTCAAAGTTTTGATCTCACAGCAGGCGTCGCGTCGATTTCTCCTTGGAAGTAGGGGCGGCGTTGTCCTTGCGAGGCCATGCGTCAAAGTTTTAATCTCACGGCTGGCGTCGCGCAGATTTCTCCTGGGAAGTCGGGCGGCGTTGTCCTTGCGAGGCCGTGCGTCAAAGTTTCGGTCGTCCCGAAGGCGTCGCGTCGATCAGCGTCGGTGTGCGGCGTTTTTCTTGCCGCGGAACAAGCTGTGCGTCGAAAATTTTGGAAGAGAGAAGTCTTTTTGGTCCTGAGACTTCAGGGAACAGGAGGCAAGCTCTATCCAAGCCCTTGGAGAGCACTTTTACAGCCAGACAAGAGTTCAGCAAGGCAGCAGGCCAACAGCAAGGCAGCAGTCCTTTGTAGAAAAGCAGACAGGTGAGTCCTTTGAGCAGCCAGGCAGTTCTTCTTGGCAGGATGTAGTTTCTGGTTCAGGTTTCTTCTCCAGCAAGTGTCTGATGAGGTAGGGCAGAGGCCCTGTTTTATACTAAGTTGTGCCTTTGAAGTGGGGGTGACTTCAAAGAGTGTCTAAGAAATGCACCAAGCCCCCTTTCAGTTCAATCCTGTCTGCCAGAGTCCCAGTAGGGGGTGTGGCAGTCCTTTGTGTGAGGGCAGGCCCTCCACCCTCCCAGCCCAGGAAGACCCATTCAAAATGCAGATGTATGCAAGTGAGGCTGAGTACCCTGTGTTTGGGGTGTGTCTGAGTGAATGCACAAGGAGCTGTCAACTAAACCTAGCCAGACGTGGATTGAAGGGCACAACAAGATTTTAGTGCAAAGAAATGCTCACTTTCTAAAAGTGGCATTTCTAGAATAGTAATATTAAATCCGACTTCCCCAGTCAGCGGGACTTTATATTACCATTCTGGCCATACTAAATATGACCTTCCTGCTCCTTTCAGATCAGCAGCTGCCCCTTCAACAGTGTTTGAGGGCAGCCCCAATGTTAGCCTATGAAGGGAGCAGGCCTCACAGTAGTGTAAAAACGAATTTAGGAGTTTTACACTACCAGGACATATAACTACACAGGTACATGTCCTGCCTTTTACCTACACAGCACCCTGCTCTAGGGGTTACCTAGGGCACACATTAGGGATGACTTATATGTAGAAAAAGGGGAGTTCTAGGCTTGGCAAGTACTTTTAAATGCCAAGTCAAAGTGGCAGTGAAACTGCACACACAGGTCTTGCAATGGCAGGCCTGAGACAGGGTTAAGGGACTACTGAAGTGGGTGGCACAACAAGTGCTGCAGGCCCACTAGCAGCATTTAATCTACAGGCCCTAGGCACATATAGTGCATTCTAGTAGGGACTTATAAGTAAATTAAATAGCCAATCATGGATAAACCAATCAATAGTACCATTTACACAGAGAGCATATGCACTTTAGCACTGGTTAGCAGTGGTAAAGTGCCCAGAGGTCAAAAGCCAACAACAACAGGTCAGAAAAAATAGGAGGAAGGAGGCAAAAAGTTTGGGGATGACCCTGTCAAAATGCCAGGTCCAACATGACCCCCTACCAGCCTAAAGCCAGGGGAGAACAATCACTATCCTGATGTACTTCCCTGTTTGAGGCGACAGAACAAGGACCCAGGCCCACAACAGCAGGTGCATGCTCCAGTTCTTCGCCTTCCTGACTCCAATTGGATCCCTCTGTCCATACTCTCAGGTCCCACTAAGCCAACCCATGGGGAACCTTTCTCCTTACCTGCGGATCCCATCTGTGCAGCACCTAACCTTACTTTGCTCACAGATGTATCCCAGGAGCAGGATAGTACCACCATGACCAACACAGTGGTGTTGCCCACTCTACCCCCGGGGTGTGACACTTGTCCCCCCCCCAGGGATAACTCTGTCCACCCGGACAGCAAGCCACAGTGGTTACTGACAGCTGCCAGGGATGAGAGCCAGGCCCCAGGCCTCTCAAAGCTCTCCCACCACTGTGGCTGTGGGGAGTGGGGGGCGGTAGCCCCAGGTGCTGGGCACCCTTTAACCACTCTCCCTTCCACCAGGTCAGGGATGACAGCCTGAACCTGGTCCTCCCCTCTGGGGCTCTGTACCCTCCCTCCTGGAGCGGTACCCCCAGAGTCCAACATGGTCAGGGTGCTTATAGAAGTCGCCCTGTACCATTCCTCCACCAGTGCAGGGCTGTTAACCTGCAACTGGCCCTCCAACCTGGGGTCTGTACCTTCAGGTTGGACTAGGGCCCGGGGTGAGGCTTCCCTCCCCCTGCCCTCCCTTCTGGGGTCCAGCATCCTCCAACTAGGAGTGGCCTCCTCAGAAGACAACATGGTAGGGGCAATGTTATCAGTAGCCCCTCCCTCTAGGTCCGGGGGGACACCCTGAACCTGGTCTTCCAGCCCAGGGTCTGTACGCTCAGACTGGATCACTGCCTGGCAAACCAGGACTTTCTGGGAGGCACACCTACCCCCCACCAGGTCAGAGTTTAAACTCTGCACCTGACCATTCAACTCAGAGTCACCACCCTGAAGTTGAACAATTGCCTGGCACGCCAGGACTTCCTGGAGGGCACACTGACCCTCCACCAGGTCAGAGTTTAACCTCTGAACTTGGCCATCCAACTCAGAGTCACCACCCTGAAGTTGAACAATTGCCTGGCACGCCAGGACTTCCTGGAGGGCACACTGACCCTCCACCAGGTCAGAGTTTAACCTCTGAACTTGGCCATCCAACTCAGAGTCACCACCCTGAAGTTGAACAATTGCCTGGCACGCCAGGACTTCCTGGAGGGCACACTAACCCTCCACCAGGTCAGAGTTTAACCTCTGAACCTGGTTCTCCAACCTAGGGTCTCCACCATGAGGTTGGGCAACTGCCTGGCACACAAGGACTTTCTGGGAGGCACACCTACCTCCCACCAGGTCAGAGTTTAACCTCTGAACCTGGCCATCCAACCCAGAGTCAACTCCCTGAGGTTGGACAATTGCCTGGCATACCAGGACTTTCTGGGGGGCACACCTACCCCCCAACAGGTCAGAGTTTATCCTCTGAACCTGGTTAGCCAACCCAGAGTCACCACCCTGAGGTTGAACCATTGCCTGGCAGGCCAGGACTTCCAGGGAGGCACACCTACCTCCCACCAGGTCAGAGTTTAACCTCTGAACCTGGTTCTCCAACCCAGGGTCACCACCCTGAGGTTGGGCAATTGCCTGGCACACCAGGACTTTCTGGGAGGCACACCTACCTCCCACCAGGTCAGAGTTTAACCTCTGAACCTGGCCATCCAACCCAGAGTCAACACCCTGAGGTTGGACAATTGCCTGGCACAGCAGGACTTCTTGGGAGGCACACCTACCTCCCACCAGGTCAGAGTTTAACCTCTGAACCTGGGTATCCAACCCAGAGTCACCACCCTGAGGTTGAATCTTTGCCTGGCATGCCAGGACTTCCTGGGGGGCACTCTCACCCCCCACAAGGGACACACCGTCCCCAAGGGCCACACAAGAGTCTGGTTGGCGCAGGTCTCCTGACCTCTGCCCATCCGGCAGAGTCTGGGTTTCCCCCAAACCAGAAACAGTTTCACCTGGGTCATTCCTGGGGGGCTCTGCTCTCAGAGCTGACCCCTGACTCTCAAGGTCCTCCACTGGGGTCTGGAACCCCCTCTCAACCATATGTATGGACTTCTGCACCCCCTCACTAGGAGTGGTACTGCCAGACACCAGAACTGTTGGGATGCTGGCTACAGTCACCCCCCCCAAGTTCTTCTGACACTGCGGGGCTTCCCTCAAAAGGTGGCCCTACGGTACAGGCTAGGCTTCCCTCCTGGTGTTCCCTCATGGAACCCTCTAGGACCTGGGACCTACCTGGGACACTGCAATCCTCTCCCACCTCACTTGGTTGGGAACCACCTAGACCACTCCCTTCAGGAGCACCCCCAAATGCCTCTTCAGACTCCCTTTTACTCACCCAGAAGTCTGCCTCCATTGTAAGCTCCCTGGGGTCAGAGAACTCACACTCCACCTGGTGTTGGCGTAGCTCTGGAAAATAAGGACCAGACATATGCTCTCCAGTAATTACATCACTCTGCCCTTCACATGTATTAACCACAGTACCCTTCACCCAACCATCCAGTGACTCAACCTTGAAAAAGCACTCTACATCACCCTTCTGAGACTGGTGAGACAGTATCTGACTGTCCCTGACACTCAACCCATACTCTTCTGGGATGTCTCTACACTCTATATCCAGGACGTCCACCAGGGGGTAACCCTCTTCTCTGTCACTCTCTGCTAGAGCCAGTAAAGTGTCCCTCCCCCCAGTAGGAATATGACTCCCTGTGCCAGTTCCCCAATCCTTCTCAGGGACCCTGTGCATAACGGGAACTACCTCATACCCTTGAACCACCTGGGGTGTGTCAACTCCCTTCTTCAAGTTGGGCACCACATCTCTGGGCTTGTGCCCTTCTTCAGCAGTACTGGATGCAAGATTTTTGCTGCCACCATCTGAACTGGACTCAGCCCTTCCGGCCTCCAGTTTCAGCTCTTCACAGCTCAGCTCTTGAGCTGCAGTCCTTTCTTCTTCTAGGGCTAAGAGTCTTGCTGCCTCAGCCCTTTCAAGCTGCTCATCTAGCTCTTCCATACACCGCTCTAGAGCTAGGAGCCATTCATCTCTCACTGGTTCTCTTTCCTCATCTGAGTAGTCTTCCTCCTCATTTGAGCAGTCCCCCTCCTCATCTGAGGGGTACTTAGTCATTTGTTTTTTTTCTGCCTCTCTCTCTGCCCATCTTTCTTTCCCCCAGACTATGTAGGCATGTAGCATTTCCATCTTAGTAGATTTCCTTGATACAGGAAGGCCCCATTTTCTGCAAAGCCTCCTTAGGTCAGCCTTAGTGAGGTGGTCAGTAGGCACAAAGAGTGAGCAGGTAAGCAATCTCATTGCTGATAAAGTCTTACTGGCAAAAACCAAAATCCAAAGTCCAAAATATCAATAGTATATCCAGGAGGACATCAGAGAACCAAAGGCAAAAAAGATGAAAAATCAAGTTGACCTTCCACTGTGGGTAGGTAGTGAAATACTTAGCTACTGTATGTCACTGCACAAACACAAGTCCTATCCTCACCGCTAATCACCAATGTTAGAAATGGGGTTTTTGGTTGGCAGTCAGGTTGCCCTCTGTCCAAGCAAGAACCCTCACTCTAGTCAGGGTAAGTCACACACAATCCAAAATCAGCCTGTGCCCACCCTCTGGTAGCTTGGCACGAGCAGTCAGGCTTAACTTAGAAGGCAATGTGTAAAGCATTTGTGCAATAAATCATACAACACCATAGTATAACACCACAAAAATACACCACACAGTGTTTAGAAAAATATATAATATTTATCTGGGTATTTTCAGGTCAAAATGATCAAAGTTGCAATATGAATTTGTAAAGATATCACCGAAAAGTGATATAAAGGGGGTTATTCCAACTTTGGAGGAGGTGGTAATCCGTCCCAAATGTGACGGATTTACCACCAGCCGTATTACGAGTTCCATAGGATATAATGGACTTGTAATACGGCTGGTGGTATATCCGTCACTTTACCGTCACTTTTGGGACGGATTACCACTTCCTCCAAAGTTGGAATAACCCCCAAAGTGTCTTAAGTCTTTAGAAAGCAAACAAAGTCTCTTTCAAACACAAATTACCTGGTTTCTGGTGGAAAATCTCCTCAGAGGGTCACAGGAGAAGAGATACGTGGAAAACTGGTGTGTGCGTCGATTTCTCCTCAGCACACACGGACTTGCGTCATTATTTTCCACGCGGGGAGTCGTGCGTCATTTCCCGGCGCGCGGACAATCTCTTTCTGTGGATCGCGGGGAGGACCAGATGTCCCGGGTCTGTGCGTGGATTTTCCTGCTTGTTTTCCGGCTGCCCGTCGTTCTGCGGGGCTGCGCGTCGAAGTTTCGATCTCACGGCAGGCGTTGCGTCGATTTCTCCTGGGGAGTCGGGCGGCGTTGTCCTTGCGAGGCCGTGCGTCAAAGTTTTGATCTCACGGCAGGCGTCGTGTCGATTTCTCCTTGGAAGTCGGGGCGGCGTTGTCCTTGCGAGGCCGTGCATCAAAGTTTTAATCTCACGGCAGGCGTCGCGTCGATTTCTCCTGGGAAGTCTGGCGGTGTTGTCCTTGCGAGGCCGTGCGTCAAAGTTTCGGTCGTCCCGAAGGCGTCGCGTCGATCAGCGTCGGTGTGCGGCGTTTTTTTTGCCGCGGAACAAGCTGTGCGTCAAAAATTTCGGCACACGGAGCGTCCAAGTGGAAGAGAGAAGTCTTTTTGGTCCTGAGACTTCAGGGAACAGGAGGCAAGCTCTATCCAAGCCCTTGGAGAGCACTTTTACAGCCAGACAAGAGTTCAGTAAGGCAGCAGGCCAACAGCAAGGCAGCAGTCCTTTGTAGAAAAGCAGACAGGTGAGTCCTTTGAGCAGCCAGGCAGTTCTTCTTGGCAGGATGTAGTTTCTGGTTCAGTTTCTTCTCCAGCAAGTGTCTGATGAGGTAGGGCAGATGCCCTGTTTTATACTAAGTTGTGCCTTTGAAGTGGGGGTGACTTCAAAGAGTGTCTAAGAAATGCACCAAGCCCCCTTTCAGTTCAATCCTGTCTGCCAGAGTCCCAGTAGGGGGTGTGGCAGTCTTTTGTGTGAGGGCAGGCCCTCCACCCTCCCAGCCCAGGAAGACCCATTCAAAATGCAGATGTATGCAAGTGAGGCTGAGTACCTTGTGTTTGGGGTGTGTCTAAGTGAATGCACAAGGAGCTGTCAACTAAACCTAGCCAGACGTGGATTGATGGGCACAACAAGATTTTAGTGCAAAGAAATGCTCACTTTCTAAAAGTGGCATTTCTAGAATAGTAATATTAAATCCGACTTCCCCAGTCAGCGGGACTTTATATTACCATTCTGGCCGTACTAAATATGACCTTCCTGCTCCTTTCAGATCAGCAGCTGCCACTTCAACAGTGTATGAGGGCAGCCCCAATGTTAGCCTATGAAGGGAGCAGGCCTCACAGTAGTGTAAAAACGAATTTAGGAGTTTTACACTACCAGGACATATAACTACACAGGTACATGTCCTGCCTTTTACCTACACAGCACCCTGCTCTAGGGGTTACCTAGGGCACACATTAGGGATGACTTATATGTAGAAAAAGGGGAGTTCTAGGCTTGGCAAGTACTTTTAAATGCCAAGTCGAAGTGGCAGTGAAACTGCACACACAGGCCTTGCAATGGCAGGCCTGAGACAGGGTTAAGGGGCTACTGAAGTGGGTGGCACAACCAGTGCTGCAGGCCCACTAGCAGCATTTAATCTACAGGCCCTAGGCACATATAGTGCACTCTACTAGGGACTTATAAGTAAATTAAATAGCCAATCATGGATAAACCAATCAATAGTACCATTTACACAGAGAGCATATGCACTTTAGCACTGGTTAGCAGTGGTAAAGTGCCCAGAGGTCAAAAGCCAACAACAAAAGGTCAGAAAAAATAGGAGGAAGGAGGCAAAAAGTTTGGGGATGACCCTGTCAAAAAGCCAGGTCCAACAGTCCAAATATAATATATAAATATTTACATCTTCAAAGGGAAAGACACACACACTGATATATAATAGTTAGACAGAGACAAAGAGTAATACAATACAAAACACAAAAGATAATAGAAACATAACATGAGAAACAGAGAAACAGAAAGTCCAAACTGTACAAAATACAACAAAATACAAATTGGATATATACTTTCTTTATGGCACTACTTTAGAGCCTTAATAACGTTCACAATTGTAACATATGAAAATTTAGAACAGGATCACGACTCCACCAAATACATAGGAGAAAAACTACTTGGACCCTAGAATTTCATATTCCATTTTACAAAACTGTAGGAACTAAGCCTACGCGCGTTTCGGCGGAAAAACTCCGGTTTGTAGAACCGCCTTCATCAGGGCAATTCCTTTTTAATATTCGATGACTGATATCACAGTTCTTCTAAATTCTCGTCTTTCCCATCTGAGTCAAATCTAATGAATATAAAAAGTAACAATAAGGAATACTATAATATTATACTTAATACAATTCCTTGAGATTCGGCTAGCCACCTATTTCATACCACAACCCAATTCTCATCAAACAACTCTAAAGTGCACAAATATAGAAACCCAGTGTTAAGATATATGAAAAGTGATCAAAAAAAGAGAAACCCATAGACTAACCACCAAAGAAATCCAAAGCCACCAGGCAGTGCATGAAAATAAACACACCCTAATGCATACAAAAGACACCATCAAATATCTGTAATTTGTCCCGACTATTCTCCATGCTAGATATATTAGTAATATTAAATACCAGATGATAGTGCTGACGCGTTCCCTTACAGAGGGAGTACAGAAGAAGTGGTTCTATGACTTCAACTTCTGGTCACACTGGGCTCCTTATATCGGCATACAGCCAGATTCAAAGATCGATTTCTATTATAAAACAAGAAGTCTTAAATCAATAAAAGCAAGGAAAACAAAGATTCCAAGCGTCAAATAGACCAGCTATTTACCTTTTGGCACCATAACTTATTTTTTCACATACCATAATAGTCTTCAAAGTAACCTGATTTTTTTGGGGGAAAAATAAAATTTTTTACAGCTTCCATAAAACTTCAATCTGTATATGAAAAGAGAGAGGGAAAGAGCAGATAAAAAAAATGACCAAACTGGGATTCCCCTTACTCGAATATTTTTCTCCTATCCCTTATTTTACAAAGAAGAAGAAAACCTTGATTGAAATCCCTTATCTCTAGCTCTACAGAGCGCGACTTCAGTATATTAAGAAAGATCTTATTTGCGCTTTCACCATCCCCCTGCATTCAAGACTAAGTGGTAGAATTTCTCCATATATGCAAGAAAAGATCGTATATTCAAGAGCCCCTCATTTAAAGGAAAAACTATTATCATTGAAAGTGAGGCACCATACCTTTTGATAAACCGATTTCCCAATGGCGGATATAACACGAGGACACCCGATAAGAGATTGCTAAACACGGCATTCTCCTTTTTGAAGTCAGGCAATTAATTACCAAACGCGGTAAAAGCCGCGAGAAGTCTCACAGAATCGCGCGATTTTCAAGCTGAGAAAAAAGTCGGAAAACTAGCGTCGGCCATCTTGAAATGGTCATACATACGGCCTACTGATTAAAGAAAGAACCAGACCAGAAAAATAATCCGATTTACACAAAAAAAGGGGGGGGCCCGTCACAAGATGCAATCGGGCATCTCAACAGAGTCTTGGATGTAGCTGACTGATTAAAGGAAAAAACACAACCGCAATGTTACATTGTAGAGACTACAAAAAAAATAAAAAAAATAAAATAAAAAATAATACAAGATAAGAGATATAGAATAGAGATAGATATAGAGAAACAAAAACCTCCTACAGTACTTAATAACATCATATCCATATGGGGTCCTAACAAGAGTCTCCTTGCTCTTGTTCTAAAAGGACCGGGATCTCTCTGTTTATATATAGGACAGATCAAAAAAGAGGGGCACGAACGGAACCGTCCACCTCTACACAGGGAGATTCATATCTAGGGGAATTCAGATTAAAACATTCTCCCAGGGTATACACTCATTGAGGCCTTTATCATATGTGTCCAGAATAAAAATCCAAAACACTTCCCGCTTCTTCCTTATATCTTCCATTGTTTTGCCTGGAACGTCCTTGATCTTTTCCAAGATCATCCACGTCAGGTCGTCAGGCTCATGTTTTTTCTCCAGCCAGTGTTGCACCAGGGGAGCTCCCTCTCTTTTATTACGAATACTAGATAGATGTTCTGAGATTCGTACTCTGATTTCACGTCCAGTCTCTCCCACATATCCCACTAAGCAGGGACAGATAATAAGGTAAACACAATTGGAGGTTCTACAATTAATCATGTCACACAGTTTGTATTTCTTATGTCCCCATACCAATACATCACTAACAATGGCCTTGGGGCATACTTTACAGGTTCCACATTGGTGATTTCCCAAAACTGGGATAGTACCAGTAATAGACTTTTGACAGAATTATTTTTCTCTAGGTAGAGCTGTCTTAACTAATTTATTGCAAATGTTCTGATTTTTTTTTAACGCTAAAAGGGGTCTCTCTAATGGTTTGAGAGTTTGATCACTGTTTAGGATGTGCCAATTGCTGTTAATTATTCTCCTGATCCTGTCGTTCATGTTTGAATGTTGAATGACACAAACTAATTGTTGTTTGGATTCTTTTGTACATTGTTGGAACATACTTTCTCTATCGTAGTATTTCGCCCGTTTGTACGAATCTCTGATCAATCTCTTAGGGTATCCTCTTAGGAGAAGCTTTTCTTGAAGCACATCTGCATGTATGTTGTAATCACTCAATTCCGTACAGTTTCTACGAATACGCAGAAACTGACTAAAGGGAACCCCTTGTTTCTGACTTCTAGGATGGTAGCTATTATAATGCAAAATGGTATTTTTTGCTGTGGGTTTTGCATATAGTGATACCTCTAGCTGTAAGTTCCGGCTTTTTATCCAAATGTCTAGGAATTCAATTTTGTCCCTACTTTTTTGGATGGAAAATGTAAGATTTGTATCACATAAATTAACCCATTTACAGAACTCTTCTAGTTGTTCTTCAAATCCTGACCAGATAAAAAAGACATCGTCTATATACCTCGACCAAAGTCTGATATTCTCATAAAAAGGGCCAATTTCGTTGTATATATGGGTCTGTTCAAAAAGACCTACATAAATATTGGCAACACTCGGAGCACAGGCTGCTCCCATGCTAACTCCCTTCTTCTGCTGATAAATCTCTCCATCAAATTCAAAAAAATTACTTTCCAATACAATCTTAAGACAGTCAAGAACAAACACCAAATGGTCCGTCATGCCTTCCTCATTGAAAATTTGTCGAACCGCCTGCCAGGCTTCATATTGGGGAATATTTGTATATAGGGCCTCTATATCCATAGTGACCAGAAACTCATTGTCTGGATTAAAGCTGGCCCCTTCCAAGATTGAAATAATATGTCCCGTATCTTTAACGTATGCAGGGAGTTGTACTACTCTTGTTTTACGAAATGTTTCCACATATTTTGACAATGGTTCCGTAACAGACCCTACGGTGGACACAATGGGTCGAAACGGAGGATCCTTTTCACTTTTATGAACTTTCGGAAGACCATATAAAATAGGCACTCTAGTAGTCGTAGGATTCAGGTATATATGTTCTTTTTCACAAATCAATCCATCATTATATGCTTTCAAGCTGACTTCCTGAATTCTCTTTTTCACTTCCCTTTGCCAGCCACTGTTGGCTTTACTGTAATGCTCCGGTACACCTAACATAAGTCTGATCTTATGTTTATATTGGTCCATATCCAGGAGGACAATTCCTCCCCCTTTGTCACACGGTTTAATAACAATGTTTCTATTCTGCTGTAATCTCAGAAGGGCCTGATGTTCGTTTCTCGTAAGATTATAGTTAGGTTTAGGAGAAAATTTACACAGTTTTTTAACCTTCTCGAGGACCAAGTTCTCAAAGATTCTTATTTCTGGTCCTACCATGTCAAGGCTCGGGAAGAAAGTGGATACAGGTTTTAACCCAGACAGATTGTTCTCTGCAATATTATTTCTGTTCTCAAAAAATCTGCTAAGCCTGATGCGTCTAAAGAACGCATGCAAGTCAGTAAGAAGTCCAAAAAAGTTGATGGATACACTTGGAACAAAGGATAAACCTTTCTTCAAAATAGCTTCCATGTCTGCATCCAAGATACAAGAAGTGAAATTAAATACTGGTATGGGATCTAGTCCCTCCCGTACTGTTGTCTCCTTGTCTGCAGGAAATGTGCAGGGCTGTCTGTATTGTAGTACCTGCCCCTCTGTTGATTTCTGAACCTGGCACGTTGTGATCCTCGCCGGGATAAAAAACGGTTGGGCTGATTGAAACCTTCCTGATATGAGTTTCTATTACCCAGTTGTTCAGATCTATCACTAGTACCTTCACCCTCAGATTCAGATGTATCGGAGAAAGTAACAATTTTTTCTTTACTGGTCCAAAACTGTCGGTCTAACGGTTGGCCAGTCTGATTGTATTCCTGGTAATATTTCTCTGACAGATAGGGGTAAGCTTTCTCTTGGGTAAACCACCTAATATCCTTTCTAAGTTTATCCGATTTCCTCTTTATCAAGTAAGCGTTGAAAGAATCTAATTCCTGGTTCACAATCTCTAGTTGTTTCTTAGCCTCCTGTATGGAATCTTGGGTTTTTAACTCATCTTCCAATGTCTGTATTTCTACAGCTAATATTTCAATCAATTCCCTAGCAGTCTCCACAATAAGGATCATCCAATCTCTGGAACATCTATTCGATATTAAAGACCACTTCTCTAGAAATTTCCAAATTTCTGTGAACAAACCAGGTATATTTCTTACCCTTAATCCTGCTGGTATTACTCCCGCCCGCAAATATTCTAACATAAAGTCCGCATGCAATTCTGTCCGTCTTACTTTCTTTTTCAATTCTACCAATTTGAACCACCCTTCTTTAGGTTGATTAAAACCTGAGTTCAAACAGAAGAGGCCACCACTCTCCATATGGTACCGGCAGATTATGTAAATCCCTTGCAGGAGGTCTTTGATGCCCCTGAGACCGCCGCAGAGAACATCCAACCTGCCCTTAAGAAGAGCACACCTCAGGTTATGACACAGAAGCAGGCAATCGGCTCAGGCCAGCCACAATGCAGGAACGATGGGCAGATCCCTTCTCCAGATAGTTATCATCCTGAGCACCTCAACCAAGTCCATAGCCGCCCCTTCCGAACATTTGTAGGAAGGGCATGCTATTTACCCTGCCATACAGTGGAGAAGTGCCCAGAGTCCTAATGTCACGCACAGGGAGCCAGCAAAGACTGGGTGTAAAAAGGGCAAAAAAGCTTTAGGAAACTTCCCCAAGAAGTACCATGTCCAACAGGAGGGCTCTACATACCCCACATGAAAGGCCCACGCATCTTTTCCTCAACACAACCTTCATCGCCTCCAACTCCGTAGCCCAACTCTGCATGTTCAGCCAATTGGTCTTGAAATAATCTTTCAGTGCCTCCGCTAGTTTTTCCCAACCTATGGTGGCCTGCAGCACCTCAGGTGTAAATTGCCACACACATGGCAATCGGGGACCGCTCCCCCATTCAAGCATGCATGGTACTGGTGGATGGTCAGACAAATAACGTGACATGTGAGACACTTCCAGTACCATAGAGGCCAAATGTTGAGTCATCAGAATACGATCTAGCCTACTTAATGTACCATGTGTTGGTAAGGGACACGTGTACACCCGCTTCATCGGGTGCATCTCTCTCCATACATCACACCACTCCAGCAGTGTCATAACCTCCTGTAGCTGTGATGTTATCCTCGACTTAGTATTCTGGCACTGAGGATGTTGATCTGATTTGCCATCTGTTATGCAATTGAAGTCTTCCATGCAAAACAAACCAGTATCAGTCACCAAGGACACAGAGGCCCTCCTTACAACATTGGCGGTAAAAGCCACTTACAGCCGTGCAGAAGATCGCCAACACACCGCCGCGGCCGCAGAATTCCGCCACAGCTATTATGACCCACAGTTCGGAATCCGCCAAAATCTAGACACCCACACAAGTCCGCCACACCAAAGGTCAGTGATAAACTGGCAAAAACAAAACCTCCACCGTCACGCCAACAGAAATACGCCCACACTATCACGACACACAAATCCACGCAGCGGTCTTTTAACCGTGGAATTCCATTGGCGGTACACACCCCCGCGCTCAAAATACACACACTTTTACAAAACACATCCACATTGGACAATTCAAAATACACACACCTGATACACATACACACACCACTCCCACACACCCATTACAATATAAAACACACACCCACATCACCCACAAACCCTACGACCAAAAATTCCAAAAGAAGGCCAGAGAGAGACAGCACCAGCAAGAACAACAGCAGGCACACAACACCATCACCCACAGAACTTCCACGCACCTCACACAACACACCACTACATATCAGCACACTTATCCCCACACACTTCACCCCACACATACCTACACCACCCCATGGTACGGCAAAGACACCACAGGTTCTCGGAGGAGGAGCTCAGGGTCATGGTGGAGGAAATCGTCCGGGTAGAGCCACAGCTATTCGGATCACAGGTGCAGCACACCTCAATTACAAGGAAGATGGAGCTATGGCGAAGAATAGTGGACAGGGGCAACGCAGTGGGACAGCACCCAAGAAATCGGGAGGACATCAGGAAGAGTTGGAACGACCTACGGGGGAAGGTGCGTTCCGTGGTCTCAAGACACCGCCTGGCGGTTCAGCGGGCTGGCGGCGGACCCCCACCTCCTCACCCACAACTAACAACATGGGAGGAGCAGGTCTTGGCGATTCTGCATCCTGAGGGCCTCACATGAGTAGGTGGAGGAATGGACTCTGGTAAGTCAAATCTTAACTATTACATCCCCCACCCTACCTGCATGCCAGCACATACCCCCACCCTCACCCCCAGCACTCCTCACATATGTCCCAGCATCACAAACCACCCATCCCAACACCAAGCCCTGCATGCAACAACAAAGCATGGACACCCATCACAAAAGCATGCCCACTGCACATACAACCCCCTAGACCATCATCACACAAGGTCCCACACAGGAATGCAAGCACTGGGGTACACGGTCACCCACCCATTGCACACCATGCCACACACAGATGTAATAACCATCCATTTATACCCCTGCAGGACCCCTACCCAATGTCACCGGACAGGAGGGTCCACACATGTCCACACCACCAACAGAAGAGGCCCACAGTGATGACAGCAGCTCTGTCCACTGGATCTAGATGGCCAGCCCGGCCCATCAGGGACCTCGGGACAGTCGGTTCCCCTCACCCAGTCACAGGCCACCACAGACCTTCCCCCCTCTGGAAACACCAGCACAGCACCAACCCAGCGGGCCCATACCTCCGTCCCCAGGACACGTCAATCAGCTGTGTGTCCACCACTACAGGTAACCCAGGCTAACCCACCACCCCAACAACAACAGGGACCTGGGGGCAGTGGCAGTGGGCACACGGTCCAAGGGCCGGAGGCCCAGGAACACAGGGAAACTGGGAGGGCTGCTGTGCGACAGGGGGCGGACAGGCCAAGGGAACCTACTCTCCACGAGGCCATCTCCTCCATCATGGGAGCCTTCACCACTCCCGGGAGACGGTGGCAACGGTACTGGCCAAGTTTCAGGAAACCCAGCGCCTGCAGGAGGAACAGTATATGGGCTTCAGGGAGGAACTTAGAACCATCAGCTCCACCCTGGGCACCATCGTAGGGGTGCTGAAGGAACTTATGAACACCAGAAGGGACACTGTGGCACTACAAGGGGCCCCTGACACTAGCATGGACGATGAACTGCCCACCACCTCCGCCGGCGCTAGTGGACAGGACGCTCCGCCACAGGACCACCACACCAGCACCCACTCCCTGCAGAGGGAGAACCACCCCGCAAATGGTCCCTGAGATCCAGGAACAAGACAGAGCACAATGCCAAGACCCCCGCCAAGAAATGAGACCACCCTGATTGTCATCCTACTGTCCCACTTTGTCACCCTGTCCATACTTAAACTGCCCCAGCTCCACTTCCTATGCCCATATGGGCAATGCACCTGTGAGACTAATAGACTGGACTCTGCCACAGACATTCCTCTGCCATCACCCCTCACCATTTCACTAGCCCCTCCAATATTGAGCACTTAAATAAACACCCTTAACCACTTCGCTGCCAGGCCTTTTCCCCCTCCTGTGCCAGGCCTTTTTTTGCCTATTTGGGGCAGTTCGCGCTTAGGCCCGCATAACTTTTTGTCCACATAAGCTAACCAAGCCAAATTTGCGTCCTTTTTTTCCAACATCCTAGGGATTCTGGAGGTACCCAGACTTTGTGGGTTCCCCTGAAAGAGGCCAAGAAATTGGCCAAAATACAGGGAAAATATTGTTTTTTTCAAAAAAATTGGAAAAAGTGGCTGCAGAAGAAGGCTTGTGGTTTTTCCCCTGAAAATGGCATCAACAAAGGGTTTGCGGTGCTAAACTCAGCAGCTTCCCAGCTTTCAGGAACAGGCAGACTTGAATCAGAAAACCCAATTTTTCAACACAATTTTGGCATTTTTCTGGGACATACCCCATTTTTGCAATTTTTTGTGCTTTCAGCCTCCTTCCAGTCAGTGACAGAAATGGGCATGAAACCAATGCTGGATCCCAGAAACCTAAACATTTCTGAAACCTAGACAAAATTCTGAATTCAGCAAGGGGTCATTTGTGTAGATCCTACAAGGGTTTCCTACAGAAAATAACAACTGAAAAAGAAAAATATTTAAATTTAGGTGAAAAAAACATAAATGTTTCTCTACGTTTTACTCTGTAACTTTTCCCTGCAATGTCAGATTATCGAAAGCAATATACCGTTACGTCTGC
Organism: Pleurodeles waltl; assembly: GCF_031143425.1. Taxonomy (NCBI): domain Eukaryota; kingdom Metazoa; phylum Chordata; class Amphibia; order Caudata; family Salamandridae; genus Pleurodeles; species Pleurodeles waltl. Next base: position 1,550,425,090 of record NC_090440.1, read on the forward strand.
TGGACTCCTCTGGTTGCGGGGATATATAGGGCTTGTAGGTTCATCAAGAACCCGAGGAACCCAGAGCCAATAAATGAGCTGCACCCTGACGTGCGTTTTCATTCTATAACGGGTATACAGCCATTCATTTGCTGAAATATAAAGAGTAAAAAATTGCTATCAAGAAAACCTTTGTATTTCCAAAAAGGGCACAAGATAAGGTGTTGAGGAGCAGTGGTTATTTGCACATCTCTGAATTCCGGGGTGACCATACTAGCATGTGAATTACAGGGCTTTTCTCAAATAGATGTCTTTTTTACACACTCTCCTATATTTGGAAGGAAAAAATGTAGAGAAAGACAAGGGGCAATAACACTTGTTTTGCTAATCTATGTTCCCCCAAGTCTCCCGATAAAAATGATACCTCACTTGTGTGGGTAGGCCTAGCGCCCGCGACAGGAAACGCCCCAAAGCGCAACGTGGACACACCCAAATTTTTGGAAGACAACAGAGGTGTTTTTTGCGAAGTGCCTACCTGTAGATTTTGGCCTCTAGCTCAGCCGGCACCTAGGGAAACCTACCAAACCTGTGCATTTCTGAAAACTAGAGACCTAGGGGAATCCAAGGAGGGGTGACTTGCGGGGCTCGGACCAGGTTCTGTTACCCAGAATCCTTTGCAAACCTCAAAATTTGGCTAAAAAAACACATGTTCCTCACATTTCTGTGTCTGAAAGTTCTGGAATCTGAGAGGAGCCACAAATTTCCTTCCACCCAGCGTTGCCCCAAGTCTCCCGATAAAAATGATACCTCACTTGTGTGGGTAGGCCTAGTGCCGGCGACAGGAAACACCCCAAAGCGCAACGTGGACACATCCTAAATTTTGGAAAAAAACAGAGGTGTTTTTTGCGAAGTGCCTACCTGTAGATTTTGGCCTCTAGCTCAGCCGGCACCTAGGGAAACCTACCAAACCTGTGCATTTCTGAAAACTAGAGACCTAGGGGAATCCAAGGAGTGGTGACTTGCGGGGCTCGGACCAGGTTCTGTTACCCAGAATCCTTTGCAAACCTCAAAATTTGGCTAAAAAAACACATGTTCCTCACATTTCTGTGGCAGAAAGTTCTGGAATCTGAGAGGAGCTACAAATTTCCTTCCACCCAGCGTTCCCCCAAGTCTCCCGATAAAAATGATACCTCACTTGCGTGGGTAGGCCTAGCGCCGGCGACAGGAAACACCCCAAAGCGCAACGTGGACACATCCTAAATTTTGGAAAAAAACAGAGGTGTTTTTTGCGAAGTGCCTACCTGTAGATTTTGGACTCTAGCTCAGCCGGCACCTAGGGAAACCTACCAAACCTGTGCATTTCTGAAAACTAGAGACCTAGGGGAATCCAAGGAGAGGTGACTTGCGGGGCTCGGACCAGGTTCTGTTACCCAGAATCCTTTGCAAACCTCAAAATTTGGCTAAAAAAACACATGTTCCTCACATTTCTGTGGCAGAAAGTTCTGGAATCTGAGAGGAGCTACAAATTTCCTTCCACCCAGCGTTCCCCCAAGTCTCCCGATAAAAATGATACCTCACTTGCGTGGGTAGGCCTAGCGCCGGCGACAGGAAACACCCCAAAGCGCAACGTGGACACATCCTAAATTTTGGAAAAAAACAGAGGTGTTTTTTGCGAAGTGCCTACCTGTAGATTTTGGCCTCTAGCTCAGCCGGCACCTAGGGAAACCTACCAAACCTGTGCATTTCTGAAAACTAGAGACCTAGGGGAATCCAAGGAGGGGTGACTTGCGGGGGTCTGACCAGGTTCTGTTACCCAGAATCCTTTGCAAACCTCAAAATTTGGCTAAAAAAACACATGTTCCCCACATTTCTGTGGCAGAAAGTTCTGGAATCTGAGAGGAGCTACAAATTTCTTTCCACCCAGCGTTCCCCCAAGTCTCCCGATAAAAATGATACCTCACTTGCGTGGGTAGGCCTAGCGCCGGCGACAGGAAACACCCCAAAGCGCAACGTGGACACATCCTAAATTTTGGAAAAAAACAGAGGTGTTTTTTGCGAAGTGCCTACCTGTAGATTTTGGCCTCTAGCTCAGCCGGCACCTAGGGAAACCTACCAAACCTGTGCATTTCTGAAAACTAGAGACCTAGGGGAATCCAAGGAGGGGTGACTTGCGGGGCTCGGACCAGGTTCTGTTACCCAGAATCCTTTGCAAACCTCAAAATTTGGCTAATAAAACACATGTTCCTCACATTTCGGTGACAGAAAGTTCTGGAATCTAAGAGGAGCCACAAATTTCCTTCCACCCAGCGTTCCCCCAAGTCTCCCGATGAAAATGATACCTCACTTGTGTGGGTAGGCGTAGCGCCCGCGACAGGAAATGGCCCAAAACACAACCTGGACACATCACATTTTTTCATAGAAAACAGGGCCTACCTGTGGATTTTGGCCTCTAGCTCAGCCGGCACCTGGGGAAACCTAGCAAACCAGCGCATTTTTGAAAACTAGAAACCCAGGGGAATCCAAGATGGGGTGAATTGTGGGGCTCTGACCAGGTTCTGTTACCCAGAATCCTTTGCAAACCTCAAATTTTGGCTAAAAAAACATGTTTTCCTCACATTTCAGTGACAGAAAGTTCTGGAATCTGAGAGGAGCCACAAATTTCCTTCCACCTAGCGTTCCCCCAAGTCTCCCGATAAAAATGATACCTCACTGGTGTGGGTAGGCCTAGCGCCCGCGACAGGAAATGGCCCAAAACACAACGTGGACACATCACATTTTTTCATAGAAAACAGTGCCTACCTGTGGATTTTGGCCTCTAGCTCAGCCGGGCCCAGGGGGGGGCAGAAATGGCCTAAAATAAATTTGTCCCCCACCCCCCAACCCCCCTGCCCCCCCGGGAGCGACCCTTGCCTATGGGGTCGCCCCCCCTTGCGTGACATTGGTGCCAAAAAAAAAATCCCCGGTGCCTAGTGGTTTCTGCCCCCCTTGGGGGCAGATTGACCTACAATCGGCCAATCTGCCCCCAAGGGGGGCAGAAATGGTCTAAATACAATTTGCCCCCCAGGGGAGCGACCCTCGCCTAATGGGTCGCTCCCCATCTCTACAAAAACAAACAAACAAACAAAAAAAAAACACAAAAAAAACAATTTGCCCTGGCGCCTAGAGGTGTCTGCCCCCCCCGGGGGCAGATCGGCCTAATACCAATAGGCCGATCTGCCCCCAGGGGGGGCAGAAATGGCCTAAAATAAATTTGCCCCCCCAACCCCCCCGGGGAGCGACCCTTGCCTGCAAGGTCGCTCCCCTTGCGTGACGGCGCAAAAAAAAGATCCCTGGTGCCTAGTGGTTTCTGCCCCCATTGGGGGCAGATTGACCTACAATCGGCCAATCTGCCCCCAAAGGGGGCAGAAATGGTCTAAATACAATTTGCCCCCCAGGGGAGCGACCCTTGCCTAATGCATCGCTCCCCATCTCTAAAAAAACAAACAAACAAAAACAAAACCCACACAAAAAAAAATTTGCCCTGGCGCCTAAAGGTTTCTGCCCCCCCCGGGGGCAGATCGGCCTAATACCAATAGGCCGATCTGCCCCCAGGGGGGCAGAAATGGCCTAAAATAAATTTTCCCCCCCACCCCTCCCGGGGAGCGACCCTTGCCTGCAAGGTCGCACCCCTTGCGTGACGGCGCAAAAAAAAGATCCCTGGTGCCTAGTGGTTTCTGCCCGCATTGGGGGCAGATTGACCTACAATCGGCCAATCTGCCCCCAAAGGGGGCAGAAATGGTCTAAATACAATTTGCCCCCCAGGGGAGCGACCCTTGCCTAATGCGTCGCTCCCCATCTCTAAAAAAACAAACAAACAAAAAAAAAAACACAAAAAAACTATTTGCCCAGGCGCCTAGAGGTTTCTGCCCCCCCTGTGGGGAGATCGGCCTAATACTAATAGGCCGATCTGCCCCCAGGGGGGGCAGAAATGGCCTAAAATAAATTTGCCCCCCTCACCCCCCCCCGGGGAGCGACCCTTGCCTACAAGGTCGCTCCCCTTGCGTGACGGCGCAAAAAAAAGATCCCTGGTGCCTAGTGGTTTCTGCCCCCCTTGGGGGCAGATTGACCTAAAATCGGTCGATCTGCCCCCAAAGCGGGCAGAAATGGCCTAAATACAATTTGCCCCTCCAGGGGAGCGACCCTTGCCTAAGGGGACGCTCCCCATCTGTAAAACACAACAACAACAACAATCCCTGGTGCCTAGTGGTTTCTGCCCCCGTGGGGGCAGATCGGCCTAATAAAAATAGGCTGATCTGCCCCCATGGGGGGCAGAAATGGCCTAAAATAAATTTGCCCCCCATGGGAACGACCCTTGCCTAAGGGGTCGCACCCCTTACGTGAAAAACAAACAAACAAAAAAAACTCCCTGGTGTCTAGTGGTTTCTGCCCCCAGGGGGGGCAGAAAAGGCCTTAAAAAAAAATGACCCCCTGGGAACGACCCTTGCCCAAGGGGTCGCTCCCTTCTGTCAATTACATCTAAAAAAAAAAAAATCCCTGGTGTCTAGTGGGGTTTCAAAAGCCGGATTGCAAGCAATCCGGCTTTTGAAACCCTCGGAGAGACTTCAAAGGGAAGGAAATAAATTTCCTTCCCTTTGAAGCCCCTCCGGGCCTCCCCCACGTGATCGAAAGAGAAATGCTGAGCATTTCTCTTTCGATTGCGCTGGAAGCTCTGCTTCCAGCGCGATGGGGGAGGTTGTGTGATTGTCAGCGCGCGCTCGCGCACTGACGTCACAGGGGGGGGTGGGGGGGGGGTCGGGGGTTGAAGGGGAAGGGATTCCCCTGTCAGCCCTGACCTAGGGGGGTGGGGGGGCGGCCCTCGGGAGGAGCGCTAGCGCTTCTCCCGAGGGCAGCATTCAGGACGTAATGGTTACATCCATGGCGCCACATGGGCGCTGCCATGGACGTAACCATTACGTCCGTGGCGGGGAAGGGGTTAAAGCACAAAACAATCTGGAGTCTGTGATTTCGAAATAGTGTATTAGCAATTACAGTGACAAAATGCTCTTTCAATTCTAATGTCAACATACCTATGTCACACAGCTCTAGTCCATGAGGAATCTAAGCAGATGTCACACAGTGGGACCCACATCTGTGAAATCGTAAGGGACAGTGACAACTCAGTGACCATACACTGGGTGAAAACGACAGACAGTAGAGAGGTAGTAGTGTTAAAGTACATGTAGTAGGCAGGTCTGTACTCTTACCTGTGTCTCACTGGAAATATTGCTGGATCACCGAGTCCCTGTTCATGTCTTCTTCCTCTGCTTCCTCATCTTCACTGTCCACAGGCTCCACAGCTGCCACAACACCGCCATCTGGACCATCCTCCTGCAGAAAAGGCACCTGTCGTCGCAAAGCCAAGTTGTGAAGCATACAGCAGGCCACGATGATCTGGCACACCTTCTTTGGTGAGTAGAATAGGGATCCACCTGTCATATGGAGGCACCGGAACCTGGCCTTCAGGAGGCCGAAGGTCTCCTCGATGACCCTCCTAGTTCGCCCGTGGGCCTCATTGTAGCATTCCTCTGCCCTTGTCCTGGGATTCCTCACTGGGGTCAGTAGCCATAACTGTTAGACACGCACTAACCTGTAGGGATATCCCCAGACCCAGAAAACCATTCCCACTGTCTTGCTTCCAGGTGCTCACCTAATAGCCACACACGGTGCATCTGGAGTTGACCCATCACATAAGGGATGCTGCTATTCCGCAGGATGTAGGCGTCTTGCACTGAGCCAGGGAACATGGCATTCACATGGGAGATGTACTGGTCTGCCAAAAATACCATCTGTACATTCATTGAATGACACCTGTTCACTCCTGCGGGGGGGACCAAAGCCACATGTGTCCCATCAATGGCACCTATGATGTTGGGGATGTGTCCCAGGGCATAGAAATCACCTTTCACTGTAGGCAAATCCTCCACCTGAGGAAAAACGATGTAGCTCTGCATGTGTTTCAGAAGGGCAGACAACACTCTGGACAATACGTTGAAAAACATAGGCTGGGACATCCCTGATGCTATGGCCACTGTTGTTTGAAAAGACCCACTTACAAGGAAATGGAGCACTGACAGCACCTGCACTTGCGGGGGATTCCTGTGGGATGGCGGATTGCTAACATCAGGTCTGGCTCCAACTGGGTACACAGTTCCTGGATTGTGGCATGGTCAAGCCTGTATGTGATAATCACATGTCGCTCCTCCATTGTCTACAGGTCCACCAACGGTCGGTACACCGGAGGATGCCACCATCTCCTCACATGTCCCAGCGGACGGTGCCTATGAAGGACAACAGCGAGCACAGAGTCAAACAACTCAGAGGTACGTACCCACAGTTCACCCAGAACACCATTCATACATAAAAGGTGGCCTGTATGTGTGTTGAGTCTAGGCCTAGGTATGTGTGACGCAGTTGAAAATGAAGCCATGTGGGCCCCTGAAATGGCGGCTGCCTGACCTCTAAAGTGGGACAATGGGATGTGAGGTAACTGCGCTGGCGTTGTACACCGTCACGGGAGGCGGTCGAAGACCGCAGCGCAATGCTGCATTGGTTAACATTGGACCCTATGGGTCCCAGGAGCCAATGACGATGTACGCCGGCGGTGACAGTACGCACCGCCGCGGACGTGACTGCCATTTTCTATCTGTTCAATCACTCGATACCTGATCTTCGACAGGAGAGGACCTACACTGCAAGTGCTGCTGTGACCTCGGTCTGGAAGAGACAATGGCTCGAGTGTCTGGGAAAAGGGCCCCTGCCTTCACATCGGAGGAGTTGGAGAAACTCGTGGATGGGGTCCTCCCCCAGTACACGCTACTCTACGGTCCTCCAGACAAACAGGTAAGTACACAGGGAGCATGTTGTATGGGCTCTGCCTGTGTGGAGAGGGCTGGATGCAAGAAGGAAGGGGGGAGAGTGCTGCGTGCATGAAAGACGGTGAATGCATGTGCCACATGGCAAGGATAGGGATGGGGGCCAATCAGTTTGACGGTGCAGTTGGTAATTACTTACTCTTCCCCCTGTACATTTCATGTAGGTCAGCGCCCACCAGAAAAAAGATATTTGGCGTGCCATCGTCAAGGACGTCTGGACCCTGGGGGTCTACCAAAGACGGAGCACCCACTGCTGGAAAAGATGGGAGGACATTCACCGCTGGAGCAAGAAGACGGTGGAGGCTCAGCTGGGAATGGCCTCCCAACATGGGAGGGGTGCCCGTCGCACCATGACCTCCCTGATGTTCAGGATCCTGGCGGTGGCCTACCCGGAGTTGGAAGGGCACTTGAGGGCATCACAGCAGCCACAAGGGGGTGAGTACACTCTCCATCTGCTGACATTGCGTGCAGTGGAGGTGTCTGGGTGGGGGAGGTGGGCTGTGGGTTCCCCTAGGCCAGGGCGAGTTCCATAGGCAAGGTCCCTCCATAAGGCAGGCCATGTGGCACCCCACCCCACCACTGTAGAGTGCCAAGTACACCTAGTCATGCCCCTGTGTCATCTATGTGTGCAGATGTCGTCCATAGCTTTGTAGGCCATTTCCCAGGAATTGAACAGTGGAGCCCAAGAGCACGGCGTAGTGCAGGGGGCTTCTGTGTCTGTCGTGTCCACCAACGGTAGCTGTAATGCATGCACTCAACATGTCTTTCTTCTGTCGCCCCCCCCCTTTTTGTGGTCTCCCTGTTCTTGTGTGCATTAGCATCATCAGGCGGAGGAGCAGTGGCACCGGAGCACCAGGGGGCTGCATCCCACATGGCCATGGAGGTCCACACTATGGACTCGGACTTCACCAGTGGGACGGAGGGCGAGGGGAGCTCCACGGCGGGGACAGGAGCTGACACCAGTGACACGGACTCGTCCTCTGATGGGAGCTCCCTTGTGGTGGCGGCAACATCTGTGCCACCCCCATTTACAGGTACAGCCGCCACCCCCCTTCCAGCACCGCCCTCCCAGCAGCCCCTCAGTCTTCGCCCCGTGCCCGCTCCGCCGAGAGGGTGGGCATCACCTTCGCCCCAGGCACCTCAGGCCCTGCTCCAGTCACCCCTGCTGCCCTCAGTGAGGAGGCCATTGACCTCCTGAGGTCCCTCACTGTTGGGCAGTCTACCATTTTGAATGCCATCCAGGGTGTAGAAAGGCAGTTGCAACAAACAAATGCATTCGTGGAGGGCATTCATTCTGGTCAGGCGGCCCTTCAGCGAGCTTTTCAGATTCTGGCCTCAGCACTGATGTCAGCCATTGTCCCTGTGTCTAGCCTCCCCCTCCAATTTCCTCCACCCCAACCCAATCCCCTGTACCTCAGCCTATCCCAAGTACACCTTCAGACCAGCATGCACACACGTCAACACACAAGGGAAGCTCAGGCAAACATAAGCACCACACATCCAACAGGCACTCACGCAAGCATCACACACATGCAGACACACCAACATCCACTGCCTCCACCGTGTCCCCCTCCTCGTCTCCCTCCTCCCTCCCACTCTCGTCTACACTCACACCTGCATGCACTACCTCTACAGCCACTACGTCCCTCTCCAGCACACCCACCACCACACCATGCTCACGTGCAGTCACCACCCCCACTACCATTCACACGTCCCCGGTGTCCTCCCCAGGATTGAACAGTGGACAAACCACCCACTGTAGAGACTTGAGAGACTGTGGCTTTGCACTCCCCAGGATGTAACAGTGGGCAACCCACCCACTGTAGATACTTGAGAGACTGTGGATTTGCACTCCACAGGATTGAACAGTGGGCAACCCACCCACTGTAGAGACTTGAGAGACTGTGGCTTTGCACTCCCCAGGATGGAACAGTGGGCGTGTGGCCCCCTCGTGGATTTGGCGTTGTGCACTAAAGCGGCTGAGGTGCCCCCCCTTTCCCTCCCCCTGAGGTGCCTGTTTAGTTGCTCTCTGATCTTGTGTGGGCCTCGCCCATACCGTGTGGTCCCAGTTTTCCACGGACTTTATTGGAGCACTACCTGGACTACTATGCTTGGTATATATTTTGTACATGGTGCATATATATATTTCTGCCTACTTGCTTTTAATATATTACAATGGTTACACTCATTTTCTATTGTCTTTGCATTCTTCCGGGGGGTTTGGGTGGTGTAACTGTGATGTATTGATATGCATTAGTGTGTGTGTTGTAGTGGGTGGGGGTGTTGCGTGTGTGTGTCCCTGTTTTTTGCCTCCCCTGTGTCGTAGGTGCAGTACTCACCCTGGTCTTCGCCGCAGGCGTTCATGCTCCTGGTAGAGGAGCAGGAAGACTATTGCAGGGAGAATTTGGAGTTCCGGATCCATGGCGTCCTCGTTCCTCGTGTGGTGTGTAGAGGTGAGCGTTTTTCCTTCAGGATTCCTGTTTCCGCCGTGTTTTTATCCACGGTGAATCCGCCCCGGAAAAGGTGGCGGATTGGCCTGTCATAATAGTGTGGGCAGTACATTGTCTCCCGCCTGTCTGTTGGCGGTGACCGCCGCGGTGTTTGTTTGTACCGCCGTGGCGGTCGGAGTGTTAAAGTGGCTGTCTTTGTTGGCGGTTTCCGCCACGGTCGTAATTGCAATTTTTTTACTGCCGGCCTGTTGGCAGTCTTACCGCCGCTTTAACACCGTCCGCCAGGGTTGTAATGACCACCAGAATCCCTTATCGTCCATAGAATGAGCAATCATCCACATTCAGCGCTTGGGAATTTACAAAGGCCACAACTATGCCATCCAATCTACCTTGTATCAACAGATACCCACCTTCCACATCTGCCTCATATATGTCCATGTGTAGGAGGCTGGCCTGGTTTGTAGTGGGTACCTTGGGTACATACACCTTACATCAGGTCCAGTTATCCCTTTTTAGTGAATGTAGTAGTGTTCTAGCAGCTTAGGCTGATAAATGTAGCCATAGCAGAGCAGCTTAGGCTGAACTAGGAGACATGCAAAGCTCATGCAATACCACTTATAGTTACACAGTACTTATACACAAGTAAAGACAATACTCAGTGTTACCAAAATGAAGGTATTTATTTGGGTGACACAGTACCAAAAATATCTTAGAGACAATACTCCTTCTGGAGGTAAGTATTATACACAATATATACACAAGACACCAAAATTAGACAAGTAAATAGTCATAGAACAATGCAAACAGTGGGAAATCCTTTAGAATGCAATGGGAGCAAATAGGTCTAGGGGCAACACAAAACATATACTAAAAAAGTGGAATGTGAATCACGAATTCCCCCCTAGACAAGTGTAGTGTGTGCAGAATCGCTGGGAGAGTAAGAATACAGTAAAGGTAAGTAAATTACCCCAGAGCCCAGAAAATCAGGAATAAAGTACTGCAAGTTTCCTTAGGAGATACTACACCTCGTTTTTGGGATTTTGGTGCAATTTTGCACATCTGGATTAGTAGTTCCACAGAGAGGTGCTTTTACCTCTGGGAGTCCAGCTGTGGTAGCTGAGGGCTTCCTTGGTACAGGTTCCACTCCAGGAGAGGTTTCTCCCACCACAGGAATGGTATCCTTAGTGGCAGCGTGGGGAAGGGATACTTTGATACCCTTCTTACCTGTTGGTGGAGAAGGATCCTGAGTTTTCAGGCCTTTTTCTCTCCTTTGCTTTTTCATTTCACCAGAAATGAGAGGAAGCAATTCCTCAGGGATACCCAGAATGGATGCATGGGTACTAAACTCTACCTCAGCCCAACCTGAGGCCTCTAGGTCATTCCCTTAGAGACAATCTACAGGTAAGCTAGGTGATACCACCACCTGCTTAGGGCCAGTAACTCCACCCCAACTAAGTTGAACTACAGCTAAGGGGAGAGACTGAGTGGAGTTATTGACATCAGTAACTTGGTACTTCTGTCCAAGGAGGTGTTGTGCAGGTGACACTAGGTTTTCAGTCACCAAAGTGATACTGGCACCTGTGTACCCGTAGGCCTGGGCCTCAACACCATTTATTAAGATTGACTGCCTGTGGGGGGGGGGGGGTGGTCTGTCCACGATCCAGGATGGGCACCTAGGAGCCGAGCTCCGCGAGGCGACGGGCCGTGGGACGAGGGTGGCGACGCCGGGGGTGCACCAGAGCCCCTCCGGGCAACGTTGGAGCACATGCGAAGGGTCGGAGGCGATGGGGGGCCGACGCCCGGTGAGAAGGAGAAGCGCTCTCCCCTGACGCACCGTGGGGAGAGTGGAGCATGGACCTGAGGCCTGCTGCAGGAACACAAGCCGTGGCCTCGAGTGACGGACCGGCCCGCGACGGAGAGACGCGCCTCCCGGAGTCCTGCGGTAAGAGGCGTGTCTCCCCCTGCCCTTGCTGCCGCGACCACCACCGGAGGAGGCGACGAGCGGCCGACACCTCGCCTGCCTGCCCCCGCGAGCGGTGACCGCTCTCCCCTGGGCTTGGGGGGAGCAGAGGACCGGGCACAGATCCGCAACCCGGAACAGAGGGGAGACCCGACGCTGGAGACGCGCCTACTTCTTCCTTGGACCCCGAAGGCGGCGGATGTTGTTGGGCTGGCTCCCCCGCCGGCCCCAACAGCATCCCCCCCCAACCTAGCCTTGCACCTATGGCCTCGTCGTGCTCTGCGCCATAGCGGAGACCTGCAAGGGGGGGAAACAAAACAAAATAAAACAAAATGCAAAACAAAACAAAAGGAAAACAAAACGAAGCAAGAAGCAACAGGGCAACAAGGAAATAAAATAAAAAATAAAAAAAAACACAAAGAGACAGAAAAAGACGACGGGGGCACCCACAGTTACCCAGAAGGAGGGAAAGCACAACAACAATTAAACAAAAAGGAAGGAGGGAAGGAAGGAAAAAAGAAACAGGAAAAAACCAACGAACATTGAAATAAAGGGGGGAGCAACAAGGAGCAAGAGGAGAGGGGAAACCATTCACAGCAATAACGACAAGAGACCACACAAATACAGCACAGCAAAGGAGAGGGGGGGACAGACAGTGAGAGAGGAGAACAGGGGGAAAGGAGGAAGGCCGGGAACATTTGCAGTGAAAGTGCCTCCATGCAGCCAAGAGGCCCACCCTAAGAGACACACCTCATCCTCACTCCTACTCCTTCTCCGCGACCTCCCAAATCAACGCAGGGTGTGGAGGACGGCAAGAGGCTTCACCTTCACACGACCTTCTCCCGCCCCTGAAACGACGAGGCATTGTCTACATTCGAGCCCGTGCCCAGACTTATACTCTGTCCAAACAACCGGATGTCTGCTCTCTGAGGTCACTCGGGGGGGCCAGTTATTGCTCAATCAAACCCACTGTTCAACTAGGGTTCCCTCTCTCCTCTCTCCCCAATACCCCTGTCATTTTGTACACTGTCAGCTCGTGCTAAGACCAGGACAAGTACCCTCCGGACACCCATCAGCACGGGTAAATCTGCAATGCCCAGAGGCAGGACGACGGGCAAAGCATCGGGTAAACCAGCCCGTCAACTACTTTTCTCCGAAGCCCTGCACCAACAGAAGCACTCCCCCGTAGTAGACCCCCTACCCCCCGCATACCAACATGACAGAGGATACGTAAGGTGCCTCAATGGATCGAATACTGCAGGAGATAGCGGCGGTGGGCCGCAAACTGGAAGGTATGGACAATGCCATGGTGGCGCTAACGGCAGAGACAAGATCTATGCGCCTAGAAATAGCAGGCTTCCAGTCGCAAATCTCCGGGCTGGACCAACGAGTGACGACAGTGGAAGCCCAAGCTACCTCCTGGACCAACAGAGACCAGGAACTCCTGCACCTTCGCAGCAGGCTAACCGATCTAGAGGACAGAGCCGCAGAAACAACATTCGCCTTCTTGGGATTACGGAAGGGACGGAAGGCGCGGACATCCCCTCCTACCTACGATACATGCTCCCAAAATTAACCGATACAACAATTGACCCACCTCTGGAATTCCAACGGGCGCACAAACTCGGTCCCAAGAGACAGGATGGAAAAGGCCACCCTCGCCCAATCATAGCCTGCATGCTGCGCCATGGACAGGCTCGCCAACTGCTACAGACAGCCCGAACACAAGGCCCACTCCGGTTGGGTACCCTGGAAATAAGGCTTTCTGCTGACTTCTCCAGAGAGACTGCAGAACGTAGGAGAGCTTTCCTCTCCCTTCGCCCCCACCTTCGTCACCTAAACGTGAAATTCGGCTTATTCGAACCAACCAGGATGTGGATCACCAAGAACGGGGAGTCACGGACCTTCAATGACCCAGAGGACCTGAGAATGTTCCTAGAGGGGTTGCATGACACGTCACAAACCATGGAAACAATGGCACAGTCCTCCCCCCCTCCCAGGACGCACAGGGCCAAGCCCTGGGGGCTGGCCAGCCAGAAACTGTACTAGACCCTGACAGAAGAACAGCTACGGATTCCCAAACCAGGGGGAGAGACCTGGAGAGACTAACAAAAAACTATGACGACAGGGATCAAGTACTACAGGCAGTGGCGATGTATACACAGCTGTCCGATAGAGATAAATCCTGATCCCCTTTGAAACCCACAGTGCCCTCCACCTGAGGCCAAGCGGGCACAACGCCCCCCCTACGGGTCTCCGCTGTCGTGAACCATGGGCTATCGTAGAAGCGCCACAGAGGTCCTACAGCGGAGAAGGCCAGATGGAGAGATGAGTATCGGTTTTCTGTGCATCTCTAAGACACTATAACGCCGAGTGCCAGTGCCTTTAATAGGCCTCGAATGTCTTTGATTGTTTTGAATTTCTTTTTTGACTGTTCTTGATTGCTTCTTATCGCCTTTGCTTATTCCCATTTGCCCCAGGGCGCCCCTCCCTGCCCTACCCTCCCTCAGAGACCCAGAAACTTCTTTACCCTCCCTGTCCCGCCCTCCGCTCTCTCTCGGAAACGATAACCCTACCTCACCTCATTTACCCTCTCTGGAGTACCGGTCTTGTGCATCTCCTAGGACATGCGGGACTCATTTTATCATTTTATCATTTTATCACTTTATCAGCATATTACTCCCACCTATTGCCAGTTTATCCTGATTAGGAATGGGGCGCCAGGTATGAGGGGGGCTCAAGACTCAAGATTCAAGACCCTGGCTCCCAAGTGAGTGCCATGGAGAGCCCACCGTGGGTGATGGGGAGGGAGTAGAGCAGATCACGGACATACCTACCTAGCGCAAAGGAACATCCCACTCCCAGATCTGGGTTGCCATAGGAGTAGTGTACGCCCTCTACGCAGCCCCCTCCCCCTGCACACCCCCTGGGCCACCTGCCTCCACTGGGCACGACCCAGATCCGTGCGCGGACGGGGATGCCTGCGCAGGGGGGGCCTGGGCGCCTCACGTGCGCCGCCGTCGATGCTCATTTGGCCTAGGTTTTAGACCCACCGGTTAAAGTTCGCAGATATCGGGACCCCAGTCCTGATCTCTTTCGTTATCTTCTTAGACTCCCTTTAGTTCTCCCTTTTCCACTGATACGCCTCTTCCTCTCTTTCTCTTCCTACTATCCTACACGTCTACTGCCTTCTTCCCCTCCTTTCTTCCTCTATCCTCTCTTTCCATCTAAAGACCCCTACCCCTGTCCCCACTTACCTTCATCCCCCCTTGACCTGTATTCCGCTACGCCACCCCACGTGTTCATACCCCCGGGTGGGCCGACAAAAGAAAGGAGGATGCCCAACCCGAATAAGGCACCGGCAGTACCCCTACGGATAGTTTCATGGAATGTAAACGGCCTCACCCACTACATTAAACGGCAAAAAGTCTTATCCTATCTTAATTCCAAACAGGCTGACATTGCCCTATTGCAAGAGACACACCTAGACAGACTCGAATCGGATAAACTACGACGGGACTGGGTTGGTACCACCCTGTTTCGTTGTAATCCACCTCTATCCAACACGGAGAGCACCCCAAGAAAATGTGGGGTGGCGATCTTACTGCGCAAAACCCTACCTTTCACGATCATCAAATCATGGACCAACCCTGAAGGCCGCTATGTATTCCTCAAACTAAAGATTGGAGACTCTACACTATGTGTGGGCTCCATCTACGCACCAACGGGTCCCAAACGCCTCTTCTTTCTACAGCTCAACAGACTCCTGACCGAGATAGGGGCATCTCGCTATGTAATATGAGGTGACTGGAACATAGCTAGAGACGCAGTACTGAACAGAACGGGACCCCTGGACACATGTAACAACGCAGACAGGGCCCTACAGACTGATATACTTTCAGACAATGGCCTAGTAGACCACTGTAGGCTGACTCACCCGGCAGAGAGAGAATTTACTTTTCTCTCACCAGTACACGGTACCCAATCCCGGCTTGACTACTTTCTTCTCTCTCACAATCTAGTAGCCCATACTGTTGACGATAGCATACTGGAGGGAGGACTCTCGGACCATGCTCCCATTCTTGTAGCCATCCAGTTGGGTCTAATATCTCCCGGCCGCAAACCCTGGAGGCTACCAATCCCATCACTACCGATCCCCCCAGGGTAAGCTACAACTGTAGGACCATGCAACCACTTTCGCCCAGGATAACCTGGGCACTGTAAATTCAAGTCGAACCATGTGGGCCGCAGCCAAGGCCTCGATACGAGGCCAGCCCATGCGAGATGCCACATTGGCGAATAAAGATAGGAAAGAGCAAAAGGCGGCACTGGAACTCGACATCCGTTGACTTACCAGGCAATATACGGCGCATCCCTCCCTTCCAGGACGCCGAAAACTAGAGCGCGCCCAAATGGCTCTTAACGAGCTATATACCACCCAAGCTGAATATGCACTGCAGAGGCTACAAGGGAGACACTACGAACAAGGCGAGAAGGCTGGATGACTGCTGGCAGCCCAACTTCGCCAAAGAACAGCCGCTTTGGCTATCCCAGCTATTCGATCCTCCTCTGGGGAAATACTGACACACCCGCAAGCTATCGCAAATTAATTTGCGCTGTTTTACAGACGCCTCTATACACCGGAAACAACAGCTAGTCCGATACAGACTGCCACCTTCTTAGAAGGCCCTGCTCTCCCTCCCTATCAGAGGAGGGACGCAGTCTCCTGGAAGGGGAAATAAGCAGGCAGGAATTAGATAGAGTCATCTCCGACCTCCCCTATCACAAATCACCCGGGGAGGACGGATACCCGGTGGAATTCTACAAGTGGATAGGGAAAGAGGCGATCAATATCCTGCATGAGGCCCTGAATGAAGCATGTGAAACAAAGACACTGGGGGCCATATCCAATAACGCCACAATAGCCATCATACCAAAACCCAGGAGAGACCCTCTACTATGTGGCAGCTATCGACCCATCTCTCTCCTAAACGGAGACATCAAAATTTTAGCAAGCGTTTTGGCAAACAGACTGCGCAAAGTAATACCTCCTTAATCCATCACACGCAAGTGGGATTTGTACCAGGCCGCACCTCTAGGAACCACCTGCGCACCCTATGTCATACCCTATGGACCGCAAGGGACTCGCCGGAGACGGCGTTAGCCCTGTCTCTAGGCGCTGAAAAGGCATTTGACCGCATAGAATGGCCCTACCTGTTCGCGGCTATGGAGAGATTCGGCCTGGGAGACAAATTTATCTCTATGGTACGGCTGCTTTATGACCAGCCTGCGGCCAGAGTCAACTGTGGAGGCTTCCTCTCGGACCCTTTTCCTATCCGTAGAGGTACACAACAGGGTTGTCCCCTTTCCCCCTTTCTGTTCCTGCTAGCGATGGAGCCCTTGGCCGTAGCTATCCGATCCTCCCCCTCATATCTAGCCTATCGTTAACTGGAGGTATCTCCAAAATCTACCTGTATGCCGATGACGTCCTATTAACCCTCACGGACCTAGAACGATCCATACCAGCCTTGCTGGAGGTCATCGAGGAATTCGCAACCCTCTCTGGTTATCGCATTAAATGGGATAAGAGTGAGGCACTTCCCCTTTCGCGAGTAACTACAAAGGCAGCACTTCTAGGTTATCCATTCCGCTGTACACCGAAACGCCTTAAATATTTGGGATAACTAGTCAATCCAGGCTTGGCACACATGGTGGTGGACAATATCGAACCCCTCATTGCGCGGACGAAACTTGACTTTGCAAAATGGACCAAGTTGGGCCTTTCAATGTGGGGGCGAGTGCAGGTGGTCAGGATGGTCACAGTACCCCGCTTCACCTACATCCTAGGACTCCTCCCCCTACAGGTACCCCTCTCCACACTACGAGGCATAGACGCGCTCATTAGATCATTCGTGTGGGGCCCAATGCGACCGAAACTATCACCTGCCAAGCTCCTAGCCCGCTGTTCACACGGGGGCATGGGGCTCCCGTCGCTGGAGCATTACTCTTTAGCTTTGCAACTGTCCCAACTATCCCAAACATTGTCAAAAGCACCAGACCAGCCTCTGTGGACCGCAGTGGAAAGACAGCTGTTGCTTGCGAATGAGGGCCTCGGGGGACCTTACTGTGACGATCTTCCATCCGTCACCTCGGTGAATCCTATTCTGAAAGCGTCCAGGGCAGCCTGGCGAAGGGCCCACAGACTACTTGGGGTTTATCCCCTCATTCACGCCCAGGAGCTCCTATGGTGCAACAGCGGTCTCCAGATAGGCGGTGAGGTACTCAACTGGCTACAATGGAGGAGGACCGGCATCCTTACCCTCTCGCAGGTCCTAGAAAATGACGTGCACAAACCCTTTCCCAGGCTGCGGGTAGACTTCGGTCTCCAGCCAAGCCAGGAATGGAGATATCTACAACTTAAACACTGTATCTCCCGGGGAGGGGACGCTGTCCGACAAGGGTCCCAGTCTTCCCCCATAGTGGCTTATTTGCCACAGTGGGCTGCAACATAAGGCAATAATGGCAGGCCTCTATAACCTAATCACCCGACAACTCTACTCCCAGCCCCTGGCGGATAGGCTACGTTTGCAATGGCAAACCCGATTGCAGGTAGTCCTAGACCCAGACGACTGGGAAGACGTTCTGGAAGCCCTGGACAGAGGTACTCGGGAGGCACGCTTAAAGTTCTGTCTCTTTAAGGTCTTACACGACTGGCACTGGTCCCCAGCGAAACTACACAGGACAGGGCTTCTCCCGCATGCGAAGTGCTGGCGATGCCCAGAGATGTCCTGCGATATAAAACATATTCTGACCGACTGTCCCACAGTTCAACCACTCTGGGACGTTGTGAGCTCCACTCTAGCCGAATCCATGCTGCTCCTGTCGCCACTCCCCCCTTCCCTCATACTCTTGCACGATACGACCTCCCTAACGGACCTCTCTAGACCATCCAAAAGATTGCTGCATACCGCACTAGCTACTGTAAAAATATGCATACTCCGCCATTGGTGGCCAGAGGCCTCACCAGCCTCAGAAGAATGGATCGTCGCCGTGACCTGCACGGCCACGCATGAGAGAATCATCTATAACCTACAAAACCGAGCCCAAGTATTTACACAGGTGTGGGCCCCCTTCCTCACAGTAGGAAGATAGCAAACCACCCAGAAACAATAACACAACACCATCCCCCTTTCCCCCACCTCCCTCCCCTCTCCCCTCCCTATCTCCTTCCTATCCCCCTCTCCCTCCTCTGTCTTTCACTCTCTCTCTTTCTCTTCTTTACTACTCTTCTCCCTCTCCTTTCTTTTCTTCCCTACTCTGATTCCTTCTTTTTTCTTTCCTCTTTACTAACCTCGCTAGAGGCTACATATTGATCCTTCCCAGCATCTTCAGGTGACCTTTTTCGTAGGTCCCTCAACATGTGCCATGAGTAGAATACATGGCACCAGCCTAAATAAGCCAAGTGGCGACAGGAGGCCCACGCCCTATTATTTACACCGCGCGGCCACCCTGGCAATCCATAACCCTAGAGCATACAAATACATAAGCGTTATGACCCTCAAGGTTAAGATGTTGTGGTTGAGCGCCCTGCAACACCGGCGCACGCTTTCTGACCTGTTCCCATTCCAGTTATCGGCACAGTGATAAACGTACTTTGTGCCCCTGGGAAACCAGATGCTTTCGCCCTCAAGCCCCTGCTGCACGACTAGCTCGCCCATTTGCCTCCTTTCCTTACCCTTTTTTTTTTTGCCCACATCCTGAGTGACCGTCGACACGATACCTTGTTTGCCCGCTTATTTGTTTACTCTCTATTTCTCACCCCTATCTATATTTCTTTTAATCCCCTTTTCCTACTGCACGTCCGATTTGAACAGTATATCATGTTCTCGTAGCACAAATGTCATTATCCTATTGTTTCGTCCTTTTCTTCTTACTCTTTGATATACAATTGTTTATAAATGCCGGGACCTTGATCCCATTTGGTTTTGTAGTGTACTGCAGTGTTTAAAATACACTAAAAAATTATATAAAAAAAAAAAGAAGAAATTGACTGCCTGTACTTATCCATGTTAAGGGGACAAGCAGCCAATGTGGCAAGGCCAATGCCACCAGGTGTGACAGAAACTGTCTTGGGACTGTCTACCCCAGTTTCTATTATGGTCCCAAAAGTGAACCCAACTACACCTTTAGTTTGACTATTGCCAGTAGTCCCACCACTATTACCACTACTGCTAGGGGCACTTGAGTCTGATGTTTTAGTGGTGGTAGGCTCAGGGGCTTTACCTGTGCAGGACTTATCCCCTGGCCAATGGCCTTTATTTCTATACACATAGCACCAAGGTGTCAACACCAGGACAGTGCGTGCTCTACGGGCAACATAATGCCAAATGACAAACCTTATACAATGTAATAATTCATGCATTATGTGTTGATATTGCATTTTAACTTTTTGCATTGCAGGTATTTATCTTGAAATATCATTAATGCTGTTTGTAATGTATTGTTCATTTTCAAGCCTTTCCTGCAGCCTGGCTGGGTGTGGCATGTGGGCGGGGCTTGGGTCTATTTAAGGAACCCAGCCCAGCTCCACATGCTCACTATTCAGAGGTCCCGGTGCAGAGCAGCAGCATTTTCCTGGGCTCCTGTTCCAGAGGCCTACTTGGACATTTCCTAGCCCTGTCCTCATTATCTTGCTGATCTTCAAGCAGGGCGGTAAGACGGAGGTTGGGGTAGGCCCCCGACTCCGTTTCTAGAAACATTTGAGTTTTTGGCTTTGTGATTTACATTGTGCGTGATTTATTCTTGGCACTTAACCCTTGCAGTTCGGATCGGCAGAGTGCGCGATCATTTCGAGGCATTTGAATCTTGATGGTTGAATCGGCAACAGTGTGCGCGATTCATTCTTGGCAATTAACCCTTGCAGTTGGGATCGGCAGAGTGCGCGATCATTTTGAGGCATTTGAATCTTGATGGTTGAATCGGCAACAGTGTGCGCGATTCATTCTGGGCAATTAACCCTTGCAGTTCAGATCGGCAGAGAGCGCGATCATTCCAGGTACTTGAGTCTTGATGCACAGTCTGGCAATAAGGTGCGCAATAATTTCTGGGCAAGTGAATCTTGAAACTTAGATCAAACAGAGTGTGATCTTTCTAGACAAAACAAGTTTTTTCAGTTTGCCTATTCTACAGTATCATTCATGAATCCTATAGCAGTTAATTCTTTGGGAACGAATGTACTCATTGGCTCTTGTTGTGATGTAATTGCTATTCTAAGGATTAACTTGAGAGAGTTCAATGTTCAGAGCATATGAGTATAAAAAGGTCACATTATTGAACAGTTCTTGATCTCTCATGTTATTAGAGCATAAAGAATTAAAACAAAGTTCATGAAGATTTAATGTGAATGACCTTGCTATTGTGTTTTTAACTCTTGCTTCCACAGGTCTCCTTCCCCACTGTTCCCAACCTAAACCCCATCCCTGCTTGGCAATTCTTTAATTCTGTGCTATGATAGCTAGTAGAGTTTGGAGCTGCCAAGAGGTGGACATATTGGGAACAGGCGCAAACCCCGAGGATCCAGTCTCGCTGACACAAGGCTTTTTCTGATTGTGTAAAGAATTTGAAGAAGATGAAGACGTTTTATCCCCACCCCCAAAGGAGTGTTCTGGACCTGAAGAAGGATCTTTGTGTTTACTTTTATCCCCATGCTTGTCCTGAGATTTTTCACCATCTTTCTTTTTGCCATCCTTGTCACTCCCTGTATGCGCTTTTGTGCTCACCCTTGTTCTGACCTATGTGTCTGCCTTCTTTCCCAATTCTTGGGGAGAGGTCAGATCTGAGTCCACAAGATACTGATGTAACAAGTCAGACACACAATTATTCAAGATATGCTCTCTCAGAATCAAGTTATATAGGCTTTCATAATCAGTCACCTTACTGCCATGTAACCAACCCTCTAGGGCCTTCACAGAACAGTCCACAAAGTCTGTCTAGTCCTGTGATGTCTCCTTTCTGGTCTCTCTGAACTTAAGTCTGTACTGTTCAGTGGTTAAGCCCAGACCATCCAAGAGTGCATTTTTGAGAACCCAGTAGTTATCTGCGTCATCCTCTCTGACAATAAGAAGTCTGTCTCTCCCCTTGCCAGAGAAGGATAACCAAAGGATAGCAGCCCACTGTACATGAGGGACCCTCTGAACTTTACAGGCCCTCTCAAGTGCAGCAAACCACTTGTTGATGTCATCACCATCCTTGTAAGGAGGGACAACCTTATGCAGATTTCTAGAATCAAATGAAGGTTCCCTAACATTTGTATTCCTAAAACTGCTGCTGCCACCATGGGGAACTAACCCCAAACCCTGCCTCTCTTTCTCGACACGCAAGGGATTCCCTGTCTAAGGTAACTGCTGCTGCATTAGCTTCCGTCTGGCCTCCTCTAACCTCAGCTTTCTGAGTTCCCTATCTAGTGACTGGTCCTCAGGGTTAGAATTATGTGAAGCCTCTGAAACAGAGGTAACATGAGAGTGTGCAGAGGCAGACCTATCTCTAACAGGGGCCACTCTAGTGACCTGTCCTCTAGGGGTGAAGGGAGCCCTACTTGTGTGTGAACCCTTCCCACTACCAGTTATACTAGTGGGCTTGTTGACAGATAGGTCTGTGGAAAGACCCTCCCCCGGATTGTCATCTTGCTCCTCTGAGCTTTCCTGGTTGGAGTTATCCTCTACTTCTTCCCCTGTCTGATCTGGACCAATGCTGAGTCCCTGGTCATCTTGGAGGAGACAAAACTCCTTAGTGGGGTTCTTCCCAATCCCTAAACTTCTTTCAATACAGAGACCCCTCACACTTTTAAAGTTAAGATTGTCATATGTTGCGTTGACAACTCTAGGGGTAGCTTCTACAGAAGACATATTGAAAGTTAGAAAATTGTGTCTAGGTATATATTTTATATGCTCTATGTATTGGATTAAGCTTTTCTTGTGAAAAGCACAGGTAGCAAAGTGGAAAAGCAATTGCAAGTACTTATCCTACCGCTGCACCACCAATATAGGAGGCCTGCCTGGTTTGTAGTGGGTATCTTGGGTATTTACACCTTACACCAGGTCCAGTTATCCCTTGTTAGTGAATGTACTAGTTTTCTAGCAGCTTAGGCTGATAGAGGTAGCTATAGCAGAGCAGCTTAGGCTGAACTAGGAGACAGGCAAAACTCCTGCAATACCACTTATAGTTACACAGTACTTATACACAAGTAAAGACAATACTCAGTGTTGCCAAAAATAAAGGTATTTAGTTGGGTGATTCCGTCACTCCAAGGGAGATTTCTTCGGTTCATCTGGTGCAGGATGAAGACAGGGAGTCCCCAGAGCGTGCACACCATGGAAACTGTTGCAGTTGCTGACTTCGAGCTGAGGTTGCTGAAGAAAAGGTTCTCTTGTAGACCCTTTGTTGCAATTACAGCGTTTCTTGGAGCAAGCTGCGGTTGATCCGAGGTCAGAAGAGTCTGAAGTGGTTGCAGAGGACTCCTGAAGGAAACTTGCAAGCAGAATCTGAAGAGAACCCACAGTAGAGACCCTGAATAGCCCTGAGAAGGGGATTGGCTACCTTATCAGGTATGGACCTATCAGGAGGGGTCTCTGACGTCACCTGCTGGCACTGACCACTCAGAGCCCTCCAGAGTGCCACCACACCTTGCAAAGCAAGATGGCTGAAGTCTGGGACACACTGGAGGATCTCTGGGCACCACCCCTGGGGTGGTGATGGACAGGGGAGTGGTCACTCCCCTTTCCTTTGTCCAGTTTCCCGCCAGAGCAGGGGAGAAGCGGTCCCTGAACGGGTGTAGACCGGTTTATGCAAGGAGGGCACCATCTGTGCTCTTCAAAGCATTTCCAGAGGCTGGGGGAGGCTACCCCTCCCCAGCCTGTAACACCTATTTCCGAAGCGAGAGGGTGTAACACCCTGCTCTCAGAGGAAATGCTTTGTTCTGCCTTCCTGGGACTGGGCTGCCCAGACCCCAGGATGGCAGAACCCTGTCTGTGAGGTGGCAGCAGCTGTAGCTGCAGTGCAAGCCTCAGAGAATTGGTTTGGCAGTACTGGGGGTCCATGGTGGAGCCCCCAGGATGCATGGAATTGGCTCATCAATGCCAGATTTGGGATGGGGGGCAATTCCATGATCTTAGACATGTTACATGGCCATATTCGGAGTTACTATTGTGAAGTTACATATAGGTATTGACCTATATGTAGTGCGCGCGTGTAATGGCGTCCCCGCACTCACAAAGTCCGGGGAAATGGCCCTGAACTATGTGGGGGCACCTTTGCTCGTGCAAGGGTGCCCTCACACTTAGTAACTGTGCACCTAACCTTCAGCAATTGAAGGTTAGACATATAGGTGACTTATACGTTACTTAAGTGCAGTGAAAATAGTTGTGAAATAGTGTGTGCACTATTTAATGCAGGCTGCAATGGCAGTCCTGTGTAAGGGTTTGTCTGAGCTCCCTATGGGTGGCAAAAGAAATGCTGCAGCCCATATGGATATCCTGGAACCCCAATGCCCTGGGTACCTAGGTACCATATACTAGGGACTTATAAGGGGGGTCCAGTGTGCCAATTGAAATTGGTAAATGAAGTCACTGGGCTACAGAGACCAATTTAAAAGCAGAGAGAGCATAAGCACTGAGGTTCTGATTAGCAGAGCCTCAGTGACACAGTCATACACAGGCATACACATTAGGCCACAAACTATGAGCACTGGGGTCCTGGCTAGCAGGATCCCAGTAAGACAGGCAAAACACACTGACACACACTCACAAACAGGCCAAAAGTGGGGGTAACCATGCTAGAAAGAGGCTACTTTCTCACACCATGCAAACGCCACATCTGGAGTGAACCATGTCAAAACCCCTCTGGAGTGTGACAAATAAATGGCATAGTACATGTGACCCCTCCATTCTTTTGCCAACATGTTTGTTCTATCTGTAAGATGTGTTTCCTGCAGACAGGCATCATGCACTCCATGCTGCTTAAACAGGTACAACACCCTGTATCTTTTTTTATAAGATCCCAGTCCCCACACATTCCAGGGTAGGAGTCTTATCTTACTTGGGATAGACATTGACATATATAAGCAACTGATCCATTTGTATAAACCCCATCATGTCAATCTGGCAGTGACCACAACACATCAACCAATCAAACATCCCAACAGAACTTCCATCTCCCCACCCAGGACAATAAACAGCAACCAAATACCATGTGCTTGTCCACTCTATTCAATGTGCCAGGACTTTCATCATTGATGCCCTTTATCTCACCCCTGAACTTCCCCTCTTAAGCAACCTTCCAATGAAATCCCCATCCCCTCCCTCCTCCCTCCAATGTCCTGCACCTTCCGTTCAATTTAGAACAATTAGCTTGTCACCAAATGGTGCAGCTGTATATTACAGCACACCAGTCTTGCACGCAATCCTTGCTTCTGAACTAGGTGTGCATCCCTAGTGGCTCATTGTCTCAGAGCTAAGGTTCTCATGGTGTGAAGGAAGAGGAAGGGGGGAAGGAGGAGGGACATTCTGACTCTCAGATCCTGGTATCTGAGATTACATCCTCAGAGCCCATCAATGAGTCAGATTCCTCCTCATTGTCACAGATATTACCCCAGAGGGCCTCCGTTGGCATCTCCTGATCCGTGAGTGGCGCGTCATTGTACCAACTTCATGTATTTCTACTCGGCCCGAGCCTCCCGTCTCAGTGTAAGTTTTCTGGCCTGGGCAGTTATGTTGTGATTTCCTTTGCTTGCCGCTGCATGTAAAGCTGCTACTTCCGCGAGGGGACGTCTCTGAGAAGCCCTGTCCATGTCCAGCCAGGAACAAACATCCTCTGCTCTATCAAAGAAGTGTGTGTTCCAGGCATCAATAACTTTTATTTTGGTGGGATAAGATAGCATATATCAGAGTTCCATAGTCCGAAGGCACTTTTCCACATGCAGAATTATTTTGCGGCGTTCCTACACCTTCTGCATGTAGTCAGGGTATATTGAAATATTGGGTCCCTCAAACTGTGGAGCCCATGTTCCTCTGGTATGAGTGAGGGTGCCACTGGGACCTAGGAAGGACACCTGCAGGCTTATTCCATGGTGTTCCACCATGGAAATGGGCCCACAGGTCCCCTAACGCCTGCCCTGACCCAGGAGTTAAAAAACGGGGCAAAGCAAGCTTTGTACCATTTTTTTACCCCTCCTCCCTCCTGTGCACTATTTTTGCACCGGAGTAAAAATATGGCATTAAGGCCATAGACTCATTTTTTGAACAGGAACATCCACCTTGCATCTCGTTAAGGCAAGGTAGGTTTCCACTTCCAAAAAATGACTTTAGCTCCATAAATTTGGTGCTAGATGGGTCTAGCAACAAAGTATACAGTAAATATGGTGTTAGTTTTGCACTGAATTAGAGTTAAAACAAATGATGCAACTTCGGTGCAAACAGGGTATAAATATGCCCCTCTGTCACTGGGGTCAATGTGAGATATGTATGATCAAAAGAGGTCACAGTCTCAGGACACTATTTGCTCTTGAAGACACCATAAAATAAGTCTTGCAGCATTGGAGACTGGACCTCAGCTATGCCACTCAGGAACTGCTTCCCAAAGCCAAATAGTATTAATAATGTGGCCCTCCAGATATGCTCTGGTTGTCACCAATCCAGAAAAGCTTTAAATTCCCCCTACACCGGGTTGTTGCTGCTCCGGTATCACCAGGAGGGTAGAGCTTCCCTCTGTTGCACCACAAGCTACGCCCAAGGCTGTAGGTCAGTACAGTCCCACTGCTGTCACCTCCATTCAAGACCAAAGCAGGGCATAGTCCGAGCTAGTGTGTAGTATTTATTCATAGTTTACTGGTGCAGCCCCGGACTGATGAAAGATTCCCTATTTGGTCTCTCCAATGCTGCTAGGGGAGTTAAGGTTCATAAGGGGCTACCATCCCCATATAGCCCGGTCACCGTGTACATGTTCACTGGATTCAAGAGAAGCCAAGCACCAGAAACACCCAATCACTGAGGAGAGCACAGTACCTGATATGGGCGTTGGCCCCCCTGACATACTAGGCCTGCCGATCACTGTTTTCCACCCAGTATCAACAAGCGGCTCTGATGCTGGTGGCGCACTCCCCTGGCCCTTTCTGGCCCACCTCTGCAGCACCCCAGCTGTGTAGTGCAGTGTGCTCCAAGCCACGTCGCAGGAGTCCACCAGGGGGCGTGCATCAGAGGTCACTGCTCTCCGAGATCTTCTCCCATCTGTGCGCCTCCCCTCCCTTGTGTGATCAGAGCCAGCCAGCTCAGTGCTGCTGCAGCTCACCACGATCCCAGGTGAGCAGGCTTTCACAATCAGCACTCCATGTTCCACTGCCACCAATGTAGCAGAGTGTAGTCTGCCACTCGCCACCAGGGTTCGCAGGCCCACCACCAGCCAAAATCAGCACAGGCCGTAGATGGCCCTGGGCTGTTCTTCTCTCTGCCAGCTCGCCTCTGCTGCTTCTTGATCGCCCCGGGCCCATATTACTTATAGAAAGCAAGGCTCTATTTTAGTAGGGAAATTATATCGGCAGTAAAGACAGGATTAAGCAGGATAGTGCGGTCGGGAATCGGAGCTCCTTAAAGAAGGGTCTTGTTGGGCATCTTGCTAGCCACGCCCTCCAGAATCCATTGAAAACTTGATAGGATCTTCTCCTTAGGTGTCTCATCCAATCACACACATAAACAAAACACTGCATGGCAACCCCACAGCATGCCTAACACAACCTAACAATATATATCAACTCCTACGCAGTCAATCATGAAGCTGTTGTGAAAGTAGAAAACAGGCCTGGATTTAAGAAAAGTGACGCTCCATCCAATCCAGCGCCACTTTTCTTGCACCACCTTTGCGCCTCTTATCGCCACCATATGTGCGCTGTATTCAATGTACAGCATACAATGGCGCAGGGTAGGGGAAACAGGATTAATATTTTTGACGCTATTGACGTACTGTGCAGGATTAGTGGCAACATTTTGGCACAAATCCTGCAGAGTACATTGTGGCCCATTGAAAACAATGGTATGCCCCCATTTAACTCCTGCTCCATGCAGGCATTAAAAATAGCTGCTAATAATGGGGCAGTGGAATCTTTTAGATTCCACTGTGCCATTTTTGTAGTCCCCCTAACAGGGGAATGCCCCCCTTGCATACAATATGCCTGGTGCAGGCATAATGTGGAGCAAGGGGTTACAAAGTGGGGCAATGCATGCATTGCGCCACTCTGTAAATACGGTGCAGCAAATTTGGTCTCATAGGGCTACATTAGCGTCATAAAAAATGATGCTAATGTGGTGCATGGAGGTGTTAGGCCCTCCTAAATCTGGGCCATACTACTTTAATATCTAGATAAAACCTAAAAAATCTAAATCTAACTACACTACCTTACCTATCCAATCTCAAATAGTCCTAAATCGACCTATGCCAACTAACCTACACTAACTTAACTAAAACGGACCTTAACCTACCTAACTTTAACTTATACTACTCTACACATATACCACAACAGACATGTTAAAAATTAACCCCCCAACTCCCTTAATACATATTTTCACACAATACCAACTTCAACTACACCTAAACAAACACTAACTAAACATTAAAACCTACACAATTATATATATATATATATATATATATATATATATATATATGGTTTTTTTTTATTTAACATATGCTAAACATCAACCCCCCAACAGCCTACCAACCCATATCCCCACACTACAAAACACTATTAAAATCTTATAAATTACTACTACTAAACTAAACTAACTGACCCCTATGCTAATAACTAACCTAAGCTATCCTAATATACAAATCTATAAAACTACATAATAAAAACAGGGGAAAGGGCAGAAAGTGAAAGTGAGGCCTAGATCTCGGCAGCAATCCGGTCAACGGACTGCTGCAAAGTGTTTATCATTCTCATCATCATGTCCATCTGCTGTTCCATGCCCCCAACAAGTCTTTGAGTTCGGCAAGGTCATTAAGTACCTGTTGCCCAAACACAAATGGCTGTCCTGGGGTTGGTGTCTGGGGCTGTGGTGCCTGTGTGGTCTGTTCTGTAGATGTCCCAGGAACTGCAACATCTCCCCCACCATGGGGTACATTGGTTGCCTGGCTGGTGCCTGTCTTGTCTGCTCCTTGGTGCCCCTGGGGTCCTGAGCTCCATGTCCTGGCCGCCTTGCCCTCAACATACATCCGGCCCATCCGGCGGTATGCCTGAGAAATATGCCTGAGGCGGGGTTACCTTTTGAGATGGATCCCATAACCTTTTCCTGGGCAGGTGTCATGTTGTCTGTTGGAGAGGATGGGAATATGTATCAGACAAAGCTGAAGCAGTACACGTTGTAATCATTAATAGGCTTAAGTTACCAACAACATCACATGTGGCATGTCCTGCCAATACATTTCATTTTGCAATGAAAACATGACAGACTCTTTGGAAACATATACTTTTCCAAATGTAACAAAGTAAAGTTACAGAAGTGTCAGGATTGTAGGTATCTGAAATGGCAGTGTATGCCCAAATATTTGTGAACACATAATTATACTAAGACAGATTCATAAATGTGATGTGTACACATGGAATGGTACACATGGTCAACCTAGCTACTCCCTGGTGTATTTCAAGCTGCATGAAAGAGGGTTGAAACATAGATAGAGAGTAGCTTGCTATCCTCCCTTCATATTGGCCTGTTAGACACATCTCCAAAATTGACTCATGGAAATACATGGAACCATAGCACATGCTCCATGTAATGAAATTCAAGCAATACCAGGTGCCAATACCATGTGGCCCTATACATAGCCTATTGTCTTCCCATACAAGTCAGTTTGAAATGTTACCTTGGTGCACATAAACTCAAACCACATCCATATGATGAGTGTGTGCATGAATGCTGGAGTTCTCATAGGTATCAGTATCCTGTGCTGTACCTTGCACAAGTCTGCCTAATTCTAATCAAGGGTGACATTTTTTAGGGGGAGCTAGTATGAGTAATGACAACAGTAGTTGGACTGTGTAATGGGCTGCATGCTGACCACACAGTTCAAAGTTGCAGGTGTTACTTTACACATTGTCTTTTCACTTCACAAAATACTAGAAAGGTATGGTCATGTGTTGATTGTAGAACACTGGGCATAGGTCTTTAATTGCATTACTTTGTGTGGACTGGTGACATCCCATATCTAGTCATACCCATTCTGTCTGCACTGAGGTAGGAACCCTCACATCCTGTGCAGAGCCTCCATAGAAAATTACCACACATTGCCATGTCGCGTAGGCTCTCATTATTCTAATGGGACTACTGGATTTTGAGCAGCAAGATCATCCACGGTGTGGGAGACTGAGGCCCATATTTATACTTTTTGACGCAAAACTGCGCCGGCGCAGTTTTGCGTCAAAAATATTACCGCCGGCTAACGCCATTTTGGTGCACTGTGCGGGCATCATATTTATACTTTGACGCACAGCGGCACAACCAACAGGTGGGAGTCATTATTTTTGACGCACACCGCGGCGTCAAGTCGTAAAGGAAAACGACGTTAACGCGGCGGAAATGCCTGTGGGTCGATTTACGACACCGCAAACTGGATATGCGCCATCTTTTGACGCAATAGCGTAAAAAAAAACACGAACACTGCCAGTTCACCAGAGGAGAGCCAAAATGGATCCCAGATGCCACTACAGACCCCAGGAAGATGACAGCAGACCAGGAACCAGCCAGGAGGACCCACACAAGAACCAGGACACTTTTAAGAAGAAAAGAAAGTGTCGCTTCAGTGCAGAGGAGCAGGATATCCTGGTTAAAGAGGTGACAGAACACCAGCACCAACTGTTTGTCACATCAAAGTTGCCAATCAGTAGGAGAGAGGCTATATGGCAACAAATTGTCGACAAGATTAACAGTGTGGCTGAAGTACGCAGAACAGTCATCGAGTGTAAGAAACACTGGCATGACTGCAAACGCAGGACCAAGGAAAAGATGGCCAGGAACAGGAGGGGGGAGTCCAGCACACCAGGAGGCCCTGGACCACATGGAGGAGATGGTCACAGCCGTCATCCCTGAGGAGATCGTCACAGGGATTCAAGGACAGGACAGCGCAGACTACCAGGAGACAACACACATGCGGGGTAAATCGCATGGGGAATTAAAATGCAATAATGTCAACTGCAACCGGGGGGGGGGAAATACCTACTACACATTGCATGTAAGTCATCATATATCTGGAGTGGCATGGGTAAAGGGGCACGGCATGGGGGCATGGCCTGCACAAACAGAAGCTGGGGCACACCATTACACTACACCAACAACAGTCCCATGGGGGCATGCTGTCATGCCAACAATGGAGCAAAGGGAAAGCCACGACAGGAGGGAAGGCCACTACGTCAAACTGACATCCTGGCACTCATCAGCCAACATACCTCCTACATTAACTAGGGCCCTATTAGCAATCCTCTAGCCAAACCGACAACTGCAATGTAACTGCAACAACAGTTGCCACTACCACCTCTGATCTGTGTGCAGCTCAAGTAGCCAATGGCAGTAACCTCCCCATGGAACATACATACCTAAATTAGGGAGTGAGGATGACATCTGCAACAATCTCCTGAAACAAGACAAAGGCCCCAGTATACTCAAATGTCAATGCCCATATTTGTCACAAATATCAGCCAATGTAAACAACAATAGGAGCGACACAGCACTAAGGACACACCCATGCTGCATATGTCAGGGTCCATCCTGTGCCTGGGTAACAAGGCAACATCACAAATGTCATACTGCTCAGACAACAGCATAGAGGAGGGGACACATGTAACTGGTCACTGAAATACACCTGCACAGTAAGAGGACGAAATAGGACACTGATACGACTATCAGGGCAATCCAATGTAACACACATTACTCAACATCAGCAGGACACATTAACAATGTCAACATCCATATCAGATCATAACATTGCCATGCATAGGATATGCAACATGTCAATTACAATTAAGTCGATGTGAACAATCAGGGATTGGGGCAGGTCCTGATAGTTAAGTGTGCTGCCAGGGCCATCAGAACACCCACAGCCAGTGAAAGGTCTCACCATGAGAATGGATATACACGGAGGGTCGAGTAGGACAAGAAGGTGGCAATTCTTAAGTTTGGCATAAAGCAACACCTAGAGGCAATGAGGCTGACAAGTCTGATAACTCAATAACATACATGTGACACACAGGTGGGCCATAGGCCTGAAACAATGCCCATCTGAAGGACTGCAGATATTAATACAAAACAAGATCACAAAGTGAATTCATCAAAAGGCAGGCACGCCACGTCAAAATTGTCACAACACAGACACACTAATTGTACCCTGTTTCATTGCAGAGGAAGATGGATCTCCTGCCTAAATGCCTGTCCCAGATTTCCCTGATGACATGGATGACGAGCTGATAAACATTGCCCAGGAGACTATCTAAAAGGTCCTTGAAACCCTCCAGACCCCACCTTCAGTCACAAGGAGGAGCACAGAACAAGCAGCCATCGCAGAGGATCCACCCACCACCCCAATTGTAAGACCTGCCAGCTCCAAAACAGCTGAGGACTCAGACGACACTGGCACCAGCTTTGAGAGAACTGTAGTTGGAGTACAGCGGGAGCTGGCCAAGGAGGTGCGGTGGGGATGCAAAATATGGCAGCCAGCCTTGAGGGGATGCGTTCGTGCATGATGTCATCTGCAGATCAGGCAGCAGCTATGCAAGCCCTTACATCTATCTTGCAGGAACTGCAGAAAACCCAGAAGGAAATCAGCACAGCTGTAATACAGTTGACCCAACACATACAACAGCAATCCTGTCAACGCGTGCACGAATGCAACATTGAACCCCTCAGGGCCGACCTGGCTGCCTACCATCGTGATGTGGCTGCTATTCTCAAGAACCAGCAGGCCCTCCTTGCAGCAGTACTGCCCTTAAGACCTTCACAGGGAGCAGCCACCGGGATGTCTGACTCCACGTCTTCCAACACTGAGGTGTGTGTTGCCCCTTCACAACCAACAACAAGGACAGTGGAGGCAACACACACATCAGAAGAAGAAGACATGGAACAGATCACATTCACAAGGAAAATGACCCGGAAGCACTAGTCCCTGCCACATGGCCGACATTTACCAAGGTCCTGCGCTTTGTAACTTGCCAGTCTTGCAACAACTGTACTCAAGCACTGTTCTGCAAACCACTGTATATCTTGTCACCCAGCCCAGTGATTGTCTCTCTCCTACTGATTGCCAAATCCTGTCCCTCTGCACTGTCTGAAACAGCAACCCCAGCATGACAAAAGCATTTTGGTAAACCCTTGTGTTGGATCACAATGGAAGATATCACTATAATGGACTCACATTCATGGACAATGTACAGATAGCACTACAGCACTCTTCAATGAATAGCACTTACACAACAAATCTGTCTCTGGGTAATGTGACATATCAACTGCGCAGTAGATAATTGAAATGTCCTTACTGTCAAATAACGTAGCTTCTCAATACAACTGTCCAGATATTATGTAGTTAGAGAAATCTGCACAGTGACCATGATTGCATCATACTCTGCCCATCCTGAGGGAATAATCTGATGAAGTGAGAAACCATAGACCACCATGCTGTGTTGGACAGAAGAATGCTTCCTCAGGGGATAACTAAGTCATCAAATAGTGCCCGCTAAATGTTGTCAACATGCAAAAATAACACAATAAACATGCCACACTAATCTAAGTAAACACTAAAAAAAACTACACAAATGAAGGTGTCTGAGTTAACGTACAAATAGGTAATCATGCCGAACTGTGTCACAAATGATGTATGAGGGTCATGAAGACAAGAATACAAGATTGACAATGAGAACTCATCTTATAAGGGTGTGCATGATCATCACACTGCAGTCAGACCTAAAACTGTTTCCCCAATATCAAGTCTGGAAGCACTGTTAGTGACTTTGAAAACACACTTATCAACAGAAACACATTGTCATCCATATTAACTGTGATTGGTGGTTGCAACAAAGGGTAGACACTTTGCAAGGTAGCTCTGGGTTAGCTGCCAATCGTACAGCTCAGTTGGAATTTGTTTGTAGCATAGGACACAGATGTTATAGTACAAAAGAGATGTACACGGAATCTAAACCCACGATCAAGTACCGTTCAACACATACTATTAAGGGGTAACCAAATATTTATTAAAAGCTAACCATAGATGAGGAAACTGAGGGAAAAATCTTACCTACCCTAATCTACCCTGACTACTCATTACCCACAACTGTCCCTAACTAACCTAAGCTACACTTACTTATCACATGTAACGAAACGTTCTAAACATCTACCCCCAAATCCCCTTATGAGACGGGACACATTGAGGACAACACATACTAACCTAAACACATACTATATTATCTTAAACAAAGATATATTTTTTTGGTAAATTGTTTTTTTATGTTTTTTGTTTTTTTTGTTTTTTTTAAAAAATGTTTACACACAAGAACCCCAACATAGCCCCCCACCCACCCACCCGCACATGTAATAAGTCAAAAAAGAAACAAGCAGGACCCCCTACCCCCCACCCACTAACACTAACTAAACTAACAGCCTATACTAACCTAACACTAAGCCCCCTAAGCCCACTAAGTATAAGAACAAGGAAAGAGGAGGGAGGGGAGGGTATCATGTCCATCTATTCAACTGTCTAGAGGTTGGCCCTCCGGAGGGTCCTCTTGATATCCTTGACCCGCCGTTTAATGTGCCACACGTCCCGGCTCAGGTGGCTCACCTTGCGCAGCACTTGGTCCATCTTGTTTTCAAGTCTATTGAAGGCGGCAGGGTGAACAGCTGGAGAAGTGGCAGTCTGGGTACCGGTGGAGGAGGTCTGTGTGGGCTGTCCTGCACCAGTGGCAATGCTGGGGCCAGGAAGTCCTGCAGATGTTGGATCAACAGTGGCAGCTGTGGGTGGGGCCACCTGGCTCTCATTGGTGGTTGTTTCTGTGTTGGCTGTGGTGGGCACAGTAGGCCCACCCTGTGGGAAGGCTCGCCATGCCCCGGAGGCACGTTCATGGCGATATCGCTGGGCCATCCTCTGGAACCCCGACTCCACCAGCAGGATGTGCTGGTATTGCATGGCCCGACGCTGAAATTCACGGACCTGGTCTGGAGTCATGTTAGCTGCTGTGAAGACAAATGCAGATATGCCACATTAGTAACTGCATTGTGTGAAACAGCACAGCAAGTAATTCAGACAATACATCTACTGTACTTCTAACAGCTCATATCATGATACAGAGCATCGAATGTCCCTGAGGAAGTACATGGCAGGCCAGACAACAAAGGTCACATCACACAAAGCACATTCATAACCCACAAGAAGGGTAACAACTGGCCTTGACTTGCAATCTGAGTTCTGACAGTTAACATCTAAGAATCATGCTGCATATCCTCCACCAAGAGCTGGGCTACAAATGTCAGTGTACGAAAAGCAAAACTAAAGCCACATGGTCTGCAAGTTGTAACTGGAATTTCCAGTATGGTACCAAGTGCCAAACCTGAGTGTGTATACTACTATGCAACCAAACCGTCACTTCTTCACAGGTATGTGTAACATACTGGTAGCATCAATACTAGGTACCCCATTCACAAACCCATGGCCGTGTTTGAGGGGGGGCGGTGGATATACAACTATAATTTGCCAACAACATGTACACCGAGGAGTGTATAGGCTAATCCACACATGTTTGTCTCTACAGACACACCACAGGTAAGGTCTATCTACATTTTGGAGTCAGCAAACCCTAGAGCACTCATAGGGTCAGACATGTCAGGAAAATCAGAACTTAGTACACAACATATACTTCCAGTGAGGCCTGTCTTACATCAGACACAGAGTTGCTAGAACACCCATGAGCATGAATTGCATGCACACCTAGGCCATTACACTCAGGTTCCACAGACTTGATGCACTACATGTGGAAGTACATGATGCTAGGAAGTTCTACCTACTGTTTCAAAATTACGTAGGTAAATAGTGAAGCAGATGTCTATTGGGAAGCTATTAGCTCCACCAATCTTAGAGAATGTGGGTCTGACAGGCTGACTAAATAGGGGCTGACTTCCATTGCGACTCTTGGTGATACAAGTGTCAGACACATGACTATCCCCTGTACTCACAGTGGGGCCTACAGGGATGTCCTACAATCCCTACATGATACCATTGGATACGCATTGGCTAACTCAAAACATGTGAAAACTGCATTCCCACTCATTGAACAAGTGAAAAACTTGACCACAGCATCACACCTTGCTATGCGTCCAACTCACACGAGTCCATAACCAGCAAACACAACACATAACAGACATATCAACATTACCACAGTGTAGGGCGCCGGTCCACCAGTAAGGTATGGAAGGAAGAAATGTGCTCAAAATCTGTGCACAGTGCAACATTTTCAGTATCATTTACAATGTGTAGGCTGAATAAGTAAATGGCAGCCATTCAGACATGATGGTACTGCATCTGATATTTCATGCCCAACTTGTACATAGCATGGGCCTCCTGTGACAGTTACACACATATCTGCACACATACATTGGCCTTAACTATCATGTGGTTGCAAACTTGACCCATAATTGGTAAGCACGAAACAATATGGAGTGTAATCGTCTCATCATGTGCATCCAAGAGAAACATCCAATGCCTGGTTACTTGAGGACTGCATTACCAGTCAAACATGCCTTGTGGCCATGACACATTTAGTGCACATAGGCCCAATGTACAGAGGGAGGGGCAGGGACTCCTGTAAGCCATCCTGTTGTTACAGTATAGTCAATTGATGTGGCCCAGCTACGGTGATTTGCACCAACCATGGAGATGTAAAGCCATGTGCATACACTTGGTCTGCCATCCATATTTGGATTGTGGCTCAACCAATTCCAACAAACATCTTACGATGTTAGCTGAGGGCACCTTACACCTTTACACGATGTATTCAAATCATAAACTGACATTTATCCTAAAAGATTAAGAAACACAATAATCCCACACATTCATAGTACTTCTGTGAACGCTTTCCTTCCACACTCACCAGACTCACATGAGACCAATGTTTGAGCCACTTTGCTATTATAAATTGTTGTGAAGGCAGCACTCATTTTCAGCATCATGTAGTGATTCTAACGTCAGTCTAGCAATTGCGTCAACATAGTTGGCCTAAATGTTGGTACATCTGTACTTCTCTGTCAATAGTACCCTATATAGACATGATTGGCTCCTATTTTGTTAGCTGTGCTGACAGAAAGGCTGCACCAATTTCCTTCATGGTAAAGTTACCTGTAAGTTTGCTGAGCACGTGCTACCTGACACCTAGCAATTGTGATCCTTGCCATAGTGCATCAATGATCCCCTTATATGTCCCCAAAATTACACACAGTCATCAAGTTAGGTGGCAGACATTGCACTAATCCACTGATGTCACAACAGAGCATTCATTTGTGCACAATAACAATAGTCGTACTCACCAACAGTGCCACCAATCATGATTCCCAGGTGGTCCAAGAGATCCTTCTCCCTGGTGATGAGGTCAGCCCACCGGTGCTTCAGCTGGTGGTCACTCCTCTGGCTGGCATACACATGCTGCAGGTGATGCAGCACCTTTCCCCACCGGATTCTACGCGCCTCTGTCGGGTAGCCCTGTATGACCCTGCCCCCTGCCTGGATCATGAGCGGCAAGAAAATGTGTCACTAGCCAGATGAAGCCCCCCAACTCCTCTTCCCCCATCCTGCCATGACGTGGCCTACCAGACATACTTATAGAAGAAGATAAGGAATAGGGGTAAAAGAAAAAGAAAGGGGAAATGGGTGAAAGTAGGGGTAAAAAGACAGAAAAAAAGTAATCCTAAACACTAAAAGAGCCCAACTATCCCCAAATTAACACTACCCACAACAGACTCCCACAAACAAGAAATACACAAGATAAATGGACAAATGTAGACAAAACACAGTAGTACAGTATACACAAACAAAATTTATTTCACAAAAGGACTTTACAGATAGCACACAGGACAAATACAGCACAAAATCTCTGGACAACACTCTCTACACAGCCACACAGTCTAGAAGGATCATAGACTGCAAAGTGAAAGTGAAAGTACACCCACTGTACATGATCTGTAAACAGGATATCCTATTACATCACTTCCTGAATGAAAAGTCCCGCCTTTTTCACGTTATGCGTAATTTTTTGTTGCACAAAACTGTATTTGCGTCATTTTTTTTGACGCACAGACGTGAATATTAACCCACATCCACATAATGATACATGGACTGTACAAATATCTGGATGCGGGCTATATTTCACTCCTGTGCGTCAAAAAAAACGACGCAAATACCGTTTTGTGCAACAAAAAATGACGCACACCGCAAGGGACGTCTAAATTACAGTGCATTAACTGGTTTGGGGCATTTTGACATGTTTTTTGGTTATTTTACATTTGGAACACATCAGAGATTGGCTAATTGAAGACAGTATGGTGTTGATGGTGTATATTCACATGTGTGACATCATACTGCAGCGGACCATCATCCACTACACCCTTCACAGTATGTTTACAGTTGGCTGACGTCATAGATGGTCATATGTGTGGCCCACATATATGTATGGCACAAATTGTGCATGTTTGCCATAAGGAGAGGATAGCAATGTGACGCACATATGTACAATACCTAATTGCCTTTGGCTCAAAGTGTGTGCTTTAACAACTAATTTGTTGGTTGACCAGGTGTGTGTGTACATCACATGAAGCATTATTGTACATTTGGTTGTATGAATGTGACGTCCATGTGTCCAACCCTAAGATGCAAGTAAAAATTGGAATGAGCAAGGGCATGTGTTAGTCATACATGTAACAACACCCGCAAAGTATACTTCCAAGTTTTAGGGTCACTTAGACACCACATGTGACATAGCAGGCACCAGATGGATGGCAGACACATTTTCACGTCAAAGCTCCACATTTTCTACATCCTATGTCCTAGAGTATTGGTAAGAGCTTCCTAGGCACTAGTTGATGAATCCCACAGTGAGTCATACACATGCATTGAGGAAGTGGGTACCATGTTGTTTGCACAGACAGACAAGGGTCAATCTCATATGTATGATGACACCACAGTTGAGGCCATAGAAGTAAGCCCCAACTATCAAGTGGCTGTGGTGGACCAGCATACAAGACAGCACGTGTCCACATATTTCCAGTGATCAATTGCACATAGGTGTCTTCTTCATGTGTGTGGTCCAATGATGATCCTGTAGATTTTTTGGGATGTAATTTGTCACAGTTCGGACCAGGACTCATCATGTGTCAGTGGCAGCTATTCCTGTAACTACTGAGTATCCTTTGTTGATCAATGTGAGTAGAGTAGATGTGGACATGTGAACCAACATGTGGATGGTCCCACCCTGTCACTAAAGACATGTAATGAGACAGTCAAACAGGGCAACCTTGGTGTGCTGAGTGAGATAATGTCTCAATTGTTATGTTCCGACAGGTGTCATTACAACATTTGTACACAGGTTGGCCTCTGCACTTCCCACTGCATCTGGGAACATCATAGCCTCTGTGCTGTTTAGTTTAGCAGCTATTCAGCACACATGGCCCATCACTATGTTGTGCGCACTGTGATGCTGTGTGTGAACTGTCATGGTCCTGACATTTGTGTATTAGTCATGTACATTATCAGAGGTTGCTGGTTGTGCTGAAAGCCCCGTACCCAAGCCCTGCCTATGACCCTGGGACACTGTCACACTTTGTCATTCATGCATAAATGCAACCCAGAAAAGGGATGGGCCATGAATTTTGCATTTCCAAGAGGATTTAACTAAAATGGTACAGGTAAAAGGCAGATGATGCTATACAATGTATTTGTGTATGCATGGTAGAAGCCCATGCCCAATGCCCCCTGATGAATGGCAGGTTTGACAACGCAAGTGTGGTACATATGTAGACACAGGGAAACTTTAGTGTGACGCACAGACAGTTGACAGTCAGGCTGACAGAATGCAAGATGATTCAGGAGCCAGCTACTGGACAAGTTTCATAATCAGTGGTCTGACTGAGACTGTTTGGAGGACAAAGTAGACAGTTGACATGTCCATCTGTGTATGTCCTGTGTTTTTGAAGGTGACAAATGAACCCAAGGGCTGTGTTACACGGCTTAATTACTATCAATGGTTGACAATGTATTTGACATAATGGCTACTACTATGCTGTTCCAGGCATCATCAGGGGCAGTGCTTTTTGTAATGGGTGGTGTGCATGGAGGTGATCACAGGTGTGGGCTGCATCTGTTTCTCACCAGTCCTGTAGGTGAGACTTGCATTCTAAGGGCCAACAGACATTTTCACAAGGGGAAGCAATCTACATGTGCTAACAGGGCTTTGAAACTAGAAGACAGTGTATAAATTGACCTGAGGTCCATGCAGTCAGATGTTCTTTGACAATGGCATACCTTAGGAAAGGGTGTAGCACACTGGTTTGCTAATGTTGGTCTGTGTTTGTAGAGGAGGTATTATCAAGGTACACATCTTAGTATTCCAGGGACCTCTTCCGACAGGTGGGTTGTGACCAGGTGCATGGGTGTGTGATGAGTTCGGAAATGGGCTGACATGTACATGGAATGTCATGTGCGCAATGCATGTCATATGTGTGGCACTTGTGCTGTCTATGTTCTGCTTCTATGGAACTCTAGTCACAGATATTTCTTGCAAATATTGGATGCAGTTGGACTAACTGCTGTCAAGAGTCTTGTCAGACATTCCTGTTAGTGATGCCAAAGCACATTGACTGCCTCATGTATGAGGCTTGTATTCCCCTTATTGAGTGATGGTGTCATAGTTGTGTGCCATATGCTGCGTTGGACCTTGCTTTCAACATGTATGTGAAATAGTTGTGGTCCTCTGCTATAGGCCTTCAAAGGAGATATGTACATGATATATGTCATTAAGAGTGTGTGTGTATGTGACCATTGTATGTTAGGCATCACATAAGCTCTGGGATGTTACGTGTCCTACTCAGTATCTCAGCAATGCTCCATGAGGCAACACTCTTATTCTGAAAAGTAGAGATGAAGGTGTGTAAAAAGGAATAGCCAGACCATGATATGGTGATTATAATAGGTGTTTATTTAAATTAGTTAACTAAAGTGGTGAAGGTGATCATATTCAGAAGAAATTATTTACAATCTGTTGCCGCCTGCGTATACCAGCAGCTGTGTTCTGTAGTTCCCCCTCCTGTTGCAGGCCATCATCCTCCTCTTCCTCCTCTTCAGGCATGTGTGGCTCTGGTTCCAGAAGGGGAATGTTTCTTCTGACACAAATGTTGTGCAATATTGCACATGTGAGGATGATCCTACAGACCATCTCGGGGGAATATAGGAGGCTACCACCAGTAATGTCGAGGCAGCGGAACCTTGACTTGAGGATGCCGAAGGTCCGCTCGACAATGCTGCGTGTCCTCCTATGGGCCTCGTTGTATGCACGCTCTGCAGCTGTACTCGGGTTGCCAAATGGTGTCATAATCCATGGCTGGATGCCATACCCCTGATCAGCTGCAAGAGAAAATGAATGGGATCATGTTGATGTAGATGGCACTATTGAAAAGACCTTTAATGGCAGTAGTTGTCTTGTGTTGTCTGTGACTCTTTTGTGTACTAATGTGACACCCTATGCTTGTAGGCTATACCATCTGCATTGTGTTGTTTCCTTGGCTGAACAAGTGTTTGTCTGCTAACCATTTGTCAGCAGTATGTTTTGGGATTTTCAGTACAGTGTGCCCTCCCTAGCATTATGACTTGTGATACAGGTGTCCATGTGTCTTCACTGGGGGTGAGATGATAGTTCCATGCAGAGTTAATATTGAAAGTGTTGTTAACACGTTCATATCAAAGTACCCTGGACATCCCATACCTTTAGACTTAGGCAATGTATTAATGTAAAGGTCATTGGGGCACTTACAATTTGCAAGGTGACATTTAGGCAACCACACTCATTGACGTCTTCACATTAGGCTGTACAGTAAATTCCGATGTGTGACAGGTTCAATGGTGACCAAAGAAACATGGCTAGCGATGTTATGACCTCAGTGTGTTCCTGTCGACATGTTGCTGTTGTGGTGTATGTGTTGTGTGTCCTAGAGGGTTGCTGTGCAGTGTATATATATGTATGTTTTTGTACTTACCAACAAGTAGACCATTGGCATACCGTCCATCCTGGAAGTGCTCATTGATGGTGCAGTGACAGAAGATGTATGAGTCATGTACACACCCAGGATATTTAGCCACGATGTTGGTGATCAATCCTCGGTGATCGACAATGGCCTGCACGTTGATGGAATGTGTGTGCTTCCTGTTGCGGTAGAGGTGTTCAGTTGCAGCAGGTGGCACAAGGCGTACATGTGTGCAGTCGATTGCACCAAGGACGTGTGGGAAGCCACTGATTGCGTAGAACCCCTGTTTAGTTTCCTGCTGCTTCTGCAGTGTGTTAGGGAAGCAGATGTGGCGGGGTGTCAGTCGAATGATGGCGTCCAGTACTTTGGGCAAAAAGGCAGAGAATGATGGTTGTGATATTCCGCCAACCAGGGCACCAGTTGTTTGAAATGAGCCACTTGCCAGCATATGAAGTACGGCAAGCAGCTTTGTTTCTGTTGGGATGGTGTGGGGTGTCACCAAAGTGGGGGCCAACTGCTGTTCAATGTTTCGCAGCAGCTGCTGAATGGCCTGCCAGTTCAACCGGTACCTCTGTATGATGTTGTGTTCCCTGAGGCCCTGAAGGGTTGTTCTTGGGCGGAATATCCTCTCCTGCCTTTTGCGCTGCCTTTGGGGTCCCTGCTGGTGTTGTTGTAGCTGCTGTTGTTGTTGCTGGGCTCTGCGTCTGCGTGCATGCTGGATTAGAATCACCTCCATGGCTCCCTGTTGCTGCTCTGCTGCTCTGCTGTTTGTTCTGTGTGTTCTGATTAAATACAGGTGTGTTTGCCCCATTTTAACGCCTGCCCTGACCCAGGCGTTAATTTTTGACGCAAACCGGGCTGTGCGTCATTTTCTGGCTCCGCCTCCCGGGCGTGCGTCATTTTTGCCCGAAAGCATAAATACGACGCACGGCCGTTTAAGCCATTTTTTGGATGGGAACACCTACCTTGCATATAATTAACGCAAGGCGGGTTGCCGCATCCAAAAAATGACGCACACGGCGGAATTTTGTAGTCCGCAGGCTCAGGCGTCAAAGTTTAAACACGGGGCAACGATTGCGCGGATTGTGCGTCAAAAAATTTTACGCACAATCGGCGCAGACGGAGTATAAATATGCCCCTGAGTCTGACCCACTGTTGGTGACACCTGTCGCCCTAAATCCAGGTTTTGCTCCGGCTAATTAGCAATGCCTCAGCTCTACCAGAAGATAGGGATGATTGGGCAGCCGAGCGCATGACATATCAGGCTTCTCAGGGAAGTCGTGGTCACTCAGGTCGCATCCGGTTCTCTCATTCACACTTGGGTCTCATATATAAATGACAATAAGAAGCAGTATGAGTTTTAATAACTGGTTTAATAAAACAACTGCATTTTAGATAGCAAAGCGTGAGCTGCAATAACCAGGACGACACAACATGACAATATTAAAATGGTGTTGAGGAGAGTGAAGCATAAGAATAATGCTATCACATTGTCACTAGGATTAATGGACTATTTCCTATCTAAATCATAATCTGAGCACAGCATGTTAAACTCTAATTCTGCCTTTCAGGTTCCCCCGGGAGGACATCAACACTCATACCTGAGCAAAGGCCTGTAGTCTGCGTTAGCATCTGCAGCAAAGCATTCAGCAATCAGCATACAGTCGTGGTTCCCTGGCTGGAATCTCCCTCTTAACGTGTAATGGTACTAGGAAGTGTTTTTATAATAACACAGCTGATGTTCTAAGAAAATGTTCCTACATAAGGATGTGCATTTTCTACGAATGTTGGAAACTAAACTTCTACCACGTTCACCGGCAATGTACCAAACTGTAGCCTTGACTGAAGCACAAAGTGATCAAGAATGTCTTGTTTGAGAACACAGTGCTGGGCTAAGCAGAAACAGTTAGATAGATGAAAATAAAACAAGACCGTAAAACTGGTTATTGTAAAAACAACAATGCGAAGCCAAATAAAATATATCTAGGTCAAAGTGCACAGCAGCCTAGTGTGTTAAATTACCGTGCATGGAGCTATAACGAAAATGGCTACACAACACCCTCCCCTTGTCGGTTAAAAGTGGTTTAACGACAAAATTAAAATTTCATTGCTAAAAAGCTCAACCTAAGATATATATAAAAACCAGGTCAATTTTGACAAGTTAAAAGGACACACAAGCATACTACGTGGCAATTTAAAACATGAGCATGTGACTTGTAGCTGAATTCAAAAGACATGTCAATTTAGAAAAGTTCCAAACTAAGGGGCATATTTATAACTCTGTCTGCGCCAAATGTGCATCCAAAATTTTGACACACATTCAGCCAAACTTTGCCCCATATTTAAACATTGCCGCCCGAGCCCGCGGATGTCAAAATCCTGCCATGTGC
Organism: Pleurodeles waltl; assembly: GCF_031143425.1. NCBI lineage: Eukaryota > Metazoa > Chordata > Amphibia > Caudata > Salamandridae > Pleurodeles > Pleurodeles waltl. Next base: position 1,550,469,076 of record NC_090440.1, read on the forward strand.
GTCATTTTTTGGATGCGGCAACCCGCCTTGCGTTAATCATATGCAAGGTAGGCGTTCCCATCCAAAAAATGACTTAAACACCCGTGCGTCATATTTATGCTTCCGGGCAAAAATCCAGCATGGCCGGGAGGCAGAGCCGGAAAATGACACACAGCCCGATTTGCGTCAGAAATTAACGCCTGGGTCAGGGCAGGCGTTAAAATGGGGCAAACACACCTGTATTTAATCAGAACACACAGAAGCAACAGCGGAGCAGCAAAAGAGAGACATAGAGGTGATTCTCATCCAGCGTGCACGCAGACACAGAGCCCAGCAACAACAACAGCAGCTACCACAACACCAGCAGGGACCCCAAAGGCAGCGCAGAAGGCAGGAGAGGATATTCCGCACCAGAACAACCCTTCATGGCCTCAGGGAACATGACATCATCCAGAGGTAAAGGTTGAACTGTCAAGCCATTCAGCAGCTGCTGCGAAACATAGAGCCACAGTTGACACCCACCTTGCTGACCATCCCAACAGAAACCAAGCTGCTAGCTGTACTTCACATGTTGGCAAGTGGCTCTTTTCAAACAATTGGTGCCTTGGTTGCCAGAATATCACAGCCATCATTTTCTGCCTTCTTGCCCAAAGTACTGGATGCCATCATTGGACTCACATCCCGCCTCATCCGCTTCCCAAACACACTGCAGAAGCAGCAGGAGACAAAACAGGGTTTTTACCTCATTAGTGGCTTCCCACACGTCCTTGGTGCCATTTACTGCACACATGTACGCCCTGTGCCACCTGCTGCAACTGAACACCTCTACCGCAACAGGAAGCACATACATTCCATCAATGTGAAGGCCATTGTTAATCACCAAGGATTGAACACCAACATTGTGGCAAAATATCCTGGGAGTGTCCATGACTCATTCATCTTCCGTCACTCTACCATCAATCAGCACTTCCAGGATGGACGGTATGGCAATTGACTACTTGTTGGTAAGTACAAAAACCTAATTATATACACACTGCACAGCAACCCTCTAGAACACACAACACATACACCACGACAGCAACATGTGGACAGGAAGACACTGAGGTCATGACATCGCTAGCCATGTTTCATAGGTCTGCATTGAACCTGTCACACATCTGAAATTAGTGTACAGTCTAATGTTAAGACGTGAATGATCACAACGTTTGAGAGGTTTGCTTAATTTACACCTTGCAAAATGTAAGTGTCTCACTGATGTTTAAATTAATCTATTGCATAAGTCTAAAGGTATGGGATGTCCAGGGTACATTGATGTGAACGTGTGAACAACACTGTCAAAATGAATCTGTGTATGGAACTATCATCTCACCCCCAGTGAAGACACAGGGACACCTGTATCACAAATCACAATGCTAGGGAGTGCACACTGTACTGCAAATCCCAAAACATACTGCTGACAACCGGTCAGCAGCCAAACACTCGTTCAGCCAAGGAAACAACACAATGCAGATGGTACCTCCTACAAGCCTAAGAAGGAACACTATAACACCAAAGAGTCACAGACAACACAAGACAACTACCGCCATGCAAGGTGATTTCAATGGGGCAAGCTACATCAACATGATTCCATTCATTTTCTTTTTCAGCTGATCAGGGGTATGGGATCCAGCCATGGATAATGACACCATTTGGCAACCCAAGCACTGCAGCAGAGCGTGCCTACAAAGACACACATAGGAGGACACGCAGCATAGTCAAAAGGACCTTCAGCATCCTCAAATAGAGATTCAGGTGCCTCAACATCACTGGTGGTAGCCTCCTATATTCCCCTGAAATAGTCTGTAAGATCATTCTAACATGTGCCATCCTGCACAACATTTGCATACGAAGGAACATTCCCCTCTTGGAACCAGAGCCACACATGCCTGAAGAGGAGGAAGAGGAGGATGCTGGCCTGCAACATGAGGGGGAACAACAAAACACAGCTGCTGGATTGCGTAGGCACCAACATATCATGAACAATTTCTTTTAAAACTAATCACCATCACCACTGTATTAACTAATGTAAATAAACACCAATAAAAATCACCATAACATGGTCTGGGTAATCATTTTTGCTCACCTTAATGTCTAACTATCAGAATAAGAGTGTAGCCTGATCGAGCATTGCTGATATACCGATCAGGACACAGAAAATTCCTGAGCAATTGTGATGCGTATCATACAACAGTCACATACACACACACTGTAAATGACATATATCCTGTACATTTAACCTTTGCAATAGCAGAGGACCACACCTATTTCACACATACATGTTGGCAAGATGGTTCATCACAGCATATGGCACACAACTAAGACACCATCACACAGTAAGGGGAAAACAAGCCTCATAAATGAGGCAGTTGATGTGCTATTGCATTGGTAACAGGAATGTATGACCAGACCCTTGACAGCAGTAAGTCCAACTGCACCGATCTTTGCAAGTCCTATCTGTGACTAGAGTTCCATAGAAGCAGAACATAGACAGCACAAGTGCCATACCTATGACAAGCATTGCGCACATGACATTCCATGTACATGTCAGCCCATTTCCTAACACCTGACACACCCATGCTCCTGGTCACAACCCACCTGTCTGAAGAGGTCCCTGGAATGGTAATATGTGCACCCCGATATTCCCTCCTCTACACACACAGACTAACAATAATAATCCTGTGTGCTACACCCTTTCCTATGTTATGCCATTGTCCTAGTACATCTGACTGCATGGACGTCAGGTCAATTAATACACTGGCTTGTAGTTTCTAAGCCCTGTTATCACCTGTAGATTGCTTCCCGTGTGAAAGGTACTGTTGGCCATTTGAATTTGAATCTCACATGCAGGACGTGTGAGAAAATGTTGGAGCACATACCTGTGATCACGTCCATGCACACAACCCATTTGAACATGCACTGCCCCTGCTGATGCCTGGAACAGCATAGAAGTTTCCATTTTGTCAACTACACCATTATGCATTGCTAGTAATTAAGCCGTGTAACACAGCCCTTGGGTTTATGTGTCACCTTCAAAAACACAGGACATACAGTTTTCCATGTCAACTCTCTTGTTCTTCCTCTGACCAGTCTTAGTCAGACCACTGATTATGTACCTTGTGAAATTGCTGGATCCAGATTGACCCTGCATCCTGTCAGCCTGACTGGCACCTGTCTGTGCGTTACCCTAAAGGCTCCTTGTGTCTACATATGTACCACACTTGCGTTAGAAAACCTCTCATTCTTCAGAGGGTATTTTGTCATGTGCTTCATCAATGCATACCCAAATACATTGTATAGCATCATCTGCTTTTTAATTGTACCATATTACTAAATTTGTCTTTGAATACCAAAATCATGGCCCATCCCTTGTCTGGGTCTCATGTATGCATGAACGACAAAGTGTGACAGTGTACCAGGGCCGTATGCAGGGATTGGGTATGGTGCCTCCAGCAGAACCAGCTACCTCTGATAATGTGCATGAAAAGTCCACACATATAAGGACCCTGACAGTTCACACGCTGAATCACAATGCTCACAACATATAGATGGGCTGTGTATGATGAATAGCTGCTACATTAATCAACACAGAGGCTATGATGTTCCCAGATGCAGTGGGAACTTCACAGGCCAACCTGTGTACAAATGTTGAAATGACACCTGCTGGAACATGACACCTGAGACATTATCTCACTCAGCACACCAAGGTTGCCCTGTTGACAGTCTCATTACACGTCTTCGGTGACAGGGTGGGACCATCCCCATGTTGGTTCTCATGTCCTCATCCACTTTACTCACATTGATCTCCGAAGGTTACTCAGTAGATACAGGAATAGCTGCCACTGACTCATGATGAGACCTGGACGTAACTGTGACAACATACACCCCTAAAAATATACAGGATCAACATTGGACCACACACATGAACAAGACACCTCTGTGCAATTGATCACTAGAAATATGTGGTCATGTGCTGCCTCGTCTGCTGGTCCACCACTGCCACTGGAGAGTTGTGGCTCAGTCATATGACCACAACTGTGGCGTCATATTACATTTGTGGTTCACCTTTGGCTGGCTGTGCCAATAAAATGGTACCCACTTTGTCTATGCATGTGCCTGACTCACTGTGGGTTCACCAACAAGTGCCTAGGAAGCAGTTATCAAATTTCTAGGACATGGGATGGCCAACTTGTGGACCCTTGACATGAACAAGCGTCTGCCATCTATCCGGTGCATGCTTTGTCATTTGTGGTGTCTACGTTACCCAAAATCTTGGAAGTGCACACAACAGATGTTGCTACATCTATGACTATCACATGTCCTCTCTCATTTCCACAATTACTTGCATCTAAGGTTTGGACACATTGACTTCACATTCATATTAGCATATCTGCAATAATGCATCTTGTGATGCACACACACTGGGTCAACAACTACATTAGTAGCCAATGCACACACATTGAGCCATAGGCATTGAGGTATTGCACTTATGTGCGTCACCTTGCTATCCTCTCCTGATGCCAAACATGCCCAAATTGTGCAATACATATATGT